>NC_141147.1:151054747-151376830 GCF_053477565.2 Lygodium microphyllum | reverse complement strand
ATTGAGAAGACTAGTTAACCTACAAGCTACAGTGGAAGGTGTAAGACTGTATGATGAAGTTGAAGCAAGGCTACCGATGACCTTGCTCAAGAAGAGGAGTCTTACTTCCTCCCATGCTATGAATGGTATATCCACCAAATGCAGTTCCAAGTATTGTTTCCCATCCCTACTCTTAGATGAAAATAGTGCCGCAATATAGTGCACCAAATCCATAGTGGCCACCCCCACATATAGCAATACCTCAAATGATGGTTCAACCACAACAATAGTGGCCTCAAATAGTTCCCCAATGGCAACTCAACAATAACAATGGAACCCTAATAAACTGGAACCAACAGCCACCAGTCTCTCAAATAGGAGCTCTGAATTAGAATCAAAACAAAGAATCATTTGGATCAACCCAACTAGTCTATGCAGTGATTATGGAGGCTCCCAAAACCCTATGACAAGTACTCCAGGAGGTAAAAACTTGAAGGACTATCTATCCAATTTAGTTGCAAGCATCGAGAAATAGTTGATGGATGTGATTATAGAATAGCTGCAAACGTTGAAGGTGAATACCGCCAACGTATCCAATCCTACATGAGGTGGAAGAAATGTGATGCAATCTAATACATGGTGTGAAAAGTACCATCAAGTGAGACATTCAGTCATTGAATGTACCCGAAAACCAACTATCCTTGAGGCATTCTATTCATACTATTTAAGGAAAATCCATACATAAGATATTTTCTCTTTGAAGGAGACGCATGAAAGAAAGAAAGACAAAGAAGCAAGATTCAACTTGTTGGAATCCAAGATGACCACCCAAGATATCAGACCAAAGCCTAAAGAGTTCGGTCCTAATTTCAGGCCAAGGAGGTTTCCCTCTCAAAGTTACATAGGACAACAGTTTCGTGGTGGCCAGAGATAAAAAATGGAGTGTTACAAATGCGAAAAAAAGGGACATATCTCACCAAACTACCCAAATCCTAGAAGGTCCGTGGACTACAAACCCTTATGTAGTTAATGAAAAGGAGAATGCCACACTGCAAAAGACTATCCCAATCTAGCTCTTATGAAAGCTACCACTAATACCCAAAAGACGACCCAAGAACCTACCTCCAACTTGGTGGAATTGGAAGTTGCCGCAATTTCGTGTGCCAAGAAAAGAGAAACCACAGTTCCAAAAGAGAGCTTTTCCTCCATCAAAACAATCAAGTTCAATCTTCCAAAGGAAAAACAGAACAATACAAAACAAAATGGTACAATACATAGAGCAGTCCAGTACTACAAAAGGATACAAAGACGATTATAGAGACAGGACCAAAGGTCCAAGAGATAGAGGATGCAAAACTATCCCTAGTGAGAGAAGAAGGGTAGATGTTGCCGCTTCTAGAAGAAAGAGGAAAGATAAATGTGGGGGTTTCCCCATTTCCTAGAGCTGATTGGAGAAGCCCGTGGATCCCATCAAAGAATATGGCTTGGTTAAAGACCTAGACACCTTCAAACCAAACCTAACATTCTAACAATTATTGATGTTGCCTCCCAACTATTGAAAGAAATTTAAAATCATATTGACAAGAAGATGTAGCCTAAGGATTGCTCCTTCCATTGTCTCTAAGTGCAATAAGGCCCCAGAGCCTGTGAAAGAAGTGGATGTGGCTGATGCCTTCTTGAATCCCGGTACCCCAGAGATTGGCATGTGGATTGAAGGTTGCTTTATTGCAGACACATTGATTGATGGTGGTTCATCAGAGAACATAATGACAGATGTGACAATGAAGAATCTAGGTCTGCAAGGTATGCAACCTACACAATGGCTTATTAGATTGGTAGACTAAAGCAAAAGTAAGCGTTTGGACATTCTTCCATATGTGAAGACAACCCTCACAGGAAGAGATTATTGGCTGACCTATTTGGTGGTAAAACCAATTTCCTATGGGACCTCATACCCTCTGCTTTTGGGAAGACCATGGCTTTTTGAAGCAAGAGCACAGACGAATTGGTTCAAAGAAACCCTAACCTTAGGCAGAGGACCCAACAAAGTGGTGCTAAAGTTATATGGCCTGCAAAAAGGTAATGGATCCACTTCCATTGAAGTCTTAACAGACTCCTCCAATGAAGCTACACATGGCACATCAGTAGACAAAGAAGCTATCAAACAAATCTTTTCCAAGAAAACAAAGGCACACACCCTAATAGTGGACACTATAAGCCAACTCCTGAAATAAGAAAAGTCTTTGTCAATGGGTGAATACCTCTTGCCTGAACTAGGAATGACTTCGAAAATCACCTCTGATAGTGAGATAGAGGGATGGATGTATTGTTCTCCCTGTTACATGGCTATAGCAGAGCCAGAGACATAATCAAAGACAAAGACAAATATAAGAGTAAAGCCAAAGATAGAAGCAGAGATAGAGGCAAAGGATACAACAAAGAATCTGTTCTTCTCTTATAGAGTCCCTACAGAGGTAGAGACAGAGTCTAAAGAGGATGATGATGATAATGCAGAAGAAGATTATGGAAAGAATCTATCCAAGCTGAAGAGGATACAAATGAGAAGGAAGTCCCTGAGGCTACAAAAGCTAAAGATCCCATATTGTTAGTCCTATAACCCAAGTAGAACTTAGATGGCTCCTGTTGTGTGATGTTCCTAGAGGCATCCTCAGAAGATGAGTCATCTAGCCAAGAGATAATTAATTCCCAAACCAAACCCGAAATAGCCTTGATACCCCTTCAGCATCCCAATGAGCAAGCTTAGTCCTCATTAAAAGAGAAAGTTGGTTCTAACAGAGCATCGAAAGAGGAGACCACTCCCTTGAAGGAGTTATGATCTATACCCAAAAGCAATCAATGGGACCTTCATTTGCAAAGTAAAAGGTAAAAAGAAATTAACTTTTATGGATATTAATGGTACTGAATGTCACTTGAAGGTGGATATCAGTCTTCGAGAGGAGTTGTCGATCCTACATGATCTTCTAAAGGAGAACTTGGATGTATTTGCATGGTCATATAAAGTTCTAAAGGGGATTGATCCCATGGTGTGCCAACATCACATCGACCTAGAACCTGATGCCAAGCCTATGAGGCAAAGATAGAGGTGCATGAATCCAAAGTACTCTGCCCTAGTGAAAGCCAAATTGTTAAAGCTACTTGAAGTTGAGTTTATCTATTTAGTGGGGCCAATAGTGAATGGGTTTTGCCCATTGCAGTAGTACCCAAGAACAATGGAAATATGCGAATATGTGTGGACTTCTAAAAGTCAAATCCCAAGACTAAGAATGATCATTTTCCTATCCCTTTTACAAACCAACTATTAGGCACAGTGGTTGGACATGAGCTTTACCCCCCCATTGGATGGATGTAGTGGGTACAAGAAAGTTCAGATCGGAGAAGAAGATCAATCCAAAATAACCTTCACAATAGAATAAGGAACCTATGCTTACAAAGTAATGCCATTTGGGCTCTATGTAACGCTTCTGCCACCTTCCAATGAGTGATGATGGCCGCATTCCAAAACCATCTACATGATTTCATGGAGGTATATCTAGATGACTTATGTGTTTATAACCTAATTCAAGAGCATTAGGGACACCTAGAATAGTGCTTTGATGGATGTCGAGAGTATGGGATCTCTCGACATTTGCATGATTTCATTGAGGTATACCTAAATGACTTCAATGTCTATAGCCTAATTCGAGAGCATTGGGGACACCTAGAGCAATGCTTTGATAGATGTCGAGAGTATGGGATCTCTCACAATCCCGACAAATGCATCTTTGGAGTCTCTTTAGGAGTTTTGTTGGGTCGCATTGTTTTTGCACAAGGAACAGCAACAAACCTTGCCAAGATTGAGAAGATTGCAGCTCTAACAGCGCCAATTAACCTCAAACAATTGAGGGGATTCCTTAGCAATGTAAGCTATTATAGATAGTTCATTGCACACTTTGCAACAAAGGAAACCCCATTACATAAGCTCTTGAAGAAAGATGTAGAGTTTACCTAGACCACTAATTGTGACGAAGCATTCAACACCCTGAAGCATTGTCTAATTGAAGCACCTATCTTACAGCCTCCTGATTAGATGAAGGAATTCCATGTGCACACTGATGCATCTATCAAAGGGTTAGGTGCAGTCTTATATAAAAAAGGCTCCTTGAAGTTAGATCAACCTATCTATTACACAAGCTGTAAGGTCATGGATCAAGAAAGAAACTATACAGTGACAAAGCTCGAATGCCTCGCAATTTTATTTGCCTTGGAGAAATTTCGATACTACTTTTTGTCGACGCACTTCAAATTTTGTGTGAACCATAAGGCATTGTCATTTCTAATGAACAAAGCAAATGTGAAAGGCCAAATGATGAGATGGCTCCTTCTATTCTAAGAGTTTGACTTTAAAGTGGTTACCAAACCTGGTCACTCCCATGTATTGGCCAATCATTTGTTGTGAATCCCTCAGAGCAACGAAAAGGAGCAAGATGACCTAGACCTCCCTGATGCTTTCCTTTTTCTAATCAAAATTGTAATCCTATGGTATGTAGACATAGCCAACCTCTTGGCAACTCAATAGTATCCCTCTGATATCTCTAGCCATGAGAAGAAGAAGCTTCAATTGGAATTAGCCACCTACACCCTGTTAAGTGGTGCTCCATACAAGTGAGGCAAAGATGAAGTACTGCAAATATGTGTAGCAAGGGATGAGATTGGGATAGTTCTAAAAGTATGCCATGATGAGCCCTATGGAGAAAACTTTGTGGGAGAAGCGACAACTAGACGTTCTGCTCGTGCAGGATACTAGTGGCCTATATTACACAAAGATGCCTATGACTACTGCAAATGTTGTTATGCTTGTCAGTGGGGATGGGAAAGCCTACCAAAACCAATGATATGCAGCTACATCCCATCCTTCTCCTAAATCCATTCAAGAAATTGAGAATTGACTTCATTGGCCCCATCGATTGGCCAACCAGAAGGATGCAGAACACATACATTTTGGTCTTAGCGACTATGTGAAGAAGTGGTGTGAAGCCAAACCTCTCAAGCAAGATGATGGCAATAGTATGGCCTTGTTCCTATATGAGAATGTCATTACTTATTTTTGTAGTCCCCTGGAGCTAGTAAGTGAAAGAGATATTCACTTCCTCAACAAGATTATGGAAGAATTGACAAAGTTGTACAAGATCTGTCATCATCACAAGTCCACGCCTTACTACCCAGAGCCAACGGCCAAGTCAAAGTTACCAATCGCATCCTCTACTCCATCCTAACAAGAATGATTACTACACATCACCATGATTGGGAGGATCGACTTACAAAGGCCCTCTAGGCATATAGAACCTCCCATAAGGTTGCTACAAGACAGACATTTTTCCAATTGGTGTATGATACAAAAGCCATTTTCCCTGTTGAGCTAGAGCTACCCTCTTTGTGCATGGATATCAAAGAATGCCTCGGGCAATAATGAATCCCTACAGTGCCGTCTCCTACACTTGGAATGTTTGGATAAGACTCGTAGAATGGTTCTACAATGTATGGAAGCCACACAGGTGCAACGAAAAGCCTATCACAATAGTTTCATTAAGCATAAGGAATTTCAGGAAGGTGACTTAGTCCTGGCCTATGACTCGAGATTTGGCAAGTTCCTAGAAAAGCTACAACAATGTTGGATGGGCCCTACAAGGTACTTATTGACAACCCTAATGGCTTTGTCCAAGTACAGGCCGTGGATGCTTCTGATGATTCCTACCTAATTAATGGCTATCATCTAAAGAAATACTTTCCTCCTTGGGGATCCTGACAATTGTTGCCTTTAGTTCCTCCTCTTCTGAGACATTGCTCCTTCCTACTTCTGATGCTACTATTGATAGTCTTCATGCTCATTTTGATGAGGTGGCCTCGTTCATCTAGCCCCTCACAGCCACCTCCCACCCCTTCCTTCCTCCCTTCTCATGTGATCTAGCAGAGGTGGTAAGGATGGTTCTAATACATGGTGTTCCTGTCATTCTCCTCTTGAAAATAAAACTTTTTTAAAAATAAACAAATCTAAATATATATCGGTCATGGGAGAAAAGGACTTCGGTCCCTATCATGCCTACCTATTCTTTGAGAAAAGGGGGAAACACCCTTGGGAGTAAGAAAAAAAAAACAAAAAATAAAAATTATTATGGAAGAAAGGACGAAGTTCCCTATCATAATAGACCTCATTCTAAGAAAAGTGGCAAACACCCTTGAACGGGAAGCTGACTATGAAAACAGTGGTAACACCCCGTAGTACTACAGATCAATTGGTTCTTCAGTTACCCTTCCAGGATGTAGTCCCAAAGCCACCTCCCTTAGTGCATTATATCTTACAACTCCATCAATGGATCTAACTCCTACAACATATGACATCTTTCACCTGCAATTGAAGTTCCAACTCTATTGGCTACCTCCTTGGGTACACCTCTTCATCAAATCGATACAAGTGGACATCGTCAACTTGACAAAGCCACTCTTTATCGAGGCAATCCTTTGAGTGATGTGAGCTTTTATCCTAACTAGATGGGGATGTGAGTATGGGCTGCCCCCTGTATTTCTCTGATGAGTGTGATACAGAGGATAGAGTGAGTGACTAGCCTATTGCCTTTAAATCCAAAAGAGAGGTGAGTTGTGTGAATGGAATGTTGTGCGCACGGGCTGGGTCTCTCAATGCACAAAGCACGATCTATTCCTATGCATGGCACTATAAGGCTCCATGGCCTTCCTTCTCACATTGTTTGCTAGCACAGGGCGGGATACACTATTGCACCATCAATTGTGCATAAGACATACAACCTTCTAACAACTGACAATAAGGATTACATCAATGGGTGTGAGGAACTCGGTTGCCCTCCTATATCTATCAACAGAGCATGAGACAAAGGGGCGACTGAGTGTGCTGTATTTTCCTTTCATCAATTGAGAGGTGAGGATTGAGGGATGTTACGACAATTAGCATCAAGTATGTTTTCTTTTTCCTATCCACATATGGGACAGGTCTCTGCATCAATACATGCATCGCTTCTGTTTGGCGCACTGCACTATAAGACTCCCTGGTCTTCCTTCTTGCACCTATGCCAAATGAGTTGGGACGCACTGATATATCATCAATTGTGCATGCTAGCATACTCATTGTGAACCATCCCTCTTGTTGATTTCTAAATTGGATGTGAGATACGAGTTCTAATCCTTCTCCTCAAGTGATGTGAGCTATGGGCAAGTGACCGATCTCTCATTCCAACATGAGTGACTATCAATATTGAGTGTTGTATTCTTCGCTATATCGACAACTTACCAAATCTTCATCAACAACGCTACCTCTCTAGGTCCTGCTACATGGTCCCTACCATGATACAAGCATGTTGAGGCAAGCCTCGGTACCTCGTATGGAATGACTTCGACTTTCCATTGCGTGTCAATGAGATGATCTCCATCAACCAATTAAATGGGCCAAGTGTTTCTAACCCTATCTTTTGCATTCATTTTTTGTATATGCCATGTTTTAAGTGTGAGGATATATGGGTATGGATCGTGGTCAAGTATTAGGCCCTTGTTGATTAGTTAAGTCGATCTATTCATATCATAAGTGTAAGGACATGTCCCTATGCATCTTGGTTGCATACATTTGTGAACACCTTGTTAAATGATCCTTACATGTTACTAGTTTTCCTTCTACCCTATTGAGGTCCCTTTCTCAACTACCCACCCTATTTTAACACGTTTTTGCGGCCTTTTCTTCCTCTTTTGGTTGTTTTATCTTTTTGTTGATCCTCCATGTAAACTCACTCTATGTTCACCAAAACTATAATCTGATCCTACAGTCATGTTCATCCCTTCAAATTGGTCACTTTTCCTTTTTATGGCCCTCCATTCCAGGCCACGGTTCTTGAGTTATTAATTTTGGAAGAATTTTACATGAATCAAACGTTTTTCCATGTCAACGAACCCTTTTTACACCAAAACTGCAATTTGATGTGATAGCCCTAATCCTTTCCCTTTCTCAAATATTTTTCTTTTTACACTCCCTCTTTCCAATGCAAGGATTGGTTGTTATTTATTTTTATGTGTTTATGGGTTTATTTTTATGTGATTTTTTATTGTTTCCATATCAACACCCACTATTCACATTGAAATAACATTTTGTTTGGATAGCCTCAAACTATTTGTCCCCTTGGATATCTTTCCTTTTTCCTTCTCCTCGTTCCAACCATCTTATTTTTTATTATTAAATTGTAATTGTATTTCCTTACACGTTCCTGCACATTTTAACATGTGAATCACATTCTGGACCTGACAGCCATGTCTCCCACCCTTCCTTGGATATTACTCATTTTTGTTGCCCCTTGTTCTACCTTACAATCTTTTTAGAATTAATTTTTACTTAGATTTTCAGGTGTGTATTTATAGTTTTTTTCATGCGAACCACCCCCTTTGCATCAAAACTATACTTCAACTGGATAGCCCTATCCAACTTATCCACCTAAATAGTTTTCCTTCTTGCTGCATTCCATTTCAACTTTTTTTTTGTTATTACTTTTTTATTATGTTTTTAGCTTTATTTTTTCATTTTTTCCATGTGAACAGGTTCTATTCTCATCGAAACTACATTCTTACGTGACAACCATGTTTAGCTTCTCATTACGAACAATTTTTCTTGTTTTTGTGTTTCATTCCACTTGACAAATTTTGTGAAACTAATTTTCATGTGATTTTTAGTGGCTGCTTTTTCATATTTGTCCATGTGAAGCCCGCTATTTGTTGTTGAACATGCTAGACACATTGTCCGTGCCATTCCTCCTATTGTCTTGCCCAGTTTTGCTTTTTACAATGCCCCAATCCCTCCAAATTAATTTTTTCGTCTAATTTTTTATTCCTCGTCCCTCGTATGTCGCATGTTTTGCCTGTTTTTGCCTCGAAATGCGTCCCATGTGTTAGCCATGTCACGTTTTGCTGCCCCAAGTTCTCCCCCACTCCTATCTGTTCCCATCAATGCAAATCTTTTTACCCCCCACCTACGTTGGTGTGCAAGACAAAGGGGCATGCTTTCATTTTAAAAACCAAAAAAAATGTTTGAAAAATAACATTAAAACAAAAATATTTTTTAAAAATAATTAAAAAACAACTAAATCTTCCCCAATCCTTCTGTTTTCCCCCTCCCCTCTCTCCTTCTCTCTCTTCCCTCTCTTTCTCTCTCCCCGACCCTTCTCTCTACGTTCCTTCTCCTTCCCTCCCCTTCCTTCTCTCTCCTCCCTCCCCTTCCTTCTCTCTCCTCCCTTCCCTTGCTTCTCCCTCCTCCCTCCCCTCTCTCCTCCCTCCCCTTCCTTCTCCCTCCTCCCTCCCCTCCTGCCACTCCTCCTCCTCCTCCTCCTTCTCCTCTCAAGCCACCGTGCCGTGCGAATTGCATGGCCCCATAGTGCCGCCACTTGACACGATGCCCCCCAGTTTGCTATTGCTGCCACCCAACACAACATCGTCTGTCGCTCAACACGCTTCCCCCCAATCGTGTATTCACACCCCCACCCACTACTCCCGCTACCTTGCCCCCTACGCCCCACCACCACTACTACTCCTGCCCTTGGCCTACTCCCTACCCTTGCCCACTCCTATCTCTCCCCCGCCCACTCTACCCACCCTACCCACTACTACCCTTGCCCCCCACCCACTACTACCCTCTCCTGCCCACCACCTCGCCCACCCCACCTTTAAACCACCCCCTCCCCCTTTTGTACCCCTTGTTCCTATCCATCACATATCCTTCCTCGCACAATGCCTCCCATAACTCATGTGAATGCCCCTTGTAACCCCTTGTCACTCACTAGCAGGCGGTGTTGAGCTTTGTGTTGGCGCATTTTGTGGGGCGCATGCTAGACTTTTCTTTTTGCATGTCCGATTGATGTTGTTCGCGTGCCCGTGCATGTGTGTTTGATCATGCTCGTGCATACATGTGTTGTAAGCTCCTGTTCACACGTGAGGATGCGTGTCCTGTTTTGCCGATGCCGTAAAGTTACCATTCACATGCAATCGCCCATCAAGTACCCCGCATTCCCCTGATCCTAATTATTTTAATCCTCCACATTTAAAAATGAAAAAAAAGCATTAAAGAATTGAAAAAACCTTGAAATTTCCATGAAAATTTAATAGAATAATGAAAAAATGATTAAAAATCCAAAAAATTCAAGAAATTCCAAAATTTTCCTTCATGATTATGAACTACCATAAATATACCCAAAAAATAAAACAATAAATTGAAAAATATTTATTTGTATTTAAACAAATGACTTATAAAATGAAAAAATACTTGTAAAACTTGAGAAAGAAATAAAAAATGACTATTTAAATTCATGAAATTTTCTTTTTCATATTCCCAATGTTGAAGTAATTTGGCTACTCAAATTTATTTATTTAAAAATGAAAAAGCAAGAAAAACGAACAACAAACCCAATGTAAAACAAACCGTCCAACGAACCAATCAAAATGCTTCAAGTCCCGTTCACATCAGTTATGACATGACATTTAAAAACTAAATTTTGAACACATCCCAATACATACTTTTCAATATTCTAAGGATTCAAACACCACATAAAATAAAAATAAAAAACAAAAAACAAAAGATAAAATTTTAAAAAAAGCAAAAAGAAGAGAAAACATGAAAAAAAAAACCCAACACATGATCACCTAAGTGACAAACCCTTCCTTGTCTCCCTTCTTTTTATTTTAATCGTAGAACTCATGATTGTACTAGAGTGGGGCATACGTACCCAGTAATCATGGTAGCCTACTTAGTAACAACAAATATTTTGCAACATCGAGTAGCATGGTGCCTTGTCCGAGTCTATTAGCAACATGTAGCTCCTCCTCAGTGAGAATTTTATCGATCAAAGAGTTCTCTTGGCTAGCTCCAGCTAAGTCCATGCCCCAAACATAGTCAGTACTCGAAAGGAAGTTGGCACCACATAGGTTGGGGTCTCTTTGAGACTACCATTTGGCCAGTTGCTCCTATGAGACATCTGGGCTCCAAGTTCAGCCATTGTAGCGCGGTTCTCAAACCAATCTTTATCAAATTGACTTCGACCCTTTGATTTTCACTTTAGTTGCTCTATCTCTAAGAGATTTGGTTGGCAAAGCACTTCTTTGAATGTCATAGAGTTAAGCATAATTTGTCGGCTTTCTCGTTAGAGATGAGTTGCATGCGTTCATGTAGGACCTTGTCATAGTGCTCGTTAAGATATTCTTGCTCTTCCCAGGATAGCCGATATGACAAATATTCCTGAAGTTGCTCCCTAGGGAATGTGCCCATGTCTTCAAGGATGTAGGCACATTACGAATAATTTGAGTTTAGCATCCAACTTAGTCAAGCACTCTCTGACACTTCTATGTTCGATGAGGGCTTGCTCAGTTGCTATCTCATGCAAGGCTCTGGGAGTTTCCCTAGGCTTTATTTAGCATAGCTAGGGGTTCGGGCCTAGATGAGCAAGATTGGTCAATGCTAGGATTGCTCATGTCCCTGGGGTTTTCATGTTTTGCCTGAGGCTTTGCTATTATTGTGTCATGGTTCTCCTCGTATGTGACTGGTATAGTTTTGTCAACCTATTGTGATAGTGTTGTATCCACTCTTGATTGGTTAATGTAAGTTCCGATGTCGATGGATTGAGCATTGCAAGCAACCGTTGATGATAATGGTTGCTTTGATTTATCAAAATACATGGATGTGTCTAAGATTTCACCATCGTTAGAGATGGCAATGGGTTCATTCATGGGTGGACTCGATGCTTTATTCCTCAACTCTTCAGCACTCTTAGGCTCAATTTTCTTGGCATCTACAGCCACTTGCAATTGCCCTTGTTTTCGTTGTTTTCTCCTCTTTTTCTTGGGCAATCGATGTGTATCCTTTAAGGATTGAGGACCCTGAACTAGGTCAGTCGTAGATGTGCTTGGTTGGGCCTCATCATTCTCTTTTTTTAGTGTGTCCTCATGGGACGTAGCCCCAACCTACTGAACAACCTCGCTAGGTTGTGAGGGCACAACTGCCTCTCTTTTTGGAGAGTCTAGCTCTTCAACTAATTTCCCTCTGTTTAGCCCCTCATCCGATTGCATTGGTAGTTGCTCCTGGTCAAGTGTTCACTCTAGACTCTTATCCTTACCCATTGCAACATGCCTCCATTGCTTTTTATTAGAGTGAGTGTTGTGTTTAGAGTTGTTTTTCTCTTGCTCTCGAGAGGATCGGGTGACTCTAGTGTAAAACCAAGAGACGGTTTAGGATTCATGTCATGTAGGCTTGGATGAAACCAGCTAAAGAAGTCAGGGTTGTATTGATGGGAAGCATAGAGATCTAGGATTGCAGGGTCTTGAGTGAGGCAAAAGACATATGCACTAACATCAAGTAGTACCATGCTCCCTACTTCTAGCCTGCTAGCCATGTGTAGATCTTCTTCTAGAAGCAATTTATCATACAAAGGGATGTTTTTGGGATAGTGGCGAAAAGTTGGACCTCATGGACCACTGCCAACACTCTTAATTAGGTCGGGGCAATGTACGCGGGATCATGTACTGATGTCCAAAGGACTTTCCTTTGATCATTGAGTGTCATGAGTCGGTGGCCAATTTTGGCTACCAAGCTTTGGTTGGAGTACCATTTCTGCACAAAGTTACCTTGTCATTTCCCTTTTCGTTTGATTTCTTCAAGTTTTTCCTCGTTTGTCTCACATTGAGTAGTATAGAGTGAGGCTATCAAAGCATAATTCTCTAGTTGTGGCTTTTGGGATGTCCTTTATGACTTCTTTGGTGATAGCTACATAGCGGGAGCAAACATGTTATTGCTCGTCCCAAGTCAGGGGTTCCAACTATGAGCTTTGTGTGCTCTAGTGTTGGCCTTCCGATATCCACATGGATGTACGCACGTGTGATGGCTATCAACTTGTGATCAAGCTTCATCAGGCACTTCCTCTTTGGTTCATCAGTCAAATGCATGATCTCTTTGATCAAATCTTCGAGAGATTTCTCCTCAAGACTAGGCTTTAGGTGCTCAAAAGTATTGGAGGTGTTAAGGATGTTGGTTGCGACATCTCTTCCACAGGTGAATTGCTAAGGATACGTTCCACAAGGGGCATCATCACAGCAGTCATAGCCTTTGAGGCCAAAGGCTATGACTGCTGTGATTCCTGATTGGAACTAGTAGTGGCTAGTTCATTAGACTAGTTATTGTTGGTAGATTACAATGTCAAGTCCTTAAGCAGATCAGAAGTGGTCATGTCTTTTGTTGCCCTTTGCACATTCACTTGTGCAAATCGAGCATCAATTGAGCTAGTCATGGTGGATTGCACAAGCATATCCTTAGGTTGAGAATTAGGAGTGGTGCCATGTCCCACACCTTGGACATTTGGAAGCTCGGATGGAGATAGAGATTGGGATTGAGCAGCTGCACTTGACGATTGTTGTTGTGCTTCATGTGTCCATTTAGGGAAAGAGGGTGTAGGAGATTTGGGACTCCTAGGTGGACTTGGCATTGGTTGGAAGATTTTCTTGTGGTTGTTAGACGATTCTTCCCTTTTCTTTATTGAGCAATCAACCTTATCATGAGCAACATTGTGCCTGTGGTGCTCATTATCCTCTTGGGAATTCAAAGGCTCCTTGGGCACTAGTGGCCTTTGTGTACACTCGACGATTACATCTAATATCTGCTTATTAAGCACGCCAGGCTGAGGATCTACCTTTCAAATAGTCATGTTTGGTTTCTTGATTTTAATCGTGAGGGGCTCTGTCATTTTACTCGAGACTTGGATTTTTCTTTAGATTTCCTCCTACACTTCTTCGCTTTTGATACGATTTGGCCTTCAATGAGGGTCAGAGGTGGTCCAGTAGGGGGTTTTGATACCCAAATCCATTGGTTACCTATGTAATACCCTTGAGCATGTAGCAACACTTTGGATATCCATCGTGGTGTTGTGTTGGCTCTCCATCGATACCTTTGCCTATAAGGCTTGGGCTTCTTTTGTGGTCTTCTACGATGTTTGTAAGTCCAAAGCCTATCCTTGGCATTGTCTCCTAACCTTCTTGTTTGAAGCATGGCCTCAATCACTAGTTCTCTCTATTCAACATGCACTTGTATCAACTCTTTCAACATGTCATTGCTCTCATTAGTGGGCTTGCCTAGTATGTTAGAATATTCCTTGTCTTTCCCTCGAGGTTGGATGAGGTCACCCTTTTGTTACATTCTACTTTGACTAGATGCAGTCCAAATGCAACATATATGTGTTTTTGTGGTGTGGCCTTTTTACCCTTGTCGACTAGATTGGCCCATTGAGGTTCTAGGGTCTCTATTTGTCTTTGTTCGGGTATGGGATTTTGTTGTTGTTTTGCAAGTGAGAATCTATGCATATACAAAGCCATTACTACACTATGATCTAATTTGGAGGATCTATCATGGCACACATTTACTCTCCAGCCTACTTGGGGGAGGTGCAAAGGGGATAGAGCCCCCTCTACACAGGGGGTCCGTTACATTAAATACCATGCACGATTTGAAGGACCATTCATAGCCAAGTTTTGAACTACTTGCTCTAGATTTTAGTCAAGTGATAGATATATTATGTGCTTTTGGCTCTATACGGTCTCTAGGTCGGTTTCAGGGGTTAGATGTGTCAAATTTGTATTTTGTTCACCTCTTCGATTTTGACACCGATTCTCAGGAGTTCGATTATCAGAATCAAACATTTGATTTTGTGTTGGTCCGATCGGCCAATTAGATGGTCCAAGTCTGAATGGTCGATTCTAGTGGTCCTAGGTTGGTCCACGATTTTTGTGTGTCCGATTTTCGTGCACCCGGTTCTGGGAGTCCGATCTTAGAAATCGGACGTCCGATTTGACAGGTGTTTGATCCAATTTTTGTGACTGATTATCTGATTGTCTGAGCGTCCAAATCGAACGAGTCCCATGTGTTCGATCGGACAGGTTTTTAGGGTATCTGAGTCTAAAAATCGGACCATTCTGGGAGTCCAATTCTAGGAATCAGACCGTCCAAGTCCCCCAATTTCGGGATTTTTCTAGGAATTAGAATCGGACTCTGGTAACAATGTCCAATTCCTGTGGGACGAGTTTCCATGAATGACGAAAATCAACTCGATTCTAATGATTTTGGTCATGAGAGGTCACACAAACTTCCAAAATGTAAGAATAGATCTGAATGAAGGATGGTATATACCTGCTGGAATAGCAAATAAACTCCAAAATACAAATCGGCGAACAAATCAAACCCTTTTGTCCTGTTTTATGATAGCAAAAACCCTAATGCTTGTTTTCCTTTTTTCTTAAATCACAAAGCAAACACCTACACTACTCCAACCTACTTTTCCAAATCCAAAAAACCAAAAAATTACTTGCTAAGGAGATCGAATACCTCTTCAAACTCCCTCGCTTCTTCTACCTATCTAGCTCAAGCATCGTTCGGGGAAAACCCTACTTCAATGCTTGATTTTGAGCGCACAAGCACTCAAGGGTTGAATCCGTTGGTCTCAGCAAATAGAACCAAAATGTAGAGGTGAGCTCATGCTCAATTGCCAAGACTCATAGACTGCTTATTGTTCAAGTGTTTCCAGCCAAGTACTAATGGCTACCCTCACATAGCTGGTAAGCTATCTCTCTCTACAAGTGTAGTGAGCTTACCTCTATGCCTGATCAAGTTGCCTCCTCTCTCGAGCACTCCAGTAGCTCCACGATCCAAGTGCAAGCTTCAAGTGAGCTTGATCCTCAAGCTCCACGCTCCAAGGTTCGTTGTCGCAAGCAAGACAAGACAAGACAAGAGAAAAGAAGAAGAAAGGAGAAGATGGAGAGCTTCTCCACCGTGGTCCCTCTCACACACTCACTTTCTCACACTCTCACACTCCCTCTCTCTCAAGCACAAGCCCAAGCAAGCAAGAAGAAGAAGAAGAGGAGGAGGAGGAGGAGGAGGAGGAGGAGAGCTACTTTTAGCCACATAAAAAAATGAGCTTCTCATTCACCTTTCAACTTTATATACAAAACCTTAACCCTAATCCCCTTTTTGGTCCCCATTCCTCCAACCCTTTTCCTTCTCTTCCATATTGGCATGGCCTCAACCCATGCCTCTAACCATTTACAATTTGCACGAGTGAGAGCACGTTGCTCTTTTACAAAATAAATCATGGTGCACCTTGTGCTCTTTTACAAAAGTATTGACTTGCGCTTTATCTTGAGCACCTCTCTCCTTGATTTAGGACTTTTTTGCACTTCTTGTGTTTCCAAATTTTTCTTAGTGCACCTTCATCTTCCATTCCACTTTTGCCTTGACCTTGTCTTGTGCTTTAGATTTTCTCAAATTTTCACCTTGTTAACATAGAGTCAGGTGAAATAGATGATCACTTGTGGGATCCTGAATCTAGAAGCATAGTATACAACCATGATATCATCCTTAATGAGAAAAAGATGCATAAGAAGACTATCAAAATGATTAAGATCTGCAGAGTAGAACCTCTTTCGAACTATGAGTCCATGTTGGAGGTGTTTCTTGGATGACAAACCCTTGATCGAGCCAATGCAAGGTATTTTAGGAGGATGGGTAGGCAACACATAAGTAGATTGCACAAACCATTCCACATGATGTAGGCCTTGGATGACGTGCTAATGCTAAGGTGGGAGTGCCATGGGATGGTGGTGGATAGCCTCATGTCTTACAAGATAGACAAGTGGGACAACCATAGGCTCTTATTGAGCTAGTTTTATGTAGATCTATGAGGGTTTCTAGAGCATCATAGATATTTTATATCTAGACTATGTCATAGTCGTAAATTGTGGTGACCCTTCTTATTATACGTATGCTATGACTAGGGATGATAGTCATAAGTGGCAAAGAGCTATGCAATTAGAGATGGATTCTTTGGGAAAGCATGCTGCCTATTAGGAGTTAGTTAGTTCCTTTGTTTAAGGGCAAACATCCACTACCATTTAAGTAGATCTACAAGTCAACCATCTGATGCATTCCTTAAGTACAAGGGAAGATTGGTGCTGATTGAAGGATATAAGCAACTGAAATGGATTGACTTTGATGAGATCACCTCGTTAGTAGTCAAGATATGGTCCTTATTTTGATAGAGAGGAGATGGAGTTGGTTCAAATAGATGTAAAGACTATTATCTTGCATGGAGACTTGCATACGGATATTTACATGAAGCAACTTGAGGAATTCACTATGAAAGGAAAGGAGGAAACAATTGATATGTAAGGTACATAATAACCTATATGGTTTGCAACAACAAGCTCCCAAGGGATATGGTATAGTAAGTTTTATGCCTTCATACAATCCTAAGGATACACTAGAAGTGAGATTGATTATTACTTGTATACTAGGAAGTCTTAGGATGGTAGCCTTATGATCTTCATTATTTATGTGGATGAAATGTTGATTGTTGGGAAATTAGTCAAGGATGTGGATGCTTTAAAGGAAAGGTTGCATAAAATATTCGATATGAAGGACTTGAGGAATGCTAGTTATAATCTTAGTATACACATTATGTGAGATCAAAATAAAAAGATACTCTATTTGTCTCAAAAGGAATACATTGGGAAGCTATTGAAACATTTCAATATGGAGAGGGGGAAAGCTATCAATGTTCAATTAACCTCATATTTGAAACTTAGCTATGATGATAACCCCAAGGGAGATGAGTAAAAGGCTAAAATGGTCAAGGTTTCTTATGCATCTGCAATTGGTAGCTTGAAGTACACCACGCTTGCTACTACATATCTAGATATTGTCTATGAAGTGGAAATTGTTGGTAGGTATATAAAAAACCCTAGTAACAAGTGTTAAGAGGTAGTAAAGAGTATTATGAGACACTTAAAAGATACTAGATCTATGTGTGTATGCTTTAGAAGGAAGGATGCACCCATTCTCGGATATGTAGATGTTGATTTTGCAAGTAGCGTAGACTCTAGGAGGTTTACTATAAGTTTTGTCTTCACTTTCACAGGGGTGCAATCTCTTGGGTCTCGATTACAGCCATGCTTGGCTTTATCTACCACTGAGGAAGAGTATGTTTCACTCATTAAGGCCTACAAAAGGAAGGCATTGACAGAGATGATTGGAGCGGGGTGTGTGTGTGTGTGTAGAGAGAGAGAGAGAGAGAGAGAGAGAGAGAGAGAGAGAGAGAATACACTTTTTTCTTGGTGCATCAATAGCTGTTATTTTCTTATCACTCAAAAAATAGTGAATAAGTGTATATGTGTATAGTTAGGATTAGTGAGTAAGATGGGTGAGTGGCGACACTATCTTTTACCCCAACAACCTACCACTTAAAGGCCAATGTTCCTTTAAGTGAGATAAAAGAATAGAAGAATATGTGATAAATACATGTGAGTTACCCTCAACCAAAGCTCATCAACTCTTTGTAATATGCAAACTTTTCATAAGCCAGACCCTTAATGAGAAAGTCTGTAGGTTTATTATTAGTATGAGCTTTTACAAGCTCAATGTGCTTGTTCTCAAGCACTTGGCAAATGACATGATACTTCACTTTTGTGTGCTTGGTCTTTGCATGAAACATATGATTCTTTACCAACATAATAACACTATGACTATCATTGTGCAACAATGGCATGTCTTCTCCAAGGCCCAAACCTCTAACTAGACAAGTAAGACATGTAGGTTATTTGTATACCTCTGTGCTATTACATACTCTAACTTAGTGGTAGGTAATGTAACACATTTTTGCAAATGAGATATCCATGAGATTGCACCACCATACAAGGTAAAGTCATATATTATGTGGTTGACTTTTGTTTTTAATATTTCTTGCATAGTTTGCATTAGTATACCGCAGTACACCACTATTGCTCCTCCCAAAGCATACACACATATTCCTTGTACCACTCGAGTACCTCAAGATACCTTTCACTACATCCCAATGCTTCTTGTTGGGATTTTACATATACTTGCTCACTACTCCCATTGCAAAAGCAATGTCCAAGCAAGTGGCAATCATAGCATACATGAGACTACCCATATGATGAATATGGAACCTTGTCCATTTTAGCCCTCTCCTCATCAAATTTGGGATAATCATCAACACTTAGGTTCACATATGGAGACAGTGGAGTACATATTTCCTTACCCACTTCCACATTGAAACATTGCAGCACTTTGTTAATATTATCCTTTTGGGATAAATAAAGCAATTTCTTTATCTTATCTTTGATCATGCACATACTAAGAATGTGATTTTCATATCTCAAATCCTTCATTTCAAAGGTTTTCATTAACATTTTCTTTAGGCATCAATCTCATACATGTTTGTTCTAGCATCTTGACATCCAATTGCATAAGGTCTATATCTTCTTTAGCCATTAAGGCATAGTGCAAATATATCTCATCAAAGTCCACACATTTTTTCTACTTGAAGCCTTGGCTACTAAGAATGCCTTATACTTTGGTTTAGCAGTACTATTAGTTGTAGCCTTCAATTTTTAAACCCATATGCATGGCAAAGCGTTCTTGTCCTTTGGCAAAGGAACTAACTTCCAAGTTTTATTCTTCATTATATTATCTACTTCTAACTGCATAGCTAGCTCTCACTTATGCTTGTCAACAAGTCATAGCATGTTTATATAGCAAGATGGCTCCTATAGAGGGAGCTAACACTCAACTACCAAGACCCACGAATCGCTTATTGTTTCAAGAGTTTCAAGCCAAATGCAATGGCTATCTCTCACGTAATCGTATGCGCTCTCAACCTAAGGGTGTAATGAGCTTACCTCCATACCCGATCAAGTTGCCTCCTCTCCCAAGCACTCCGATAGCTCCACAATCCAAGTGCAGGCTTCAAGCGAGCTCAATCCTCAAGCTCCACACTCCAAGCTCCATTGCCACGAGCAAGACAAGACAAGAGAAGAGAAGAGAAGAAGAGAGGAGAAGATGGAGAGCTTCTCCACCACAGTCCCTCACCCTCTCACACTCACTCCCTCACACTCTCACACTCCCTCTCTCAAGCACAAGCTCAAGCAAGCAAGAACAAGAAGAGGAGGAGGAGGAGGAGGAGGAGGAGAGCTACTTTTGGCAACCACAAGAATGAGCTTCTTCATTCACTTTTTTTATTTTATACAAAAACCTAACCCTAATCCCCTTTGGACATCCCCTTATCCCCTTTTTTACATGGTTGACTGCTAGGCCCTCTTTTCCATTGTCCTCCTATCTTCCTATCTTTCTAGCTTCCTTCCTATCGCCCATCTACCTTTACAATTTTCACAGAAGAGAGCCTAGCACTCTTTTACAAAAATTTTTAGGGGCGCCTTGCATTTGAAAAATGTACTTTTGCCTCTGCCTTAGCTTTTGAGGCCGCCCTTGTGATTTCGATTGTTTCCCTTATTGCTTCCTCTATTGTGTCTGATTTCCTTCTGGCTCACCTCTTCCAACTCTCCTGACTCGCACTTTTTTACTTTTTTCACTTTCTCTTATGCTGAGGTTAACATTACCCCCCTCCTACCCTAGTGCCAATCCCATGGCACTAATGGGTATTAATTGTAAGGTGGAATGGGTGTAACCAGATGGCTTTTTTGAGTTTGTATACAAGCCCTTGCGGGGATAGTGTTGGATGGATCAGCCCTTGAAATTGAAGATGAAGTTGGGGAAGGTCCCTCCTTGATGCTAACGGTGGGTGGATCTGTCCCTTGAAATTGAAGATCGTGTTGGAGGGATCCTTCTTGGAGAATAGCAAATGGATGGATCCATCTTTGAAATTGACAGTGGTATTGGATGGATTCCCCCTCTAGCCCTCAAGGTTGCTACGACATGAGCATAACATGGCTTTTCTTTATTCCCTGCAAGTTTCCTTATCCCTTCACCTATGTCCGTGTAGACTTTGCAACTTACACAGGAGGAAACATGGCATTTCTTATAAAATGAATTACATTGCACCTCGCTCTTTCCTTGCGTGAGCCCTTTTGGAGGTTTTCCCTTATCCTTGAGAGAGCCTTTCTAGAATATTCAGTGCTTTCCTCCATCCTTGAGAGAGCATTGTTCATTCTTGACAAGAGCTCCTTGGTCCTTGAGAGAACCTCGTCAAAATATTTGGAGCTCCCCCACGTTTTTTCTGAGGTTGACATCTCTTGCACTTTTTTTGCCTAAACAGAATTAGCTTCTTCATTCACTTTTTGACTTGGGCTTCCTTGGTCTTCCTTTGCTTCATTTTGGTTGCATGGTGACATGTCATACAATAGTGGTCATGTAAGTTGATGATAATAGGGTTTCATGGGTGGGGATCGGTCTTGGGGGCCAAGAGTGAATTGAGTGGATGATGGGGCCTCTGAAGTTGGTGGGTTGCATCATTTGTATTTACCTAAAAATAAAAGAAGGTGCACTATCTTGGGCCATGTTTACCTTACCGTGTGGTGCATTGTGCTCGTGCTAGTGGAACTAGGAGTTGGGTCACAAACCACAGGCAAGCCTAGGTGTTGTCCCACACTTGAGGACCTAGTTTGTGTATAAGGGAGGTACTGTGGGTGTAGCTTAGGGGGACATGTCTAGAAGTATTGCCGTTGAGGTGCCCTAAGCGTGAAGTGGGGAAGAAAAATGGGCTAGGGGATTAGGGATGGAGTCAGTCGACCGAAGCCACTAGGTGTTTCTATCTTGAGAACCCCTAGGTGCAGTGACTATGACCTACATGCTTTTTTTTTTTTTTTTGGCTACACATTGATCTAGCCATTGCACAAGTAGCTTTGCCGGTGTTGAGGTCAAAAATAGTGGTGAAGGGGCTACATTCTTGTCTTAAAATCCTCCCACTAAGGAGCCATGTCTTGCTACCCCCTTTGCCTCTCTTCTCCCCTGTGCTATGGTGGCTCTTCTTCTTTGCACCTTACAATTTGCGGTTGGACATGTAGCCCATGCATTAGAGCTATGCGGGTGATCTCTAGCTTTTTCCTTAAGGACTCAATGGTCTCCTCTTCCTCAAATTGCGTGGTGTCCAAGAGAGTGTGGAGGAAGGCACATTGTTGGGCTTCCAAAGTCACCTATGCAGCCTCTGCCACCCTGCTCTCTGCTAACACCCTGTCACCTCTTCTGCAAGTGCTAGCTGTGCACTAAGTCGCTCACTTTTTCCTCGCTCCCGCCCACCCATTCATTTACTTTTTCCTTCATTTCTTCCAAGCTTTTGTTGTGCTTATAGGCTAATGCCCTTAGCCTCCTCTCATGTTCCTTGATTTCTCTTTCCAAGCGTTGTTGCTCTCCTAGCTTTGAGACTATCTTTTGTTCCAGATTTTCTATATGCTTTTGGTGCCATTGGCTTCTCTTTTCTTTTATGGCTGCTAGCTGCTCTGCGACATCTTAGATCTTTTCATTTTCCTTTTGTAGATCTTTGTACAACACCACCAACTCATCAAAACTTCATTGTATGCTCATGAGACTTTATGTTTCTACCACCGTGAGTTTTGCTTGCCACCTCTCGTCTTCTCCTCCCTTGGCCTTTCTTCTTTAGCTCATTGATCTCTCTTTGATACATGGCCACTTGATGGGTTCTCTCTAATCGAGAGGCTACCACAATCTCCCTTTTGGCCTGGAGCTCAGTCCCATAGCTATTTTCTTGTCTTCCTTTGCCTGCTCTAGCTGTGACAAGAGTTCATGTACGTAGGCATCTTAGTTTGTAGACAATGGTAGTGCAGTGGGACCAATGGTTGTAGATGCCTCTATCTTCTCCCTTTTGGGGTCCCATTTGGATTCCGCATCTACAGTAGCTCCCTATCTTTTTCGATCACAGGGGTTTTTGCACTTGCACCTTGAGTTGCCTCTTTGTTGACTAGGAATTATATCCAAGCAACAAGATTTCTGGCATTCACCATGGTAGAGGAGTCTTAAGTGGGTGCAGTGACTAGGGTGGTGGGTAGTAGGACGGGTGGGATGGGGTTGATTAAACCCTTGCCCTCTCCCTCAATCACTAGGGGTGGTAGGCTTTTGGGTGCTTTGGAGCTGGTGCTTTAACCTTCATGTCTGGGTGGACTCATGGACCAACTCTTCTTGCCTTGAATTTTGCTCCACTGAGAGGCAGATAACTAGGGCTATGTCTTCTTCCTCTTTCTTCCTAAGCTCTATATCTTCCTCCTCAACTCTTCTCTTTCTCTCCTCCTCAACTTTCCTGGATTCTTATTTTATTTTCTTTGCCTCTTCTCTTTCTTTTCTCTTTCCTTGTTCTTTCGTGCTTTTGGACTTACTTTAGTCTTTGTGTAGGTTTGCTTGCTCTTTCTTCCCACTCTCTTCTTTGGCCTTCTTTTGCGGAGTCTCTTTCTTTGATTTCTTGGCCCTTCCTTGGCCAAATCGTGCTTCTCGCTCTCCTTCTTCCTCACTCTTAATCCTTTCATTGGACTACTCTTATCCTTGGCATAGAGGGACCTATCTAGTGTCTTGCCAATGACTGCCTCGTCTTCTTATGCTTTCCTTGGTGCCTCTCTTATGATGGCCGTCACCAAGACCCCTCCAAAGCCAATGGTGGAGGTATTTGAGGATGACGATTTCCTAGCTTTGGAGGCCGAAGACTCTCCCCCTGCGAGTCTTCCACTAGTGGCCTTTTGCCAACATTTCTATCATCTTCCTCATGAAGCCATTTAGGTTCACCTCGTCAAAGGACTGGGCAACGATGCTCTCCAGCATTGGCACATTGATTATGTTCATCAATGTGTTGTAACTTTGACTGGAGAATAGGAAGTGCCTCATTTTGGCCTGAATTTAGACTTTGGGATAGGGGATGTCAACTAAGATGATGTCGTCATTGGTGTGGACTCACTTTGTCCATCCCCAACATGTCGTACACATCACTTTGTTGGGTAGGCACAGTGCTTTTTGTACCAACTCAGGGCTCAGCTCAATTTCTACTTGGCAAGATTCATTCTCTAAATGTACCATGACAGTGATGTAGTTCCTATTGAAGGTCCGAAGGAATTCCACGCACTTCTCATAGTCGAGGCTCGGCCCACCTTCTCCATGTACTTCTGCAGCTTGCATTGCTTTACCAATTGCTTGATAGTAGCTGACTCTTCCATTACGATGTCTTCCAAATTCCAGGATGTGCCTAAATTTGAATTGATTGTAAGCCCTCATTTCCAATGAAATGCCTTATTTTACCTACTCCTCCTCTAAGAATGGAAGTTTCCTGCTTTTCTCTTGACCTGCCATTGTAGATACATGTCATAATACCATAATTTACCATTAGTATTCTTCAGATCATTTTTACAGAAAGACATGTAGGCGATGGAAGAAATGCTTATGGAAACTAAAATTCTTAATTAAAGAAAGAGAATCAATAGAAGAAAGAGAATTTTTCTCTTAAATAGTCCATGCTTTTTCACAAAAATTTATGTTACTTTTCCTCAATCACAAGTTGATTTTCCTCCATTCTTTTTTGTTTTGGTTTCCTTCATCTTACATGTTTGCTTCACCTTACCCCCTCCCCTTTGGAATTGAGAAGAGTCATTCCTAGGACTAAGGTTTGAGAGGGCAAGGGCATTTAGCGCATGCTCTCGGTGTTTTACTTTCGCATGAGCCAAGCATAAAAGTTTGGATTGTATTCTAGATTAGCATAGCGGTCCATATCAAAAGGACGAATGCCTACTTGAGTGATGTAGGTGAGAACATCTATGAGGAAGTCACCAAAGTCGATTCGACTAGCAATGTGTAACTCCTCCTCAATGGGAATTCGATCTAAATATGGGTGGGTCAAGAGGTGCTCTTCCAAGGGTCGGTTACAAATGGTGGTCACTTCCTATAGGAGATTGGAGCTACATAAGTCGGGTCATATACTGAGGTTTTGATGGCATGGCGTTGCTCAGCATTAGTCATGATTTGGTAGCCCTCTTCCTCCCATTGAAGTGGGAGAGCATACCATTTCCTCAAGAAGGATGAGTCAGAGTTAGCTATCTTTGTCAGCTCTTCTAGCTCTTGGCCTATTGCAACAACTTTGCTCTTGTGATATGATGGGATCAACTATTGTGTGCAGGCTTGCTCTCAAGAGATCTCATTGTCAATTAATTCCTTGGCTACCTTGGGAATCTTGATTAACATGAACTCATAGTTCTCCCAAGTGCATGGCAAGGAGCGCATTTCCATTGCTAATGTCTTATTGAGGAGGCCTAAGTCCATCGTTCATAGTTCCTAGGGCTAGCATAGTGAATCAACATCCAAGCATCTGATGCAGGTGACTAAATCGTCCCTCGTGTTCATGGCTAGGTCCATGGCCATCGTAATGATAGATTTACACTTATAAGAGGGTTTGAGGTTTGTGGCGGGAGATTGGGGCTTGGTTGAGTTGGATAGCTCAACTATTGATGCATGTCTTCTGGGCTATTCAATGGGGAGTTTGTGGGCCACTTATGCAATAGATTGGTTCTACGGCCTGGTTGATGTACTGCTCTCAGCTTGTGGAGCAGTTGGGACACTGGAAGTGTTAGGCTGGGTTGACATAGGGCCGACTAGTTGTGGCTTTAGTTGATAGATTCCGTGAGATTCTATGGATTTGGTGCTTTTTGGGGCAATGGATTTCTCATCCCTAGTTGGTTCACCCCTTTGAGGAGATGGCTTGGAGGGCTTGGATTGAGGAGCAAGCATACCACTCCAAGACTTGGGCAACCAAATCTAGTTGTTGCCTTTGTAGTAGCCTTGAGTGCACAATAGGTCTTTAGGTACCCATCGTGGCTTGACTATTCGTCTACTTCAGCAGTGCCCACTTTGCCTTTTAGGCCTAGGACATGATGGTGGCCACTCATACCTTGACAAGGTTGGGTTGTCTCTGAGAGCTCCTTGCCATTATGCAAATTGGTACTAGGGGCGTGTCACTAGGCTTACCAATTTCCTTAGCAACTTACTCATACTTCTCACTATCCAAGAATGGCAGATCAATTGTGGCTAGGACATGCATCCAATCTCTCTCATCCTTAGGATAGGGGATATATTTGGTCAGTGGCCCGTAAGATTTCCTAATCTGCGCATCACCCTTCAACATGGTGGAGATGGCATCTAAGTTGACTGGAGTAGTCCTCCAAGTATCCATCTCTACCCTCACCACTTCTGCTCAGTTGCCTAGGAAGATCAAACCATTGCCCTAGTCTTCTATGACTTGTGCGTTGCACATTAAGGTCAACCTAACAGGATGTCCTAATCCACACTCCCTTCATGACAATGAAGTTCATAGAAAATTGGACACCTGCGATCTTCAATGGCCAATTCTTCAACACTTTGAATGGCTTGACTTTCATTCCATTGGCTAGTGTAACATTAAACCTAGCATTCTTAACATGTGGGTTACCCCAAGCTTGGAGTACTCTGTGGCTCAGCATACTAACTCCTACTCCTCTGTCTACAATTCACTTCCTTGTGGTGTCTCCTAGAGCTAGGATCTGTAAGATTGCATGCATTTCAGTGCCTTCCCAAAAAGCATTGATGTGTAAGGATTTCGGCACTAAATGCAGCGTTAGACTGGGCATCTAAGTTACCACGTCATGATCATGTAGGTCAATTGTTGCCCCTTACTCCAGTGGTCCTTCAACCCATCGCTTCAGTTCTTGCCATAGCGCCAGATGCTACAGAAGTAGATCTCCCAAACTTAAAGTCAATGGGGTGGTCACTAGCGTTGTAAGAAGATTGCTAACTTCTTGCTCCTCTTCTAGTCCAACGTTCCTGGGTCAATGGCCTTAATTGATTTGCTAGCCCATAGCATTTAAACTCTATCTAAGTGGCATTACTTGTGGTATAACTATGTTCCTCGATTTTGGTAGTGGAGGCGAGACTGGTGTGCTTACGTTTGAGAGATCATTGATCTCATCTTCCAATATGTGCTTAGCATCCTTTAGGTGCTCATGGGCTTCTTTCACCCACTCCTTGACCTTTTCGATGGCCTTGAGTTGGCCTTCGGGTTGGGATGCTCCTCGACCTTTGCACTCCCCTTCTCGATTGTCTTTGGAGCTGATGTTTCTGCCTCTGCATCTGTCACCTTTTTTTTGGCAAGCAGACAACATCGTTTGCATCAACTTTTTTTCTCCTTTGCCTATGGCTTTTCTTTTCGATTGAGGCTACATCTAAGTTGCTTGATCCAGATAGTGATATGGTGGCCATGCTTCAAACGGGTCATGACGTGCAACAGGATGGGTGTGTCCTCTCCGTTAAATGTCTCAACTCCAAATAGCCCGAATGGTACAAATGGCTTGTTTGCCACACTAGAGGGTGGCTTTCGTCTAGGGCATTTGGCAAATAGGTGAGTGATTCCACACTATGGGCATCTAAGATTGGCCTTTTCCTGATTAGCCTACTCCCGTTCAGGAAAGTATGAGGAGATGTGTCCTGGGTGAGCGCAGTTCCAACAAGAAATCAGTTCTTGGGTCTGCCCCCCTAAGCCTCTGCCTCTACCCCTACCTAACGCCATCATCGACACAGGTTGGTAATCCATAAGGATTGCATTGCCCTCTTCGTCATATGATACGTAGGGGTGCACGTAAGGCTCTTCATCATTCCGCTCCTCCACATAGTGGACTAGAGCATCATTCGGTGAATGGGTTACCTAGGGTCCAAGTGGTCTAGGTATGCATGTGGGGTTTATCTCCATCCTAGGAATGGCTGGTTTAGCGTTATTAGATGTTGGGAGAGCTAATGAGGCTCCCCTCTTGAAAAAGTTTGGCAATCTATTCCCTAGGTAAGGCTATTCGTATGGTTGCAAATACGGGAGTCTCCCTCGGTAGTTTGTAATGCATGACATCGTGACCAAACCTACCACAATTGGTGCAAAGGTCGAGACCTTAGGTTTGGACACTCGGCTGGCAGGTGGCTTCCACCACAATACATGCATTGGACGTGAGGGCATGTTGGTCCTCTCATCATTTCTTGTAAGTTGGCTAGCTCCATCTTCATCTCCGCTAGCTCCTGGCTTGCATTTATGCCCTTTCCTTTATCATGAGTACTTGGGCATGATCTCTCACTTGACATTGAAACTCTCTCAGATTTTCTAGCTCTCGGGTTGAGCTCTTGGAGTTTCTCTTTGAGCTAGTCATCCACTCTAATCGCATCATCAAAGACCCTAGCTAGCGTGTCTCACTGCAAGCTTGAATTGTCTACCAAGGCCGTATAGAGTTCCTCTCTTCGTATCCCATTGATTAAGACTGTGGAGACCACTCTTTTAGTGGGTCACTCACCAATTGGGATTCTCTTGAAGAGCCGCACGTGGATGACATAGTCTCTTATGTCCTTCTGGTCTCTCTGCTTGACATTCATTAGTGGCACTAGAAGGTTATCGGAGTACCTAGGCTCATAGAATCTCTTAATGAAGAGACTCTTGAGGTTGTTGAAGTCAGTTTTCTTAGGAGTGTCAAGACTCGTCTACCAAGTCCTACCCTTATCTCCTAAGCATGGAATAAAAGCTTGTGAGCATTGAGTAAGATCATTGAGGCTGTTGGCTTCCCAGACTTGTTTGATTTGCTCTACAAAGTTGTATGGGTCATTGTTTGGCTAGTACTTGTCTAACTGCTTAGCCATGACAGGGATTCTCGATTGGCTCTTAGAGCCCATGTTAACTCCTAATCCTGCAAGCAACAAGCT
This sequence comes from Lygodium microphyllum, assembly GCF_053477565.2. Classification (NCBI taxonomy): domain Eukaryota; kingdom Viridiplantae; phylum Streptophyta; class Polypodiopsida; order Schizaeales; family Lygodiaceae; genus Lygodium; species Lygodium microphyllum. The sequence continues at coordinate 151,348,263 of NC_141147.1, read as the reverse complement.
TGCCATTACAACAGTGCTCTACTCTGCTAACGAGTTGTCTAGCAGTTGCTTTGTATGAAGCTTGCTCAACGTGAGATCACCTTCTAGTGCTCTTTCCCTCTCTGCATTAGTTCATGTCCTATTTTTGCTTGCTAGGGCTAGCATTCAACTGAATCTCGCATATTTTTATGTTCTGTTGCAAGCTTCTAGCTTATTGTTCCTTATTGTAGGCCACTAATCCTTGCCAAGCTTCCCGCACTAGTCTCCTCTCCTCTTCGAGGTCTGCTATGATATCCTCGGATGTCCTACCATGGTGGTCTGTCAAGGTCTGTAGATCGTAATTAGTGACTAGCTATTTGATTTCCATCAAGAAACCGCCTAGATCAAGCTCTTCTCCATGTCTGTGATTAGTGCTTGACTTTGTCATATTCCCGGTCTTGTGTTTCATCAGGTTGTCGATAAGATTGATCAACTCGGGCAGATCCACTCCTCCAATGGTGTTGGTCCTCATTGTGTCTAACTCTTATGTCATGTCCTCGCTTGGCCCTATACTTGGGGTTCTCGATCATCCGAATATGTTTCAAGGTCTTCTCCTATTGGTGGGTTCGTTTTTTATTGTCAAGCAGTCCTCAACTTACACTCACTCGGTGTGTGTGTCTATGTGTGTGCACATGCATGCGCGTGCATGCTCTCTTCCATTCCATGTGAAATCAGGCTTTCAGCTTTTCTTAAGTGCACTTCAAGTGCTGGAAAACAATGTGGGTGCAAATACAAAGTGACAATTGCAACTCTCGCACTTTGGTCTAAGTTCTCGACGGGCTGAATAGGGCTTTATGCTCAGTTATTGGCCACTTCCTCTAGTCTTTAGGGTCTGTGCTATGTCGTTCAACTTGATTAGGGTCAAATGGGGTATATTGGTTAGCTTAAGGCTTTAAGTGTGTCGAATATGCTGATATGAGTGTCAGCACTGTGCTTGGTTGTTCGGCTGCAAGTTTCTAGAGTTAGATTTGCCTATAAGGCTTTGGGTGAATTCTCCTGTTATGGGTTATACTCTTTGTCGTCCCGAACGTGCTAAATTTGTCAATTTTGATGTATCAAAAGCTAGTTCGATTCTGCAGTGTCTGATTCTAGGAATCATATGTCTGATTTAGGAAGTGTCCAATTCTGAATGCTCTGATTATGGGATGTCCAATTCTTGAAATCGGACAAGGTATGCCCGATTGGATAGGATGGGTTGGTCCAATTTGAATGTGTTTGATTGCCAAAATTGGACAGGGTGGTCCAAGAGTCTGATTTTTCAAAATCAAAAAAGGTTAGAGGTTTGAGTGCACCGAATGACTGAGGCATATTCTTGGGGTGTCTAAGTTTGGCGTGTCCTAGTGTTTAAGTCTAATCTTGCTGAGTTCAATCGGATAGGTCAAGTTGGTTTCGGGTGTTGGCCATTCAATTATCGGAATCGGATGGGTATAGGGTGTCCGAGCGTCTGATTCTGGGAATCGGACTCCTGTGGACCGTGTCAGATTTTGCCAGCACACAAATAATGGTAACCAAAATCGTTTCGTGTGGCAACGATTTTGGTCACGCCCATAAGTAAGGTTCTCCAAAATCTAAGGGTAGATACACATGAAGGTTTCTACACACCTGATCCAAGCAAAAAAATCATGTGGCCGCCAATTGATTCGCCAGAAACTCCAACTCTCTCTCTCTCGCTCTCTGTCTCTCTCTCTCTCATCTTAAACCCTTGCTAGACTCAACCTTAATCTTCTCAATCACTCCTCGTGTGATTCTAACACCTCTAAGCACTCTTTTTTTTTCTTGTTTGGGCCTGTTTCATAGCAGAAACCCTAAAGCTTTTTCCTTTGATTTCTTGGTTCTATCCTACTCTAAATGCAACAAAAATCAAAAGCACAATACTGGAATGATTCCTCCTCCTTGCTAATCATTAAAAAACCCAAATACTTATTTGTTGCAAAGATTAAAAACCCAAAACCTCCTACCTATCTCAAGCTCCAGTTCGGGGATGAAACCTTACTTCGTCGCTAGATTTGAGGTGCATAAGTGCTCAAGCTTGAATCCTTGGTCCCGACAATACGGAACCAAAATGTAGAGGGAGCTTATACTCGACCGCAAAGACCCACAAAACGCTTATTGTTTTAAGAATTTCAAGCTGAATGCAATGGCTATCTCTCACCTAACCATACATGCTCTCAACCTAGGGGTGTAGTGAGCTTACCTAACCCAATTGCCTCCTCTCTCGAGCACTTCGGTAGCTCCATGATCCAAGTGCAAACTACTTCAAGCGAGCTCGATCCTCAAGCTCCACACTCCAAGCTCCATCGGCACGAGCAAGAGAAGAGAAGAGAAGAGAAGAGAAGAGAAGAGAAGAGAAGAGAAGAAAAGAAAAGAAAAGAAAATAGAAGAGAAGAAGAGAGAAGAAGATGGAGAGCTTCTCCACCACGGTCCCTCACCCTCACACACTCACTCCCTCACACTCTCACACTCCCTCTCTCAAGCACAATCTCAAGCAAGCAAGAAGAAGAAGAGGAGGAGGAGAGCTACTTTTGGCCACACACAAGAGTGAACTTCTTCATTCACTTTTTGCCTTTTATACAAAACCCTAACCCTAATCCCCTTTGGCCAGTCATCCCCTTTTTGGTCCAGACTTGACCTATTCCTCCAATCCTTCTCCTCCTCTTTCCCTACTGGCATGGCCTCAACCCGTGCCTCTTTAACCATTTACAAATTGCACGGGTGAGAACCCAGTGCTCTTTTACAAAAGTGTTGACTTGCACTTTTTCTTGTGCACCTCTGTCCTTGATTTAGGACTTTTTTGCACTTCTTGTGTTTCTAGATTTTTATTGGCGAGCCTTCGTCTTCCATTTCACTTTTGCCCTAGCCTTGTCGTCTGCTTTAGATTTTTCAAAAATTTCACCTTGTTCTTCTGAGGGTTAATAGCTCATCACAATCTATAAACATTACATAGTCGACCCCATGCTGAAATCTCTCAGGGGAATGAGAGACATGAGTATATCTTTGTGACACAATGGATTAATTTTGAGTGTGAATTTCCATCTCCACTCATTTCTCATGAGACACCAAGGATCTCAACATACAACTTAACAAATCTACTTGCTTCTTGCTCACTAGCAGAAGCACCACTTGAGAGCTCTCTCTGCATACTTGGTGCACTAGCATTTGACATTTTTGGCAATACAATAAGTGGCAATGCATCTTAAAAAGTGACCCTTCTTGTTTTCACTTTCTTGAGGGGTTGTTTATGCATCTTTTTCTTATTGAAGATCACATCATTACTATAAGATGTTATGTAGAGAAGGGTCTTCTACCCTTATCGGTTCACCTCACCCATTAATCTCTCCCTCTCCCTCTCTCTCTCTACCCCTTCCTCTCTCTCTCTCTCTCTCTATTCAATATGTTTACCTCTCTCTAGCTCTCTGTCTCTCTCCCCCTCTACCTTCTCTCTCTAATTCTCCTTCTTCTTTTCTACCTCCTCCTTCTCTTCTTCTCCCTATTCTCTACTTCACCAATTTGTTCATAACTTATAATGACCCATTTTCTTAAGTTAGGCTCCAACTTATTGCACTTCTCTTTGGGCACATGCACATAAGCTTCACAACCAAACACTCTAAAATGATCATGTAAAGATTTCTTACTTGTCCAAGCCTCTTTCGGAATAGCAAAATTTTAGAAGCAAGACAATGCATCATCTTTCCTAGCCATAGGAAAAGCCCACACTTTTCTAGTCGCATCATCAATAACATGATAAAATAGGATGCTCCTCCTAAAGTTCTTGAAGGCATAGGCCTAGATATATCAATAATTAAGTCAAGTGGCTCACTCTTTTCCCTATTTAAGCGCTTTTCATGGGTTGAATGATCATATTTATCATATATCCAATGCTCACAGATAGAAAAATTAGTAAAATCAAAACCAACAAGTAATCTTTCTTGAACATGTGACCTTATACTAGCAAAGCCACAAAGATACACTTGGCTTCTTGGTTACTACAATTACACCATCTTTTACAAGTGGATACATGAAGAGAATGCAAGGTTCCACATTTGGTTTCTCTAGCTACAACAAGTGAGCCTTTACTGATTTTCATGATTGATTGCTAAAGGTAGTGGAATACCCCAAGTTATCAAGCTAGCTAGCAAAATCAAGCTCTTTTTTTAGCTTTGATGCATATTGTACATTCTTAAGAGTGAAAGTAAAGCCATTATGAAATGAGAATTGCACATCTCTTGCACCCCATGTTAAACATGTAGTCATTTCCAAGGTGAATAGATCCACACTTACTGCTACCATATGAATAGAACTACTCGTTATGAGGAGTTACATGAAAAGAAGCACCATAATTAAGTATCCAATATTGGTTCAAGTACCAACCTGATATAACCAACAGATTTGCAAGAATACTAAAGCAAATATCACTTTACCATCATCTTTATGCACAATTATTGCATTCACTTCCTCTATCTTCACTTTACCTTTGCCCTCTTTCTTATCAACATCCTTTTTATTTGTCTTCTAGTCCTTCAGCTCTCGCTTCCATTTATAACAATCCTTCTTGATATAACTTGTTTTACTACAATGGAAGCATTCAGTATCTTCGTTGGACTTGGATTTATTGTGTAACCACCTATGGTCTTGGTTCTTGCCTTTATACTATTTTCTGCCTCTTTTTTTTTTTTTGAATTGCCAATGCCTCTGACCAGTTTTCCCTTGGTCCATTGAATTCATGTGTATTTCTTTAGCCAATAAATTGCCTATAATACCATTGATGATTAAAATTTAGCTCACCATCTGGAGAGCTGAATTTCTAATGGTGTTTCTAATGGTATCCCATGACATAAGCAAAAACATAACACAAAGATCATCTTAAGCACTAATGGGTAGCATAATAATAGCATCACTGTCTTCTTATACTCCCATAGAGACACATTGACTTTTAAGTGAGGGGGTCGTTGGAGTAAAGACCAATGGCCCATAGTTGGGTGGGCATCCCTTGTATAAGTACACACTATATAGTCTTACTACTATATTATTTTAGCTATAGGTTCGAAAAGCCCCGAACCTCCAGAGAGCTTCCCGAACCTACCCCTTTTTCCAAACCTCCCTCCCCTTCCCCTCCCCTCTTTCTCATGTGCAATATCTCATTTTCTCTTTCCCCTCGCTTTTTTCATTAAGCCTCCCCTCCCTCCCCCCCTTTTTTTAATTAAAACCCCATCCCCTCTCTTTCACTTATAATCTCTCTCTTTCTTTCCCCCCTTCCCCCTTCCCTTCCCTCCCCTCTCTCTCTCTCTCTCTCTCTCTCTCTCTCCTTATTTTAATTAAATAAAAAGTTTACATTTAAAAGTTTAATATATATATATATATATCTCTCTCTCTCTCTCTCTCTCCTACTATATTATTTTAGCTATAGGTTCGGAAAGCCCCGAACCTCTAGAGGCCTTCCCGAACCTACCCTCTATTCCAAACCTCCCTCCTCCCCTTCCCCTCCCCTCTTTCTCACGAGTAATATCTCATTTTCTCTTCCCCTTCCCTTTTTTCATTAAAGCCCACCCCCCCCCGCCCCCCCCCCCCCCCCCCCCCCCCCCCCTTTTAAATTAAAACCCCCTCCCCTCTCTTTCACTTATAATCTCTCTCTTTCTTTTCCCCCTCCCCTTTTTAATTAAATTCCTCTCCCCTCCCCCCTCCCCCCTCTCTCTCATGTGTAGGGCCTAGGTTCTCTCTCTCTCTCTCTCTCTCTCTCTCTCTCGACACACTTACAAAGAGCAAGAAAGAAAGAAGAGAAGAGGGAGGGAGGGAGAGAGAGGGGGAACGAGAAAGGGAATTATAGAGATGAAATATAAAATTTAAGAGAGAGAGAGGAAAAGAAAAAAGAAAAAGAGAGGAGAGAGGGGGGAGAGAGACAGAGAAGAAAATGAGAGAGAGAGGAAAAGAAAAAAGGAAAAGAGAGGAGAGAGGGGGGAGAGAGATAGAGAGAAGAAAATGAGAGAGAGAAAATAAGAAAAAAGAGAGAATGAAATTGAACACAAAGAGAATTATAGAGAGAAGAAAGATAAAATTTAAAAGAATGAGAAAAAGAAAAAATTTAAAGAGAAAAAAAAGAGAAAACTTATATATATATATATATATATATATATATACACACACACACACACACACACAAAGAGCAAAAAAGAAAGAAAAGGAGAGGGGGAACCGAGAGAGAGAATATAAAATTTAAGAGAGAGAAGAAAAGAGAGAAGAGAGGGGAGGGGGGAAAGAGACATAGAGAAGAAAATGAGAGAGAAAATAAGAAGAGGAAGAGAGAGAATTTGAACACAGAGAGAGAATTATAGAGAGAGAAAATACAAAATTTAAAAGAAAGAGAAAAAAATTTAAAGAGAGAAAAAAAGAAAAAAAGAGGAGAGAGAAGGAAAAGAGAGGAGAGGGGGGAGAAAGAGAGAGAGAGAGAGAAAGAAAGAGAGAGAAGAAGAATAAGAAGAAGAAAGAGGAAGAGAGATGGAAATAAATAGAAAAGTCTTTTTAAAATTTAAATATTTTTTTGAGAAAGAGAGGAAGGGAGAAAGAAGGAGAGAGAGGGAAGAGAGACAGAGAAGATATAATTTAAAAGAGACAGAAAAGAAGAAAAAGATAAATTTTAAGAGAGAGAGAGAGAGAGAGAGAGAGAGAGAGAGAGAGAGAGAGAGAGAGAGAGAGAGAAGAGAAGAAGAGAGAATATAAACATTAAGAGAGAATTATATATAGGGAAATATAAAATTTACATATTTTAAGAGAGACTGGGGGGAGGGAAGAAAAGTGAAAGAAGAGGGGGTGGGGCGGGGTGGATGGAGCAAGGAGAGAGAGAGAGAGAACATGTAGAGAGAATTATAGAGAGAGAAAAGATAAAATAGAGAGAGAGAGAGAGAGAGAGAGAGAGAGAAGAAAAGTGGGGAGAGAAAAAAAGGAGAAAGAGAGAGAGAATTAGACATGGAATTTGGAGGGGGGAAGAGAGAGAGAGAGAGGAAAAAGAGGAAAGAGAAAGATGAGAAATGGATTGTTGAGCGAAGTTTACTTTGCTCGCCGCTTCGAGGCAGCGAAGTGGCCTAGCGTTCCGCGAGCACGCGGAATGCTAATCATATATAAGTGAAGATAACAAAGTATAAGGGTACCATTGATTTTGTACCCACATAACTCTCTCGTGTTCTTCTCTCTCTCAATCATATTGCACTCCATAGCTTCTACTTCACATCCACCATTGCTTCCCTTTTTGAGGAGTCATACATTCGTTTTGGGAATGTCCACATGTGAAGTGTGTATGGAAGAGACTTAAGAAATGGTTGAAAAAAGCCCGTCTTAGAGATGACTTTGGCATGAAAATAACGCTTTTTGGGGGCTTTAGTCTAGAAGTTGGTTTGGAGCTTTATAAACGTTAATGTGTTTAGAAGGTGTGGGCAAATAATTTGGTTTGTGGTGAAAACCCTCGACCCTTTTGAGAGAGTGGTTCAAAGTCACTGATTGGTCCTTGGTTTTTGGTGAAAACCCTCTGCCCTTTTGAGAACACAATGTTGGTGGTTTCTCGGAACACAATGTTGGTGGTTTCTCACTCCAAAATCACATCTTATTTTAGGAAAAGTTCCAAAAGAAGACCTTAGTCAAACCTTATTTGTGATTAAGGTACCACTTTTCCTTGTATATTTTTAACATATGGTTTGGCTTGGCCAAGCGATGCCTCATGTGAATAAAAGAGGTTTCGGAAACTACGAAAAGAGCTCTCGTGATGCCAATCAAGGTCGAAGCTACCTCTCTTAACGTGTCACTTGAGTGGCTGTTATATGCCCTGCTAAATAGTACTGCTGGTTTGCACCTTGCGGGGGGAAAGGAAGACCAAGTGGGGTAACGAGGAGTAGGCGCTGGACGTTAAGATCAGTGATAAAAATGATGATGATGATGACCATCATTCAATACACAAGCGCATCCTTTGTCTCTCGCCAACACTCGTCTTCTCCCTCCCCTTGCTGTCTCCTGTTTGCGCCTATGCGCATACACACCCACACACAAAAACGACAGTATGGCCCTCGCTCGGAACTTTTCCGGCATAGTCGTAGCGCCCCCTTTCCCAAAAGCTTAACTTTCCTTTCCCCTCCCCGGCTAGGATCCAGCAGCAGCAGCAGCAGCAGCAGCAGCCCATTAAGAAGTATAGTAAGGGCTTTCCTTCTCTGCTGCTTCTCCCATTGTTCCATCTCTTCACCCCGCAAACATGGCTTCCAGTCGCCCTCTGCCCTTCGCCATGTGGCCTCATTCATCCCCCGCAAATAATCGCAACTCAGGTGAAGACATCGTTGGTTCCTCCCCCCCTCCTTGCATAAGCACAGCTTCTCAGATCAACTGACAGTCCTTCTATCTGCGCCATTCCTGTGTGCAGGGGACTACACCGAGGAGCTTTGGCAGGCCTGTGCAGGCTCCATGGTGGCCGTGCCGCATATAGGCGAACTTGTCTGGTACTTCCCACAGGGCCATATGGAGCAGGTGAGCTTCCAGGGGGTCAGTGTCGAGAAATCAGCCAAATGTCGCAAAGAGGAAGATCGACACAATCCCTTGAAGTTTCTCTGTTTTGTTGAACGTCATGATATACCACATGGTTGCCATGTCTCTGGCAGGTAGCTGCCTCAACTCAGCAAGGAAGTTGCCAGCAATTGCCCAACTCGGGGCTGGACTCTCAGATACTCTGCAGGGTTGTCAATCGCATCCTCAGTGTAAGTTTACACTCTTGTAATGCCAGAGAAGGCTGCCAATGCGGCATCAATTCTCAAAGCTGGTGTCTGAACAAGGCCCTGTGATTCTTGTTTCAAGACAGGCTGAGCGAGACACTGATGAGGTTTTCGCCCAAGTTTCTCTCATACCAGAGCCACAGGTGACAGTCCCGTCTTCATCTAAACGTTTTGGCATGTTGATACACATTTCTCATGGGGGAATTGTCTGCATATGTAGAGCTTGAATGGTTTGGAACTTAAAGAAGATGCACCTGCCCCTCGGAAGCCTAATGTCCGGCTCTTTACCAAAATTCTTACAGCTTCAGACACTAGCACACATGGGGGCTTTTCTGTTCTAAGAAAGCATGCTGAAGACTGCCTCCCACAGTTGGTATATTTTCTGCCTGACAGACATGTCTAGACCAAACAGATCAATCATATTCTTCTTAAGCCTTCTTGCTTGCAGGACATGAATCAAGACACTCCATGCCAAGATCTGGTAGCAAGGGACCTGCATGGGCATGAATGGAAGTTCCGCCACACATATCGAGGTTTGTCATCCCACTTTTTCAATGATGATTGCATGATGTGCTTCAAAGGGTTCTCTCGTCTAAACATTACACTACCTGATTATCAGGCCATCCTCGAAGGCATTTGCTCACAACGGGCTGGAGTGTTTTTGTCAGCCACAAGAGGCTATTAGCAGGGGATGCTGTGATCTTTCTCAGGTGATCCACAATAGATATTCTGGGAGTGTAATAAACCCAGTTTTTGGAACTCAATGGAATTGCTTGAGATATGGTTTCCAGGAGTGCAGTTACAAGGTCCTTAGTTCTGGAGATGTTCCACTTGTCTAGGCAAGGGACTTCAAAGCAGTTATTTTTAACACCTTGGCTGTTTTTGCTGTAGGGGTGAGAATGGAGAACTAAGAGTGGGTATCCGCAGGGCTAAGCGTCAGCAGGCTGCCCAGCCTTCTGTTTTATCCGGTCATAGCATGCATATGGGTGTAATTGCTACAGCTAGTCATGCTATGTCAACAAGGACCATGTTTTCTGTATATTACAGGCCAAGGCAAGTGTTGTTTGTCTGTCTTTTCAGGTGTTATTACATATTTCCATTCACTGCAGTGCTGTATCTGATAGGGTGTCTCCATTGTTATTATGGAGTTATTGTTAATGCAGAGTAAGCCTTTCTTCATTTATGGTACCGGTTGACAAGTTGGCTAAAGCAATTGCTAGAAGTTTGTCTGTTGGGATGAGGTTCAAGATGAGATTTGAGACAGAGGATGCATCTGAGAGGAGGTAGGTTTCAATTTGCACTTCTATCCAGGCAGTGTAAAATGGCTTCTTTTTGTATGGCCCCTTCAAAACAACTCTCTCTTTGTATAACCAGTTTTGCTGGGACGATCACTGGCATGGAGGACCTGGACGCAGCTAGTTGGCCAAGCTCAAAATGGCGATGTCTAAGGGTGAACTGGGATGAGATGACAAGTCCTGAAAGGCAGGAAAGGGTGTCACCTTGGGAAATTGAGCCTTGTCTCTCATCACCTATGCCAAATCCATCTCCGACTCCATCTAGAAGCAAGCGGTTTCGTCCACCTATTTCTACTTCAGTGTCGGAGCTTTCTGTTCATGGTATGGACTCTTTTTCCCAATCTCTGCAGGTTTGAATGATGTGATCAAGCTTACTTATATTGTAACTAAACAATCCTTCTTTTTAAGGTCTTGCTGTTTTGCCCAAGGTTCCTGTGTTTTCAAGCTCCTGAATGGTGTTGAGTTCTTTGTATGTTAATTGTGTTTTGCTTCTTCATAAATTAGTAGGGGATACAGCTCTTCAAGGCTGCTAAGCTGCAGATGCCTCTCAACTTGATGAAGTCTCTAATACTGTTATGCTAAAATGGTATAGTAGTGAAAACTGTAGTTGTGAAATTTTCCAGGGTCAGGTAAAACTGGTATAGAGTGCACGTTTGCTTCAAAACTTCCAAGGGTCATGCAAGGTCAAGAACCCTTAAATCTGGGACCTGTGTGGAAGGGATCTCTACAATGCAGTCTAGAAGGGCAACAAATTGGAGGGTCTTCTGGGTCTTCATCATTGCAGTTACCCAGCCCTAGGAATTCTTTCTATTCACCCTTTATGTCATCTTCTGATGTTGACTACAAGCTACCTGCAGTGTCACTTAATGGCTATGCCCAAATCCATGGGGGTCATAATGTTATCCAGGGTTCTGCCTGGTCGAATGATTGTACTGCTCCCTGGCTAATGCCCTTGATGCCTTCCTGTCATATGTCCACTTTCTCTATAGCTGGTTCAGATAAGTCCCTTGTTTCAAGTAATGTTCCCTCTTCACATATTCCACAGCATTCTCACATGCACTCCTCTTCAACATCGGCATGGGAGCTGTTCAAGCAAGAGAAGAATATTTCTGCCCCCTCTCCTGCTTTTCCTCCTGCTGCTCCCGCTGCTGCTCGTGTGACTTCATCAGTAGTTGGTGAGATCAACTGTAAGAAGCTTTTTGGATTCCCTTTAACCGATGACTCTATACCAGTTGTGGGGGGCAATGTTTTGAAAGCTCTTACTGGAGTGAATGAGGATGATGGTGGTGGAGAAGCCATTTCTAGGCTTGACCAAGCTGTTGACAAAGACACTGATATATCAAACCCAGGCAAGTCAGACGCCAGCTCTGAGCAGGAGAGGCTGGATTCAAATGTGTCCAAGGAAATTGAATCTCGCAGTCATGCTGTTAGAAGCTGCACCAAGGTGAAGTCAATAAGCAAGTTGAATTGTGGTGTGCAGCATCCTCCAATCCGGTTCTTATTTAGGCCTTTGGGTGTGTGCAGGTGATCAAGAAAGGAAGCATGGTGGGACGGGGGGTAGATTTGTCCAAATTTGACAGCTATCAAAAGCTCTTCAAAGAGATAGAAACAATGTTTCATATGGAAGGGGAGCTTATGAATCCAGACAAAGGTTGGCATGTTGCCTATAGTGATAATGAAGGAGACACAATGCTTGTGGGAGATGATCCTTGGATGTAAGTTTCTGTGCCTGCTTACCATCCAGTTCAGCTTAGGTGCCTTTTGATCGGGCCTGATCAAGTATGAGTTCAGGTTGATACTCACATTTTGTTCTTGTTTTTGACTGAGCAGGGAATTTTGCAATATGGTCCGAAAAATCTACATATTAAGCCCAGAAGAAGTTCATAGTGCTGGGCTGCCAGAGGGAAGAAGCCAATGCAACAGAAACGACAAGCCTATTGCAAAGGATGTGAGCAAGGGTGTAGATCATCAATCAGCTGCTTTACCTGGATAAATTTCTTCAAGCATGCAATCTGTTGCGGGGTTTTAATGGCAGGCAGGCATAATGTATATGTGGTTTTTTGCCTCTGCTGGTTGTTCTCAAGTTTTGGTGGAGCTTCTCCTCTTCTTCAAGCCCATGGCTTCATAATTAAGAATGCCATTAATAGGGAGAACTGTAAGCTGTGATGCATCATGATGCAGTTTCCCTCAGGATGGTGGACTCAAGCATGCTGCACGTTCCTCTGTTGTTTTGGAGAAGTAACAAGGGGTCCAATGCCTTGTGCTCTTTATGGTGGAAGGGCCAGTGACATTGTTGGATGGATACAAGTATTCTGCAGGAGATTTCCTGGTTGGTGAGATAGCAGAGTACTAATTCATCAGGTTGTATACACCACGCCCACCCTTCAATCTCACTTCTTTGTGTCAGCATAAAAGCCTTCACAGCCTGCCTTTGGAAGGTGCATTAGCTGGATTAATTTCACCTGCAGTTTGTGGATGGGGCCTGTCCAGTATCTTTCAGAACCTGTCACACGTGTGCTCTTGACCAACAACACACAGCTACAGGTCTTATCAGGACGCAGAACTTATCAAGTTGAGTGTCTGGACAGGGGTTGCCCAGGTAACTGCAATCCCCTTTGTATGTTTCATAAGTTTTTCATATGGCTACTACTTACTACACACTGACACACTTCCTCATAAGTCGAGGGAGACTTGGTCAGGAAGGTGGTTTCTGCCAAGCAATGGAAAGCAAATAGATTGCATTAGCGAAGCACCCTTTTGTATCTAATGCATTCTATTCCAATAATTCAGCTTTTGGAATCAATATTAACAATTTAATTACCAATCAACCCAGTCCCATGTTCAGTAGTTTTAGTAGTGGTTATACTGTGCCTGGAACTAGAAAGAAAAGAAAGGAAAATTCATTCTTGAATGAAATGATTATGGTCTACTCACACTACCAGCAGTATATAAAGAAAGAAACAGTAATAATCTCTTCACCCCCATGTGTTGGCAGGGTTATTGGGGTGTGTACACATAGGGTTAAGGGGCCAATAAAGTGATTCCCCCGAAAAGTTAAAGCACACCCCGCCCCAATCCAGTGACAGACAGCTTTGTGTACAAGAATGGGCCATTTTTGAGCTACTTGAAGCATTGCCATGGATTCCTAGATATATTAAATATGGATCTTAGATAAGTCAAGCAATCTATTTGATAGATAAATCAAAATGCTCCAAAATTTTCAGTATGGCTGTAATATGATTTGTGACTGTAAACTATGAAAATAAAAGTAGCCCAAATAAAAAGATCCAATGGGAAACCTTGAGATGTTACTAAATAAGCACCTTTGCCTGCCATCCATCACCCACTTTTTTGTTTTTATTGCCCATGGCTGGTACGCCCATATTGCAGCAGACTCGAGCTCATGGAACTTGCAGTTTTCCAGCCATTACTACGGAATGACTATGTCTTGCACGTTTGCCTCAATTAGGAAGGGAGGTGGATGATGACTGCTGTGGGAAACTTTGCTAGTGCGTGGTAGTTGTATCATTGTATGTTGTCGTCGTAAGTACCACTGGTTGTCATCACTGTCATTGAAACTCTTAGTTGTTTCCTCAAGGGATAACAATATGCTATTGTATATGATAGTGTCACTTGAGCCTACCAAACCATGATTTACTTGTTAAAGTTGTAGACTTGGGGTAAAACAATGTCATGCAAGTGATGTGCTTGTTTGTAAGTGTGCCATATGAAAAGTATGATAAAGAGGGGGCACATATCTCTTCGGTTTTGATAAAAGAGGAAGCATGTGCCATTTCTTGTTACTTAATTATGTATATGCCAGTCTACATGACACACTTCAATCAATACCACATCGTGAACTCGATGTTCTTGGTGTTGAGGAAACCATGTGCAAAATCTACTCCTTGGTTTCACGGAAACTTCTATGCTTAGAAATGCCTTTGGATTGATGGCTTTCTACTTCATAAAATCTTCAAGATGACCTCACTTATTGCGGATGCAAAAATTTAAAGTATGTAGAACTTAATTGCAAGGACAATAATACTTGCCTAAGAAATAAGGTAGTATTGAGAGTAGACATGTATAATTGTCTATGGCAAAGTGTTGTACACATGCACTAGCTATTGCTCATGCATATGACATAAACACACTAGAGTATCAACTTGATCCACACAACATGATAATACATTGACATTAGAGGCAATGCTATATGCAAATATTTATTGTGTCAATGCAAACTAAAGCTATATTGATACGAAGTAATAAGTGGTTCTCACCTCGTCTCTCTTTAAGAAAAACTATTACTTTGGCTTTTTTTGAAAACAAGCTTATATCAATCTTATATCAATCTTAGTTGTTAGAAGCTACAACATCTATCAAGGCTTTACAATTGGGGAAAAAGATAACTAATGTTGAATTAAACTTAGCTCTTTCTTTGCAAGAATGATTAATGTAATGACCAAGGTTGCATGCAAAAATACATTGCTTAACCTTCGAAAAATGTTAGGACCTAGGATGCTTGCAAAAAGACATTCCATAACCTTTGAAAAATGTAAGTGGACATCCTCTCTATTTGTCACTTTGACTTAGTTTAGAAAATACCTCTCATTTCATTGCAAAATTGTAATTTTAATGCTATAAATTGATTAATGTTGCAAGCTTTTTGATAACTATGATGATTGTAGAAGCTTTGATGAGTTAGACATGGATGATTAAAACTGCAAGATGCTAGAAGCTTTTGGTAGGCTTTTCAAGTTTAAATGGTTGGTGTCATTAAGGTAAATAGCATCATTGTGAGGAAAGGAAGGAGTTGTGGAAGAACTTACTTGAGCTTGCTTGATTTGACAAGTACTTTTGATGTATTTCTTTGCTTGATATTATTGCCAATGCCACCATTGGGAACTAAAAAGTTTGCACTGCCTAAATTCAATCATTAAAATTATAGCTTTCAAAAAATGTGTAGTGTATAAAGCTACACGAGTCCCACACAATAGCATGATGGAGAGGTAGCTCAATTCTCTTCCAAAATTAAAAAGACTATTATGCCTATATAGTTGAGCAAAGTGTACACTTCCATATGTTACACACTTAGAAGCATAAGTACTAGTTCACTACAGGTAGTTGTGGTATTGGTGTTTTAAAATTTTGTTGTAAATGATATTGCTACAAACACAACATTGTCAACAATTAGATCACTTAGAAAGGAGCACGATGAAAAAAGTCATTAAATGAGATGATAGTGCATGGAGCCACATAAGCTATATAATACATAATGGAGAGATGGCACATTTCTTTTGGAAATTTATGTAGGTGTGGGTCATATCCTCCCCCATTGTCGAAGTGCACTTGTCTTATACATACATTTTAAACCTTATGAACTCACATGCGCTTGTGATATTGATGTTTCTTACTTGATGTGTTATTGCTATGAACTAGAGAGAATGAGTGGTTTGGTCCCTTGATAAAGTTTATGGAATTAAAATTAGCTATTTATAAATGTGTAGTATGCAAAGCTACATGAGTACTATACATATATGGTGAAGGGTTTGTACAATTCTCTCCAAAATTTATGAAGTTGCCCATGATCATGCCATTTTGCATCAGTCAAAGTACACATTGTTCCAATACATATAAGCAACTCACTTAAGCTAGATAAGAAATTATAAGCCTAATAAAACCTCCATGTAAACCTTTCCCTTGGAGTGGAAGAATACTTTTCTTTGTTGAAAATTCTTGGACTCTTAGCAATTGTAGGAGGACAACATTTTTCTTTCTATATTTAGACAATTGATTCTTGGCATGTTCTTCGTCAAGTCCACACAAAAACTCAGATGTATTCTTAATATTTTGTCACTATGTAGGTAGATTCATAGTAATGCTCATGAAAAACCTTATCATGAACTAATCAAAATACTTGCTACTATGAAGTCTAGTTGGGATTTTAAAATCTCAATCGATTTTTAAAGCATAATTTGATATCATCTATTTTTGAAAATGTAAAGAAATAAGTGTCTTGTTTTTCTAATGACAATCTAATAAACAAGCAATGTCTAAAAAAAAAAGACTAAAATCATGTCAAGTAACAAATAAAATCTCAAAAAACCATAGGTGAAATGATGCTTTATGTATCAACTATATACCTTCTTAAATACAATACAGAAAGCTTGTCTAGAGCATACCCAATAAGTACAAGGAGTTGCTAACGTATCCATAGTGCCTTCACATTAAGAAATGAGTAGTAATGATGAAAAATACTTTGACGTTAATATCAAAGCTTAAAAGCATGCCTCAACTGTGAAGAAGTACACTGTTAACCCTACAAAACATATGCATATAAAGATTAGATAAGAGCAATAAAGCTTCATCATAAAAGTAGCATATTATTTAAGGTAATGTTCCATGTTATGACTTGTTTTTGTTTCATTTTTTCAAAGTTATATAGCAATATTAAATACAAACTCTTGAAATGGTGGACCCTCAATGTGTGTGCGTATCAATGCATTAATATTTTGTGTGAGAAGATAATTTTGTAAATTTGTATCAATTGAATTTTGTGTAGTAAAGCCTCTTTCACATGTAGTAGTACTTGAGTATTGGAGCACAACGATATAAGCCAACATCAATAACATTGGATACTCCTCTTGGATAGAAGAATTTCTACCAATTCCAACCAAAGTATCCCTTAAACTTGTGCCCTTTCCATTCAAAGCATAAATGTGCTTTGAAGTATTGATGCTTCCTTTTCATAGCAACTATATCAATCAAAGGATCAAGTAGTTTACCACTCTCTATTTCCCTGTGTTCTCCATTGAATATAGAAAGGGTATCAATCTCTTTGAAGCCATAATTTTTCACTTTCAAACCAATAGGAAATGCACATGGTGTAAGTGCTTTTAAAGGATGAAATAATGTCTCTATCAAGGAAACACTCAATTGCAAAGAAATTGAACTCTTTTTGGAAAGTAATTTCTCTTTCCATATCCAATCTATCCAAATCTCATTGAACAACCATTGATATATACATGTTGCCTTGCATTGATGCATGTAATGTAGTAAGTTGGCCATCCATGGGTCTCCTATAATTACGAATGATGTGATAACCCATATCATCATAGTCCCTGCATTCACATTAAAGACAAGTGACTCCAAAAATTGTGATTTCTCTCTTTGTGATGCCTCTGACTATACTTATATCTATAGACTCACTTTGAATACTCAAATAGGCAAGCTTGTCCAACATATATATCATAAAATGAAGATTATAGATAATCCAAAATATTTGACTTTTTGAAACAAAGGAGTGTTGTGTTCCTTCAAAAATACTAATAGTGGCTCAAATGATTCATATCCTTTGTGCACAGCAATTGTAAGACTCAACCATTGCATACTATGAATGTGACTTATGTATAAACTAATACATCTAAATTTGGCATCCAAAGCCTCAAGCGATTTGCTACTCTTAAAGATTTTGCTGAATATTCTTACAATGTCTTTTATAATACTATCAATGCTCTGCCTATGAGGAGATTTCTTTACTTTCATTTGTAAGGCATAAGCTAGCCATGTATACCACACAATGAATGAAATTTATATATAGATTTGGTTGCTTATATCGAGTGGTCAATCATTCACATTTCCTATCATATTTGATACACCATTTGTTCCCAAGCACACAATTTTCAATACACACTAGGAGAAATATTGACTCAAAAATGATACTTTAGCTTAGGAGTTAATGACAATTCTAATTGTAAGAGATTTGAGGTGGACTAATAGGAGAGTGGATGGTGTGCATATTTTGTATACTTCCTTTTTTTCCATGGGCCTACCACTTATAAGCTTGTCCTTGTATGTCCCCTTTACTCCTCCCCCCTCCCTCCCACCAACTTTACCACCCCCATATTAGGTGGGTCCCATTGAGTGTTCAAAAAAGAGGCCCAAAATGTAAAAAAATTTCCCCTCTCCAAAGACGGATTTTCTCCCTCCAAAACCTCATTCTATACTCACATTGCCATAGCTACAGAGTCTCATCTCCACTTCTACTAATATTCTGAATTAAATTTACTTACATTCCTCTCTTTCTAAGTAGCATTCTTATCAAAACCATTTCAATAGCTCCTAGATTTTAGCAAAGGCGATCTTATGATTCCATCTCTACTATCTATGTATACAATGCAAAGAATGTGTATGGAAAATGGAAAGGAGCAATGTTGGAGAAGGATTCATGGGTTTACATGCAGCTTTCAGCAATTGGCCCTCATTGAGTTTGTAACCCTGGCGTATTGCAAAATCATTGAAAGGATAGAGTGCTTGTGGGTTTTGAAAGGCTCAACACGTATATGATATTAAGAACTTGAAATTACCTCATGGGTCTATTCGACAAGTCTTTTCCTTGAATAGTAAATCATTGCTTTCGTGTTCTTAATTTTCCATTTGTTGTTGAGGTTTTTAATCCTTCTCTCTTATCAATCTTTTCCTTGAATCGTAAATAATTGATTGCATGCTCTTAATTTTCCATTTGTTGTTTAGGTTTTTAATCCTTCTCTCTTATCAGTCATTTCCCCTTCAAATCCTATTGAGGAATAGCCTTTGAGAAGCTTGATTAGGATATACAAAGCTCAACATGTGGATGCGGATGAGATAATGATGAATGAAAAGTCATTGCAATATCTTCTAGATCGTAATATTTTCTTCTATAAGTTCATGTAGTATATAGTGCTGCCTACATTGGTTAATTTGTATGGTTCTATTGAATTACTTCCTTGTCCATCTCTCAATTCTTTGGAATGGTCCATTCTAGACGAGTGGTCACTTCAGACATCCAAGTTAAGGATCCTATGTCTCTCAATCGTTGAAATGGCCCATTTTAGAGGACGAGTGGTCACTTTGGACTTCCTTGTCCATCTCTTGGTTCTTTGGAATGGCCCATACTAGATGAGTGGTTGCTCTTTCGACATCCAAGTTGAAGATCATACATGATATTCGTAGTTTATTGAAATTTGGGAGAGCTTAAAGATGAGTGGGTCTTTCATGGATTGTGCCGATTCATGTTTTGCTTATATATTTAAAACCAATAATACACATCAACATCACTCCATGTTCATTTGTAAGAATATAATTGAGGATTTTTTAAATTCCAACTTTGAAGAAGGATGGGATAAGGTGAGTTGGGTGCACAAATGTGACATCTTTGCATATATAGTGGTGGTCTCTAGTGTGATCTTTTGTTACTTGATTGCATGTTCATCATTATACATGTGCTTCTATTATTGATGTTGAATGAAGAAGATGGGTTAATGGATTCCCTTGGAACCTGCTAAAGACATGGGATGAGACTTTGATATCCAAATACATATGCTAGATGGAATACTTGAGTTGGTCACATAGTGAGTGATTGTTACAGTTGGCTACATCTACGAGAGTATCTTGTACTGTTGGGAAGCATAAGTATGGAGAGCCTTAACTTTTGAATTGTTAGTAGGAAGGCGAGTTTGTGTTTCATATTGGAGTTATTTTGTGTATATTGGAATTATAATATTATGAAACTTATTAAATACTTTTTCTTTTTTAGATGGACAAAAGATAATAGAATAATTATATGGTATTGATTGCTTTGTAATAAGTCAAAATTTGTGTGGAGATGGACCATGTATCAAAAGTTCAGGTGATGAATAGGTTAATTGTTTTAATTTTTAAAAATTTTACATGTATTTTTGATTTTTTAACATTATATACATTGGTTTATTTTATAAATATAATTATTTATTTTTACAAATCCATAAAAAAATTAAACATGATTTTAATAAAACATTTAAAAGTCCATTTTCTATATAAACTAATAACTAGCCCTCATTTTCACTTTTTGACTCTCCAACCACTACTCCTCTCCCAAACACCCCTTGCACTTGTCTCCCCTCCCCCAATGGATCTCACTTTTACTAACTTCATGGAATTTCTCCAAAAGGCACATAGTTTTGCGTGGAGATTAGACTTATACCAGGTCTTTTGTCCTAACATCAAATATTATGATATCATCTTATGGCATGCTCCATGCTTGCAACACTATATCCAATATATTAATATCTATCTTCGAGAGTACATAGTGACATTTGAGAACTCCAATGAAGAATGGGAGCCTTGGGATCTTCTTGAGTACATCAACAACACGATGACCTTTCATAAGCAGACTAGACATTTTTGTGAAATTCTTAGCCCCACCTACTTTAAGAAGCTCACCCCTAGGCGGCTAGGGTATATGGAATTGATCAGTATGGCATTGATTTCTTATCTTGGGTGGCCACCTTTGTGCTGCTACTCAATGAAGGTGAGGACCCCCTCTATTTATAGTGAGTGCTCAAGAGAAGGTGGAAAGGTTGTTGAAAGATGATGTTGACCTAAGGCCTTTACCCAAGGCCACCTTTGTGCTACTACTCAATGAAGGTGAGGACCCCCTCTAGTTATAGTGAGTGCTCAAGAGAAGGTGGAAAGGTTGTTGAAAGATGCTGTTGACCCAAGGCCTTTACCATTGGACAAGGTAAAATAAGAAGAAAAGGTTGCAAAAGAAAAAAAAGCTCTAGACCTTATGGTCAACAAAGTTATAGTGGCTATGGAGGCCAATACGGGAAACAGATTGGGTGAACAAGAGGACATCCCATCTATAATTGATGAAAACTGTCACATTGATAGCATGAGTGAAGTCTTCATTGATGATAATGAATTTGTGTTTCTTCAAAATGTGGATAAATTTTTTGGAGTGAGGGAGGATGAGGTGTTGTCAATGTTGGCAATTGCTAATGAATTCCTCCTAGTGTGAGAGGATCTATCTGTGGAGTATAGCAATTCATGGCTTGAAGACATACAAGGCACAATTTTGGCTCTTGGGGATGCCATCGACTCAACGAAGAACGTTGTAGATGCCCCCCCAGAATCTTAAGCAATGCAAGCCATCTTGGTGGTGGGCCAAGTACCCTTGTAGCATGAACAACATCAACAACCCCAATTGATGAGTCTAGGTCTAGTCTCTAGAGTAAACCAAACCCTTGGAGGTTGCTGCTACTGAGATGAGTAGAAAGTAATTGTAACAATTATTTACCTAGAGAAAATTTTAAACACTACATACTATTTTGAGCTAACTTCTTATCAATGTAGGGTGTACTCGACATCGATGATTTCACAAGTCACGAGAATGGCTTGGGAGCTTTTGAGAAGGATGCCTCAATAGGGCATTGCATCCGTCAGATCTTGATTGGTGATATTGCCATTGTACATGCCACCTTCTCCTTGGATGGACATACTCATCTCTCCATTTTAAAGGTCTTGTTGAAGCGACTATGCACTTCCATCATCACTTCAAACATGCACAATATAATTCTTGTTGTGAAGAAGGAGTTGGTGAAGCATGCATTTAGCACACACTTATGCTTGAAAGGGTGTTGCAAGCCATGGGTATTGGAAGGGTCATAGGGGTAAGCGAGAGGGCCATGGAGCGGAGTGTTAGGTAAAATTTACCATTAGAGACTAGGAAGAGGTGCATGAATGAATCAAGCACCTAAAGTAGTGAAATAAATCTTGTACTATTACCCATCACAGGAGCCTGGAGAAAACACCCCTTGTAATTAGCTTTTTGTGCAATCTCTTTCTTGTGAATATTTTACATTGTTTTGTGTACAAGATGAGCACAATATTTAAGTCTTTTAACAAAGGGACTAGTTTTGCTCAAAACTGTTAGAAAAACCTAAAAAAAAAGCCTAGAAATCCCCAAGCAATTTAGTAGCCATGGCACGTGGATGGCAAGGATAGCATTGCTGTCATGGCCATCCATGGACCATGGTATCTAGGCTTGCATGGGGGCTCTTAGGGTCATTTTTAAAGGTTTCTCTAGCATTTGTGGGCAAAATTAGCCCATCTATACATTCAAAAAATGTTTTGTTTGGCATCATTTTTTAAATATTATGCATGCATGTTGAGGATTGAAATGATTGGACTTTTTGTTGTTTTTTGGGTGTTGAATGATTGATTTTGAGTGGTGGAGTTGATGGGAATGCATGGTATTTGAGGTGTTTTGGGATGCATTGAATGTATTTGAGAAGCTCATATTGATTTTTGGTTGAGTTGTGATGTTATGTTCGGTTCTGTGGTATGTTTGTTTGGTTTTGATAGGCTTGTTTTCCCTATGTTTTGTTTGTTTTCTTTTTATTTGAGAGGTTGAGATTGTAAATTTTTGGGTTTGAGTGTGGTTGAGTATGTGTTGAATAGTTTTTGATGGTTTGGATTGGTTTTATTTTGAGCTATATGGTTCTTATGCTTTCTATTGATGGTCTATTGAGTTTCTATATATCTTCTATTTGTTTTCTATCTGCTTCTATGAGTATTTTGTGAAATGAATGTTTAACTTGGAAAAGTTTTTTAATATTGGAACGAGAATAATGAAAGTTCTTTATAGTTTGAAGTAGTGAAGATGTAGATGTTAAAGACTTGAAGTGAAGACTAAAGTAATAGTGCTAGTAGTGAGTTCTAAAAGGTCATTGTAGTGTCTTTGGTGTCTTTTAGGATGCATAACTCTTGAGTGGTGTATTCATTACCAAAAGAGGATTATTGAGTACTATTCTATTGTATTGTATGAGGATTATGATGTATGAATGATTGAGAGAATATGTGGAGAGAGATTGAGAAAAAGATAGTCAATGTTCTATGGCAAGACATTGTATCTATGAGAGATTGTGCGAGAGTGAAGGAAGAAGACAATGAATCATATATAATGACACTTAAGTGATTATTTTACATTCAATATTGAGTATTCGTTTGTGTTAATTTCATTTGTGGTTGGTGGATATGAAGATTTTTTGTGATAAATCTGTGGGAGATTTGTTCTATGTTGTTGCATAGAGAATTCATGTTCTTGGTGCTCTTTTTCTTTCTATGGTTTCTTAAAGCATGATGCTCGATCGAGTGCCCTTCTCTTTCTTGCACACCTGTAGCTCCACGATCCTTGATGCAAACTCGAGCAACCTCAATCCCTCTCCATTAAGCTCCATTCTCCATAGCCGTGCGAGATAAGAGAAGAGAAGAGAGGAGAAGAAGAGAAGAGAGGAGATGGGGAGCTTCTTCTCCTCGATCCCTATACTCACTCCCGCCCTCTATCACACTCCCTCACTCCCTCACTCCCTCACTCAAGTGCTCATAAGAAGGCAAGAAGAAGAGAAGAAGCTTTTTGCCATGCACCAAGAATGAGCTCTCATTCACTTTTTAAACTTTATATACAAAACCCCCTTTCCCTTGGGCGGTCATCCCTTTTTTACATGGCCGACCGTAGGCCCTTTTTCCCTTTGCCCTAACTTCCTAGCTTAGTCCTACTGTCCGTTCATGGTTGCAAATTGCACAAGAGGGAGCATGGCGCTCTTTTATAAATATTTTGGTTGTGCCTTTATATTTAAAGGTGTACCTTCTTGCTTTTGGCTTTTTTGCAGCTTCATGGTTGCGCCTTGGAATCCTGGTGGTTGTTCCCATGCATTTATACTTTTTTCAGGCCCGTTTTCTTGTGATGCACCTTTTCCTTTGTTTCGCCTTGCACTTTTCCTCTTGATGCCTCTTTTTCCACGTTCTCTACTATGCAATAAACATTACCCCCCTCCTAGTCGAGTGCTAGTCCCATGGCACTGTTGGGTGG
This sequence comes from Lygodium microphyllum, assembly GCF_053477565.2. Lineage (NCBI taxonomy): Eukaryota > Viridiplantae > Streptophyta > Polypodiopsida > Schizaeales > Lygodiaceae > Lygodium > Lygodium microphyllum. The sequence continues at coordinate 151,324,546 of NC_141147.1, read as the reverse complement.
TGAGTTGGACGATGGTGATGGGGTAGACAGGTGGCTTTTTGAGTTTGTATACAAACCCTGGTTGAGGATGTGTGGAGGGATTTATGCTTGAAATTAAAGATGGTGTTGGAGTGAGTCCCTCCAGGGAGCTGGTCGTGGTGGAGGTTTGCCTTTGAAATTGATGATGGTGTTAAGGCAAACCTTCTTCTTAAGGTTGGCCATGAGTGGATCTACCCTTGATTAAAAATGGAGTTGGGTGGATCCTCCGTGGAGAAGCTGAAGATGGTGGACCTTTCCTTGAGGTTGAAGATGCTGTTGGGGACAGGTTCCCCTCGTTGTGCCCTCTCCTTGATGTGACACGATCTTAACCTACAAGGCAAAGTTGTGCACTTCCTAAGGGGTGTGTCTGCCTTACCGTATAGTGTGTGGTGCACGTGCTTGTGGAATTGGGAGATAGGTCTCAAGTCCTCAGTGGTGTCCCACTCTTGAGGACCCAGCTCGTGCTTGGTTGTAAGTGTGGTGCGTTGCTTAGGGAGACATGTTTGGGAGAATGTCCTACCCTTATTGTGCCCTAAGCATGTGCAGTGGGGGATGGGGCTACGTATAAAAACCCTAGGTGCAGTGATTGTGGCACTTATGATACATCAGGGGATCCAATTTTCAAATTTTTTTTTTGGATTAGATGATTACAATTGGTATTCTCATACAAGGGTGTGCTCAGACTGTGCCCCGATCTTCCTCGGATGATTCGCGAGGTGGCCTTAGGGATTTAGTAAAAAAAGGCACAGCTTTGCAAGTATTCCTGGATACTAACCTTTACATTAAGAGGTGTGGTTGACAAGAAAGGATGATCACACCTCGTAAAATGGCTATCACTCATGTTCTCAAGGATCTTCATACAAAAAGAGGAAAGTAGGGTTGCCCTCATCATGAGCCTAGCCATAGTGCAGCTATTTATTCCTAGGTTAATGTCAAAAAAGAGTGGGGGAAGGTGGACTTCCTCAGCTCCTGTCTTTTTCTTGAGTAAAAACCTAATGGTCCTAAGGTAGTTACAAGTAGTTATGAAGGCCGGGCAGGAAGAGAAATCCTCGAGGAAGCAGTTGATGGATGGGCGCAAGTCCCCTACTTTAAAGGTCATTCATTCCTTAGGAGTTGCTGCATTGATATTGTAGATCTTTGGAAAGTTGTATCTTCCATGCACATTCTTGTCATAATCTACTCCATATCTGTGCAGGTAGGGCATGTAGATAGGATCATTCCTTTCTTCCAGTAGCGTACCGTAGAAGGCCATCCATGCATCAAAATTGGTGCCCCAAATCCTCCTCCACCACCTTGGCTATGCCTCGTAACCTTGGACGATTTTGGAAACCTGATAGACCTTATCCTGCCAGTAGTCTGCGGGTCCCTGCCTCCATTGCATGATTATGATGCTCCACTCCTCGACCCATCGGTTCACCACAGTATTGCCCAAACAAATGATCCTTTCCACTACCTCTAAGGGTAAGACTCGGTCCAAGGCTCGTGGATAGAGGAAGGAGAACTCGAAGGGTCAGGATTGGAGTTCCTGTTGTTGCCAAATAATCAGCTACTGTGGCTAGTTGACGGGATGGTGATCCTCGTGTATAGTAGCATGGGCTTGTCAGGAAGCTACTATGGCCATGCTTGTGCTCTTTATTGGGCTTGCTCCACGAGTTCCCGTCTTCTTCTTCTTGCAACAATAACGCGCTTGGGAACCTAAGCACCCTCTAGCTTCTCTGGGGGTAGATCATGCAAGGACGGATTGGGCTCTCTGATTTGGGATTCTTCTCTGAATTCCTGCTCAAAGTCTGGCACTTCCTTGATGTCTTGTTCCATTGCGGGTTGGACTGTGGGTGGATGGGGCTGCTCTTATTTCTCGAATCCAAGTTCCTTGAGCTCATTGGTGGAGAGTTTGGCCTGTCGCAAGTAGCTACGTTGTTATTCCTTGGTTATGCCTATGCCACTTGGGAGTGTTTGCTCTTGCAGGCCATCCCTTAAAGCTTAGCTTGTCAACTCCAGCTTCCTTTTCATTCTCTCTATCGAATCCTTGCCTTCAACTTGTGTGACATGAAGCATTGTGCTCAAAAAGGCTTGCCCTTTGCCTGTTGGAGCATGCTTTAGTGACCTCAGCTCTGGATTCTGTGAGCACCCTCTCACACTCCGCCATTGCAAGGCGCTTTGTCAATCCTCGCACTCCTTTAAAATTGCGCCTCTTCCACTTCTGTGCATTCTCTTCCAGATCTTCCTTACCCCTTTCCATCTCTTGAGATAGAATCATTACCACCTGCTGCTACTCATTCCACACTTCCAACATTTGGGTCTTCTCTTTATCCTGGCGGTTTAGCTGCTCTTCTGCTATCCTCCTACCTTGCTCAACCACTAAGAATTGCTGGTGGGCCTCTATGAGCCTTTCTGATATATCTTCAGTAATTTGGGCATAGCTTTCTATCTCAGCCAAGTGCAGTTTTCTTTCGGTCATGGCTATGTCCATTAGTGCCTCCACCTCTTACCGGTTGTCTTGCAAGCTTCTAGTAGCTCTGTCCATGGCCTCTTCCTTCTCTTTTGCCATGACTTTTACCTCTCTCTCTCTAGTCTTCCTTGCTCCTCCATTGCTAGCCACAACCTGAATACCATGGCATCCTCTTGTTCTTGGTGTTTTTCTTTTGATGCCTGGTCTCCTTCCCCCTCTCCTTCCCCTTGGCTCTCCCGTAGTTCCGCATTCATCTCCTCCACCCATGCCATTCGTTTGCTGGAGCTCATCGTATTGTTGGATGAGCAACTTGTGGCCTCGCTGCTCCGCCACTAGGTCTTGGGCTTCATCCTCTAGCCTTTGCCTTAGGCAATCTTCATTCTCTTGTGCCTCCTTTTCTTTAGCAATGAGTTGCTCTTTCTGGATTCAAATTTCTTTTTGATGTTCTGCGGCTTGTCGTATTATCTCTAGCCGTAGTGCCATAGAAACTTCTCTTTTGGCCTCTAGTTCTGCAGCCGCGACCTTCTTCTCTTCCTTATCCTTCTCTAGTTGGCTAGGAGTTCAACTACATAGGCATCGTAGTCCACAACTAGGGTTATTGTAGGTGGTGATATGGTGGTGGATGCTTCCAACCTTTCCCTTTTTGGGTCTTGCTTAGACTTCATGTCTACTGCAGTCGGGCCTTTTGGCTCCTGCCCCCTAGCACTATCTCTAGTACTTTTGTGATCAGGAATTGCATCATGGACATGATTTGAGTGGTGTCCATGGCAAGCATTGGCTCCTATGTTGTGGATGTGGTGGTGGTAGTCTGGGGTGTGAGAGTTAAAGGGAGAGGGTGTAACGAGGCTTTGCCTTTTCCTGCAACGACTGGGGCTACTTCAGTGCTTTTGCTTGGTTCGCCTCCGTGTCGTGGGCTCAAAGTGGCCATTTCTTTGGCACCATGGGTCTCCTCTATAGACATGTGCATCGCCTCCACCATGTCTTCATCCTCCTTTCTCCTTAGCTCCTCAGCCTCTTCTTCGTCTCTCCTTCTTCTCTCCTCCTTGGCCCTCCGTGACTCTTCTCTCACTTTCTTTATCTCTTCCTCCTCTTTTCTCCGTCATTCTTCTTCCACCCTTTTGGACCCTTTTTGGGCTCTTTTCAACTCCACCCGTTCTTCCTTTGTCATCTCCTCTCTCCTTCATTGCTGGGGCTTCATGGCCTTCTTCCCTCGTGCCTTGACTTCCTTCTAGGTAGTTTTCACTTTTTGCTCTCTCGGGTCCTCGCTGATGGTTCTCTTGCTGGATTGCTCTATGGTCAAGGCGTGGCGACTATCGGGGTGTCTCTCCTACCTCCTCTTCAACTCCTTCTGCCTCCTTTATGGCCTCTTGGATGATGGCTGTCAAGACTCCACCAAATCTGATCATGGATGCCTTAGAAGAAGGATTTTTTCATGTTGATTTGGCTATTGAGGCTGGGGATTCCCCTCCTATTGGTGCTGCACTTGTGGCTAGGACGGTGGCCAAGTCCTTGATGGTTTTCAGGAAAAACCCATTCCAATCAACTTCTTCAAGGGACCCTACCCAGCTATGCTCTTCAGAGTAGCATACTAATTCTATTCATCAATGCGTCGTACCTCTGTCTCGAGAAGAGGGCATGGGCCATCTTCGCTTGCATCCTTACTTCTAGATTTGGGATGTCTGCCAGACTTATCCCATCCACCATGTGCACATCATGCTTATTCACTCCCAACATGGCATATACATCTCTTCGAGGGCATCTTTCTTTCTTGACGGCCAAGCCTAGGGCCTTCTCGATCATTGCAGTGCTCAGTGGTACCTCCACTTGACATTCTTCTTCTCCTGTCGTCCTGATTGTTATTGTGCCACAGTTCCTTGCATCATCAAATCTTCTTAGGAACTTTGTGCACATACAGTACTCCACCACTTGCCCTACTTTCTCCACGTACTTTCGGAGGGCACATTTGTCCGCCAGCTGCTTTACAGCCGGCTCCTCTAGGATAGCTCATCCAAGTTCAGTGTGTGCTTGAAGGTGAATTGATAGAAGCCCCTTTTTTCTACACTTAGGCCATATCTCGTTTGTTCTTCCTTCGTGAAGGGGAGTTTGCCACCTTTATCTTGCCCTGCCATTGTGGGTACCTATCATTTACCATAGTCCAACATTAGTATTCCTCAGATGGCTTTTCGGTAATAAGCAGGAAGTCGATTTTGCTTCCATGAAGAGAATGAACAAGCTAAATTAAAGACATGAAATTTTTGAATAATAGCCTATTCATTCCAAAACATTTTTGACACTTTCTTTCCAATCCCCCTTAAAAAAAAAAAAAACTCTTTCTTGCTTTTAACTTTGATTAAGTCTTTTTGTTTCCTTCTTGCCTATATTTTCTTAATCACCTAATCACCTTACCCCCTCCCCCTTGAGAAATGATGAGAATCCTTCCTAGGATTGGACATGGGAGAGGCAAGGGCATTTGAGTGCACTATGGTGCTATCTACTTTGGCATAAGCTAATTGTAGAAATCAGGGTTGTATTCCAAAGTGGGCATGACGATCAAGATTACGAGGGTTAACGCACCATATGTAACCCCTCTTCCATAAGGATGCGATCAATGTAAGGGTGGGCCAAGACCTGGTCATCTAGGTGTTTGTTTCGGGTGATGGCCAAGACTATGAAAGAGGTTGGTGCTACGTCAGTTGGGTCATACTCGGTTGTTTTAATAGCACATCGCTGCTTAGCATTAGTCATTACTTGGCAACCTCGTTTCTCCCATTGGAGACATAGGTTACACCATTTTTGTAAGAACAATGAGTCGGAGTTAGCGAAGTGAGTGAGTTCTTCGAGCTCAATGCGTGACACGCATGCCTTTGGGATTCGCGGTATGATGTTATTAGCCGTCTGATGAGTGTGTGCTCTTTTGAGATTTCACCATTATCGATCAATTCCTTTGTGACCTTGGGGAGTTTTACGATCATGAACTCGTATTCTTTCCAAGTGCATGATAAGGAATGAACATCAAAGGCAAGGGGTTCATCAAGCAAGCCGAGGTCAAGTCTTTCATAGCTCCTAGAGAGCATGGTGAAAGTGTTGTCCCAGAGCTTGATGCAAGTCACCAAGTCATCTCCCGTATTCTTAGCAAGGTCCTTGGCGACTGACAGAAATGAACGTTGCTCGTAGGAAGGCCTAAGATCTGTTGGTGGTTGCGATGGAATTGGACTAGACAGTGATGGTTCTAGTGGCAACAGACTTGACAGTGGTGTTTCTAAGGGTAGCTCCATAGTCTGATCTGTGGGTCTAGTGTTACTTTGGGGTACTGAGGGTGGCTCCAATGGCATAGATGGCGTTGCTTCCCTCTTGCGTAGCCATTGGGGTGCCAAGCTCTCCGGACTTAGATGATCCCAGGGTATCAAGCTATTGTTTGGGTTGATAGATTGGTTGGGTTTTTTTGACCGCAATTGTCACAGGTTTTGTGGGTCTTGCAGCTTGGGTTTCATGGGTTGTCATTTCCTTAGATGGAGTGTGGCTACTTGGGGGTGGGGTGGCAAGCGATGGTCGTGGTTGGGCTCTGCTTCTAGGATTTCCCTTCTTGGGCACCCATTTCTAGGTGTTGCCTTCATAGCATCCTTGGGCTCACATAAATCTTTGGGGATCCATCACGGCTTGATTGTGCGCCTACATTGATAGTGTCGGGTTGGTCTCTTAGGTTTCGAATGATAATTGTTAGCCTTGTGGGGATATGTTTGCTTGCTATGAGTAGGTCACTTTTGGTGTGTTGGCACCCATTTAAGCGTGGGCTTTGTGGCTTTGGGGATGGACTTAGTTGGCGGTGGTTTTGTAGTTTGGATGGGTTGTGATGAGTCATGACCCCCCTCCCTAGGCTTGGTCCTAGGTAGCTCTATTGGTGGCATAGCAGGCTTTGGTGGAGCCTTGCTGCACTTGCTGAAAGCTGTCACGATTCAAACGTTGCCAATGGCAAGGTGAGTACACTATAGATCATAATTTATGTTGCAATGTGCTTGCTTCTTGAAAGTGCATCTTAACAATGATTCTTGACCTGCATCCTTCGTATTTGGCAATAGATAGAAGATGACTAACGGGCTCTTAGAATTGATAGAGACTGTGATCTTGCACTTCCCTAGGAGTGCATATGACTTCCCCCAAATGGGCCGAGTTTAGCGTTGGTGGGATGGAACTATGGTTAACCAATGAGGGTCCAATGAGAGTGAGTCAAGACATTGAAGTTAACTCCCTCATCGATCAAGGCATCAAATCGTGCGTGCATTGGGCGGTGGCTGTGATGCACAGGTATGCTGGTGCTACTACCTCCTCATCCTTGTCCTCTAGCTCAGTGATGGTGGCTACACGGACATTGACAAGGGCTTCTAGAATAGGGGGCTCATGCAGTGGATGTGTGGGAGGGTAGTACTTCTTCATGTGACTACCATTAAAGAAGCCTATGCCCTCGCCTTCAAGGGTTTCAAGTTATATGTTGCCTGTCCTACTAATGGTGCACACTCGGAAAGGTCCTAATCCTCAGGATTTCATTTCTTGTTTGTGGCCCTTTACTAAGTAGAGCAAAATAAGGTCTCCCTGCTCAAAGTCACGTTGTTTGATGTGCTTGTCGAACCACATCTTTTGTCGTGCCTTCTCACAAATTAGGGCGTGGGTGGCTAGGAGCCGAGTCTCAGTGAGATGTTCCAATTCCATGAGACAGTCAGGTCCAAGCTTCCTTCCCTTCCCATCTCTCCTATACTACTATCCTTAATCTAGGGACCAAGAATTCTAATGGCAAGATGGCCTCAGCCCCATAGGTCAGTCTAAAGGGCATCTGTCCCACAACCATTTTATAGGCTGTCCAATAGGCCCATAATGTTGCCATAAGTTTCTTGTCCTAGTCACTTCATCTTGGGGGTAAAGGCGCCTCCGCCTAGCCACCCGTGTATTACTACATTGGCATTACTCGCCACTGCACACTGCCGATGGCAGGCGCCCGTCACAGACACTTATTCTTTATTCTTTTAGTGACAGTTTGAATAGAGGAATGTCCGGCCACACATTGTGGTTGTTGGAGTTCCCATTTGCATCTCTCTCTCTTCTTGCTCTTGCTCTCTATCCATAGCTCACTTCCAAGCAAGCTTCGATCCTTCTCACCTTTCAATTGGTATCAAAGAAAGACTTCCCAACTTCTCGAGCTTGGTTCTTGGCATTCTTAGCTTCCATTCAAATACCTACAACATTGGGTCTCCTTCCCGACAGCCATAGCTGACCTTCCTGAGCTCCCGTCACTCCTCGGATTCTCGAGCACCTTCCCGGCCTATTTAGGCACCCTTAGTGTATTGCTACAGAGCTATTAAAGTGTTCTTTTAGTGCTTTTTGGTTCTCAGGTTGCAGTCAAACAGGGCAGCCATAGCTCAAACCCTTGGAGCTTGGATCTTGCTCCCTCTTGCATTTGGGCACTTGAGGCTTGTTGTGGGCCTCCCTGGGCACCCCTCGCAGCCTCCAACCACTACCATTGAGGCTACATGGATGCACAGGAACAGAAGAAGGGATCAAAAAATTTGCGTCATTTTCTTGGTTGTTCTGGACAACACACTACAACATCTCACCTACTCCTCATTGATGGCTATGTTATGCTTCTTCAGGCTTGGCAATGCACTTGGCAATGGTCTCTAACTTTGGTTGAAGCCTCCTTGATCATTGGCATCAGTTTTGGGTCTGATTTGTACATTCCCAGGACTATTTACAATAGTCCCACAGTCATGTTATGCAGAAGTAACATTGGCATCTAATGCTATGCTTGTTTGGGCACTTCTACTTAACCGGTTTGGTACTTATTGATTTGGGGGATGCAAGGAACATGTTATGCCATCATTTTGGACTGATTTTCTTGCTGAAAATACTCAGTTTTGAGCAGTAAATCACTGCTGTACCACAGTGGGCTGAAGCCTATTATCTCATGTTTGGTTATGCCTATTGGTTTCGGGCTATGTCTTTGGGATATGCAATGAAGTATTGACCTTTGGGGTATGACATCGAACTTGTCTTTGGTTCCAGAATGCTTTTGAGCTTGTATTAAGCTCCAACTTGGTTATTCTTCACTGGCATTTGGCTTCATTTGGCATGCTTTGGACCGGTCTATACCTATTGTCACTGATTGACATTTAGGCCTCTTGCATTTATGCTTTGATCAGATATGGATGCCACTTGGTTTGCCCATACTTGATAGTTACTTGGAGCTTCATCTTCAGATGTATTTGAGCTTTTTGGATCTATTGGGCATTACATTTGGTTTTCAGTTACATGCTCTTTGAATGCTTTTAGGCTTATGCTTTATAGGTCTGAGATAGCTTGGGATTTATGCTCTGGATGTACCCTACTGAGATTTGGCAATGTCTGATGCTATGTATTTGATGTATTAGAGCATTGCTTGCTCTATTTGCATCTGACTTCACTTCCAGTGGGAGCCTCTTCGTATATTCGGATGCATACAAAGTCTTATTTACAGATGAGCTTGAGCTTGAGCTTGTGGACGTTATCCATTTACTCTCTTGAGAACTTTAGTGGGCTGATTTGATACGCCTATTGGGGCAAGCACCTATCTCTGTCACAGGTTTGTCAGATTTGTATGCATCTTGGATGGTTATGTATTGAGTTTCTTGCTCTATCAGTTATGCTTGTGCTTGGTCTCTTCTCTTACCCCAAGGCCCATTACATGCATGAATTCTGGACCTATGAGATATCTCTTGCCTGACAAGTTATTGGTTTGACAGTTCTTGGTACCTTCTTGCCCTTGGAAACTCACTGTTGGATGTATCTTGTTACCTGGTAGTCGCAGTGACATATGTATCAGTGATTGCTTCATTTTGGGACAGTTTTACATACTGCTGTCATTTATTACAGCAAGATGAAATCTGCAGATTTTGAACACTTCTATGAGGGTAATGCTTATTACTTGATGTTATCTTGGTCATATTTGGTGGACAGGTTCTTCTCTTGGTGAAATTCACCCTTTCAGTTAGTTTTAGCAGTGGTTTTAGTGCATTTTCTGCTAATTACAGCAACCTACAATTTTGCTTTTTTGCTTTGATTTGGGACAATATGGCTGGTCATTTGAAAGACACAGCTCTCTTTAACATTGCCAAGTTGGATGGTACCGACTATGGGTATTGGAAGTCCCAAATATGGCAGGTTTTGGTGCAAAAGTTGCAGGTTAAACCCTTGCGTTTCAAGGGTGTCAAACCTGAGGATATGGATGATGATGTTTGGATGGAAGTTGATGAGCTATGCAAGTCTACCATTATTTTGTCTCTCAAAAGAGGTCCATCATAATGTTGTTGAAGATGAGAATCAGAGTGCATGGGATTTATGGGAGAAGATTCAGGAGCTCTATGTGCAACAGAGTCCTACGTCATAGATGTATTGGCTGAAGCAGTTAATGGACCTTCGCATGAAGGAGGGGAGCTCCCTTTCATATCATTTCAGTCAGTTTCATGCTATTATGAAAAGTTTGTTGTCATATGATATTGAGTTCAAAGACAACTTGCATCCATTATTTCTGCTTGGCACCTCGTCTGAATCATGGGATGTCTTTTGTACTGCCATATGCATGAACAAGCTTGATGGGCTGAAAATCAAAGATGTTGAGAGTACTTTATTGACTGAGGAAATCAACAGGAGAAACAATGATGCTTCCCGCTCTTCACATGCATTGACCGTTAGAGGTGGCAGACATGGCAAGCATGATAATGATCATAAGGGCAGGGACTCTTAGAAGTCCAGGTCCAAGTCACGTGGTCGCAGTAAGTCTCGTGGACGAAAGTTTGATCTTACCTATCATTATTGTGGGAAAGTGGGACATATTAGGCCGCATTGCCATAAGATGCACGATGATAAGCGCAAGGAAAAGGGAAAAGAGAAAGTGTAGGAAAAGTCTTCTGAGTGCAGTATTGTATCTGCAAAGTCCAATGTGAAGATAGAAAATGTTAATGTCATGCAGGCCACTGACTCTGATGAAGATTACATACTTACAGCTTCTTCATGCGATGCCTTACAGGCTTCTGAGATACATTCTATGTATGCGCAGTGTTGGCTCTTGGATTTGGGTGCGTCCTTTCATGTGACACCCTGTCGAGATTGGTTTCATACCTATCGTACCATGTCTGGTTCTGTGCGTCTTGGTGATGACAAGTCTCTTGACATTGTGGACATTGGAGATGTTAGGTTGTAGTTTCCTTTTGGTAGTTCTTTTGTTTTGCATGATGTACGCTATATACCTATGTTGACTCGTAGCCTTATGTTAGTTGGACAGCTTGATGATGCAGTGTATTTTGTGTCTTTTGGAGACTCTGCATGAAAAATTACTCGTGGCAAGCTTGTACTTGCAAGAGGTGCCAAGTTTGGCAACCTCTATCCCTTGTATTAGGAGCTACATTGGATCATGTTTTGTTTGTGGGTTCTATTCCCCATGTGTCCCTTTGGCATGCTCGTTTGGGGCAAATGTCTCTTAAAGGAATGAAAATGCTCCATGCTTTGTAGTATCTTCTGCCTTTTGACTCTTCACATGTTTGTATGGCAAGCAGACTAGAAATACGCATAAAAAGTTTGGTAAGAAACACCTGGGTGAGCCCTTGGCTCTTGTGCACTCAGATGTATGTGGGCTCTTGTGCACTCAGATGTATGTGGGCTCATGTGCACTCAGATGTATGTGGGCTCATGCCCTGTCAGTCACTTGGTGGGGCAAAGTACTTTGTTACTTTCATAGATGATTACTCATGTAAGGTTTAGGCTTATCCCATAAAGAGAAAATCCGATGTCTTAGACACATTTCAGCGTTGGCTTGCATTGGCAGAGAACCGGTTTGGGAAAAGGCTCAAATGCCTAAGGTCAGATAATGGGGGTGAGTATGTATCACATGCTTTTGAGAAGTTTTGTGATGAGCGGGGTATTAAGCGTTAGTTGACCGCCCCTTACACCCCACCCCAGAATGGTATGGCTGAATGCATGAATAGGACCATTTAGGAAAGGATCCGTAGCATGTTAGCCACGATGGCTTACCGCAGCACTTTTGGGCTGAGGCAGTTATTACTGCAGTGTATCTCATTAATAGGTCGCCTAACAATGGCATTGACTTTCAGGTTGCAAAGGAGGTATGGGCAGGCAAGCCCCCCTCTTATGATCATTTGCGTGTCTTTGGATGTGAGGCATTCTACCATGTGCCCAAGGACAAACACAATAAGCTCGATCCTAAAAGTGTCAAATGCATTTTCATTGGCTATGGAGATGCAGGAGAGATGGGTTATCATCTATGGGATCCACAAGCATGGAAAGTGATCCACAACCATGATGCCATCTTTCATGAAGACAAAATGCATATGTAGCCTGAGAAAGTGGTTGAGGTATGCAGAGTTATCTTTCAGGAGGAGCCACCTGCTCCCGTTCAGCCTGCTCCACGGCTAGCTAGATAGCGTGCAGCATCATTTGATGCTCATGGCCTAGATGCTAGACATGCTGATGTTAGATAGTATGTCAGTCAGGCAGCATAGCCTGGGTTGAGGCATTCTACTAGAGATAGATGACCTCCTGACCATTTTGCGCCCTCTATGGATTATGTACTGGTTACAGATGCAGGAGTGCCTCTTACTTATGATGAGGCTATGCGCAGGGGTGATTGCCACTCTTGGGAGAGGGCTATGCAGTCTCAGATTGACTCATTGCATAAGAGTAAGACTTGGGATTTGGTTTCCTTGCCTCAAGGTAAGAAGGCTTTGCCATGCAAGTGGGTGTACAAGCTGAAAAGTACCCCTGGACACCCCAAGCCGGCATACAAGGCTCGATTGGTTGCTAAAGGTTTTAAGCAGGAGCATGGTGTTGAATTTGATGAAGTCTTTTCTCCTGTGGTCAAGATGACCACCCTACGCTTAGTCTTGGCCTTGGTTGCACAGCTTGACCTAGACTTGTACCAGATGGATGTCAAGATGACTTTTTTACATGGGGACTTGCATGATGAGATTTACATGGAGCAGCCTACGGGCTTTGCAAACCCTGGTAGGGAACACCTAGCGTGCAAGCTAAAGAAGAGTCTATATGGATTAAAGTAGGCACTTAGGGAATGGTACCATAAGTTTGATGCATTCATGCAGTCACAGGGCTACAGCCGCAGTGCTTTGGATCCGTGCTTGTACACGAAGAAAGCCCGTTACAATTCTTTATTGATTTTGGTACTCTATGTGGATGACATGCTTTTAGCAAGGACAGCTCATGAGGAGATAGATGCTCTTAAGGCTCAACTCAAATAGAGATTTGAGATGAAAGATTTAGGACAGACCTCTCATATACTTGGTATGCACATTACATGCGATAGATCTCAGGGACTACTCTATCTGTCATAGATGGAGTACATTTATAAAGTCCTTGAGTGCTTTTGCATGCACGATGTTAAGCCTATTGGCTGTCCATTACCTTCTCATGTGAAGTTTTCATAGGCCGATTGTCCATAGACAGATGAGCAGAGGGCCGAGATAGCCAAGATTCTCTATGCATCAGTTGTGGGCAGTCTTCTGTATGCCATGATAGCCACTCGTCTAGATATTGCTTTTGCAGTTGGGATTGTGGCATGTTATATGGCTACACATGGCAAGAAACATTGGGATGCCGTGAAGGGTATCATGCAGACCTGAAGGGCACAATAGATATGTGTCGTTTTTATGGAAGCCATGATACAGGAGTCGTGGAGTACACTGACTCTGATTATGCAGGACATGCAGATAGTAGGAAGTCCACTTCTGGCTATGTGTTCACTTATGCTGGAGGGGCTATCTCTTGGATGTCCAGGGCGCAGAAGTGTACATCCCTTTCTACTACTATAGAGGCTGAGTATATTGCAGCCACATAGGCTTGCAAGGAGGCTATCTGGTTAGGCCATTTGATTGCAGACCTTGGTATGACAGATGCTATGTCTACACTGCATTCGGATTCTATGAGTGCCATTTAGTTGGCCAAGAATCCGGTCTTCCATGCGAAGATGAAACATATTAAGGTGAGGTATCACTTCATTTGCGAGGCCATTGAGGATAGTTTTGTTGACCTTTTTAAGATTCTGATTGAGCAAAATCCTACAGACTTGTTCATGAAAAGCCTCACTATTGAGCACTTTGCCTTCCTCAGGAGATTGATGGGCATTGGATGAGATGATGTATTTTTCCTCATCTTGTTGTACATGTGCACATGTTGTACTGTCTTTTCTTTTTTCTCTCTCTCATTGGGGTATATTTGCCTTTAAGTGGGAGGTTGTTGGGGATAAAGGCGCCTCCGCCTAGCTGCCCGTGTATTAAAAACACTGATAGTACCCACCACTGCACACTGCCGGTGGTGGGCACCCGTCACAATCACTTATTCTTTATTCTTTTAGTGACAGTTTAAATAAAGGAAGGCCCGGCCACACATTGTGGTTGTTGGAGTTTCCATTTGCATCTCTCTCTCTTCTTGCTATGATGATGTATCTAGCCTTTGAGTATTGTGCTGTAGGACTGATGGGTCCAATGAATTTGATTCCCCATTTCTCAAAGGGTTGTCATGCAATGACAAGGGTTAACTCCATCTTATCCTTTCATGCAAGAACTTTAGTCCTTTGGCACTCATCACAATACTTTACGAACTTAGCAGCATTGTGGAATAGGGTGGGCCACCACAACTGAGATTGCAGCACCTTGCAGGCTGTCGTATCCCTGTTGAAGTTCCCTCCAACAATCCCACCATACGCTTTGCTAAACACATCGTGCATCTCGTACTCGCATGCACATTGTCATAGCAACCCGTCTTGCCCTAACCTATAAAGTTGACCGGCTATTAAATTGTAAGGTTGGATTTTCAGAATAATTATCCTAAGCCTAGCTTTCTCGATAGGTCTCTCAGGCAGACCATGCTCTAGCACTTGGACTATATCATCCACCTAGTATGGCATTAGATCGGCTTTGAACAAATCTTTCTTACTAGACAAGCTGAAAAGATGAGTGTCCGGCAAATCGTCAGATATGCCTTGTCCAGCAACCTCTCCTGTGGTTATTCAAGACATGTGATCAGCCATGTAGTGCTGCTTGTCCTTGTGTACCACCACAGAGAAATCAAATTCTAGAAGAAGAAGCAACCATCTAGCAATGCATCCCATAGTGCATGGTTTATTCATAAGATACAACAAGGATTGATGTTCTACAAAAAAGGTGAAAGGCATGGCCAAGAGGTAGTGTTGAAACTTCTTTACACAATGAATACCATGGCCAACCCCTTCCTTTCTATGATGGAGTAGTTAATCTCTGTGTCAGTGAGCTGTCTACTCCAATAGCAAACTTAGACCCGCCGTCTATATGCACGTGGAAGGTGATGTTCCAGTCTGGGGCTCATAAGATTGGTGTAGTTGTAAGAGCCTACTTCAGCTCCTCATATGCTCGTTGGGACTCGTCACAGTCCACTTGAGCACGATCAATAGCTTATACAATAGTCTCACAATCAATGCGTAATTCAACACAAAGCACCGATAGTATCCGGTGTGACCTAAGAAGCACCAAACTCCCTTATAATCCTTGGGTGGCGGCAAGTCAACAATGACCCTGACTTTTGAAAAGTTGGTGGCTATGCTATTCTTGGACACCGTGTGCCCTAGAACACATCCGTGCTTGACCCACAACTAGCACTTCAAGGGGTTCAATGATAGGTTGTAAAGCCGGTATCGTTCAAAGACTGCTTTGCAGGTTTTCCAATTGTTATGCCCAGCTAGAGTGCATGCGTAGGTCGTCTACAAACATCTCTAGCCCTTATCTAAGCATATCTTTGAAGATGGTGCACATTAGATGATGAAAGGTTGGAGGTGTGTTCATTAACCCAAAGGACATTACGATATAAGCAAAGACACCCCACTCAGTGGCAAATGCAGTCTTGTGCCTATCATAGGGATGTACTTGCACCTGATTGTATCCTGAGAAGCAGTCCAAAAAGTTGCAGGCCTCTTTACCTGCTACCCTTTCGAGCATGTGCTCCATGTATGATAATGGGTAATTATCCCTTTTTGTCACAGCCTTAACCTTCTTATAGTTCACACACACTTGGATCTTCCCATTCTTCTTCATGACTATCACGATTAGTCTATGTGCTCTATTTCGTAGATGAATCATGCCCTCATTAGCTTATCTATTTCCTCCTTCATGGCTTGGGCATGTTTTGGATTCATAGGGTACGGTCATTGTTTTACATGCATTGCATCAGGGGCCATTGGTATGTTATGCGTCACCACTCTAGGATTCAATCCTTTGAACCCATCTAAGGGCCAGGCAAACATGCCTACATACTCTTGCAAGAGCGCAATGAGACTGGTCTCTTCCTCCTTGGTCAGGTCGTTAGCTATAAACATAGGTCGAGACTTCTCACCCTTCCCTGCCAAGTTGACTTCCTTTACCTTGGTGGGTCCCTTGATCGGCTCACTCATTTGTCCTTGTCTTTTTGCCCCCAGCAGGACCACTACCCTGTCATCTTTCTTAAACTTGATAAAGTGTTTTGGTAGGTCCTGCGGTTTCTTCTGCTGTTCCACCTCTGACTTCTTCGTCTGTCCTCTCCTTTCTTCCTTTATTCATCTGCATCTCAGGTGGACTAGTAGGTCCCCCTTGGTGCATTTGGTCCTAGGATGTTGGTGTATCTTTGGGTCACTCTTCATACTGACCTTTGATTTGGAATCAAAAATGCAATCCTCGCTAGAGGAAGGAGTTTCCTGTGGTAGTTGTATCTCGATATGTGCATCTGTCCTAAGCAAGGGTGTTGTGGGTGGTTGGGCTACCCTTGCTTGTTCATAATCTATTGCTTCCATGTGATCCAACCAGGAGCGATCGCACTCCATTTGCATGACTCCTCTCTCAATCTTATAAGCACTCCCTTTTTAAGGCTTGGAGGCCGCCCTTATTTGCTCTATCATTCTCCCCTCAGTGTCGTACTCCACAGTGTCTATCTCTTCTTCACTTTCCTCACTAGTAGAGAGGCAATCCTCGTAATCATCATCAGAATCAGCTCCTCTTGACTGCTCGTCATCCCCTAGACTCTCGTCGGTGATTGAGGCCTAATTATACAGTAAGTTCAGATCGTGCACCTTATTCCATCTCCACTTAGGTTCATCTAGGAGGTCTTTGAGAGGCTTGAGATTAGTGGCAGGGTTGCAAGTCAATTTGCCTATCAGATACTTGAGGATATTGTGAAGTTCTAGCATGTTGCTAGGAACATGGAAAGAGATAGGCCTTGGTTGGCTGCTTGAGCTCCCGGCCATCATGTGCAGAGTGGCACTGTGGGCTCCTTCTTTGATACGATCACAGTTTGTGCAAGGTGTTTGTACGTCTCCTCTTTGTTTGAGAATGGGAGATTAATGGTCTCTAGGACGTGCATCCAATCTCTCTTGTCCTTAGGGTAGGGGATGTACTTGGTTTATGGCCCATACAGCTTCCTTATTGGTGCGTCGCCCCTAAGCATGGCAAAGATGGCATCCAAGACGACAAGGGTTGTCTTCCAGGTGTCCATCTTGACCCTCACTGCTTTCGTTCGGTTTTCCAAGAAGATTAGACCATTTCCCCAGTCTTCGACAACTTGAGTGTTCCTCATCTAGGGTCGGCCTAATAGAATGTCGTAGTCCATTCCCTTCATGACAATGAAGTTTATAGAGAACTGGACACCCATGATCTTCATTGGCCAATTCTTTAAGACTTCGAATGGCCTTATTTCCATTCTGTTAGCTAGAGTGATGTTGAACCTAGCAGTTTTGACAGGCGGGTCTCCCCAAGCCTGGAGTAGAGTATGGCTCAACACACTCACTCCTGCTCCAGTATCTACAATTCCCTTCTGTGTCATTTCTCTTAGGGCTAGGATAGGCAAGACTACGTGCATCTTAGTGCCTTCCCAAAAGGCGTTGACTGTAGTGACTTTGGCACTGAGTGTAGCGTAAAGCTGGGTATCTGTGTGACTGCATCATGATCCTGTAAGTCAGCAACAACATGCTCCATTGGTTCTTTCACACAATGTTTCAACTCCTGCTATAGCGTGGGGTGCTTCTTGAGGAGGTCTCCTAAACTCAGAGTCACTAGGGTGGTCACTAATGTCGCGACGAGGAGGTTGCTGGTTACTTGCCTCTCTCCTAGGTTTGTGCTTCTTGGCCATTGGTCTTGACTAACCAGCTGGCCCGTAACATCTAAACTTGCATCTAAACTTAGCCTAGGTGTGGCACTGGCTGTGGCATGAGTGTGTCTTGCGACCTTGGTTGTGCAAGTGAGACTGCTATGCTCACACTAGAGAGATCCTTAATCTTGTCCTCTAAGATAGGCTCAGCATCCTTGAGGTGCTCCTGGGCTTCATTTATCCACTTCTTGACTTTGGTTGTAGCCTCAAGTTGGCGCCTAGGGTGAGGATACTCCCCTACCTTGGCACCCCCTTTCTCTGCTATCTTTGGAGTGGTGGTCTCTGCCTCTACATCAATGACCTTCTTGCCAGTCACTAGCATTGTCGCATCCTCAGTCTTGAGTGTGACCTTTGCGTCAGCCCTTTTCTTCCTTCTCCTTCGGCTCTTCTTTCCTATTGAGGCTGCATCTAAATTGTTGAGCCCTGGTAGTGATATGCTTTCCTGCTTCGTCTGTGCTCTGGTCATGACATGCAACGAGATGCGTGTGTTCTCGCTGTTGAATGTCTCCACTCCAAACAGCCCCAAAGGCACAGATGGCATGATTTTTGAGCTAGAGGATGGCTTCCTTCTAGGGCAATCAGCAAAGAGATGAGTGATGCCACACTCAACACATTTGAGGTTGGCTTTTTCCCTATTTTCTTGTTCTCTCTCTGGACATCGTGATGAGATGTGGCATGGGTGACCGCAAGTCCAACATGAGATTGGATCTTGGTGTTGGGGATAAAAGCGCCTCCGCCTAGCCACCCATGTATTACTACACTGACAGTACCTGCCACTGCAATCTTGGTGTTGGGGATAAAAGCACCTCCGCCTAGCCACCCATGTATTACTACACTAACAGTACCTGCCACTGCACTGCAGGTGGTGGGCGCCCTTCACCGTCACTTTATTCTTTATTCTTTTAGTGACAGTTTGAATAAAGGAAGGCCTGGTCATATATTGTGACTGTTGGAGTTCCCACATTGTGACTCTCTCTCTCTCTTGCTCTTACTCTCCTGCCATAGCTCTCCCGTGCAAGCTTTGATCCTTCTCACCTTTGAACTGGTATCAGAGCATGGATTTATGACTATTCGAGCTTGGTTCGTGGAGCCGTCAGCTTCCTATTGATTACCTACACGCATTGGGTCTCCTTTCTGATAGCCATAGCCGACTCTCTTGAGCCATAGCCGACTTCCTGAGCACCTACCCAGCCCCTTTGGGCACCCTCAAGGCATTACATCAGAGGTTTTTCTCCATTTTATTTTAGGGTTTTATTAGTTTATAGGTCACACAGGGTATTTACAGGAAGGGGGCAGCCATATCTCGTGCTCATTGGAGCTCCTATGCCTCTTACCTTCCCTAGAGCTCTTTGAGGCTAGCTTATGCCTATTGTAGGCCAGATTTACCACCATCTCAAGCCCCCCATTAGCCATGTTGAAGCACAGAAGTGCTACTACCTAGCCACATCAATTTTTGCACCTGTTTTCCTGTAGGTCTGGACTGCATCTCCACTGCAAGATTTTGGCTCCCTGGTCATTACTCTCTGCATTGGGCATTAAAGCAATGTTTGGCAATGTTGGTTGTAATGTATTGATGCTTTGCTTGAGCTTTGGTACTTTGATTTAAGCACACATTGGTTGTAATATATAGCAGTAGGTCTGTCCAGGTCTTTGCACAGCAGAAGTGTACAAGTCTTGGAGCTCATCTACATATACTATCTCATACCCATATGCTATGCCATTACTGCCTATGCTTGATGGATGTTGTACTAATGCTTTGCCATCATTTTGGTGATGATTTGGACCTGCAAATACTCAATTTCCAACAAGAAATCACTGTTGTACAATAGTGGACTGAAATATCTCTGATTGCCTTTGGTTATGCCTATTGGTTTTTTTGGGATATGTCTTGGATGTATGCAATGATGTATTGACATTTAGGGACGACTTTGAACTTGGCTTGATTGAGCTTGAGCTCAGCTTTGGAAAGAATTTGGATGCTCCATCTTTGAAATACTTATGGCATGTACTTTGCTTATGTCTGACCAGTCTTGACATGCTTGGACTATGCCACTAATACATAATAGTTACATTGTTTGGAGCCGATTGCTACTAGAGCCTTGTCTTGGCTTGCATTTGGATTCCCGGAGCTTACTTGGGATATTTCTTGGCTTGCTAGAGTTGTATGTGGGATACAACTGATGTCTATGGATGCTATGATTAGAGGCTATAGAGCCTATATGCTCATGATGTCTTATTAATGCTTAGTCTTGGATCTTCCACTGGTGCTACCATATGCCTTTCTTGAGCTTCTTGGCTTGATTCATACGGCATCTGTGCAAGTGGGAGCATCTTTGGATGCTTGATAGACATTGAGCAGGTGGTTTATGCTCTTGAGCTTTGAGTCTACTTAGACTGGAATCTTCTTGACTTGGATGTTGCATGGTTGATATGCCATGGTCCGCATACATGTTCTTGGGCTGATTTGGGCTTTGTACTCTGTAAGCATACACATATTTGTGTCAGGTCTTGCCAGTGTTGTGTACACTTTGCCCTATTACATAGGGGGTGTACGAGCTTATTGTAAGATTCATTTGATATACTTGGGTGTCTGATTGATGTTCGTATGACTATCACATGCTGATTTATATCCGCTTGATGCTGGTTATGCTTTGATAGTCAATGGTTGATTTGGTGCATTCATTTTGCCTACAATTTGTTCTCATTGTACCTGGTTGTAATTTCTTACAGTAAGTAGTTATGCATGGAGTGACATGGAATTTTCATGTTGAATCATCATGATTTTATATAATTTTGATGGTATTTGGTGGGTAGCATCATTAGCTATCCGTTCATGGTCATTTTGCCTTGGTTTTGGTGATATTTTGGCTGTTTACAGTAGAAAACAACAAGCAGTTTTCGAGTATATGCACCATTTTGGACTACATTATGGGTTCTTCTTCCACTGACAATGCTATCTTCAACATTACTAAGCTTGATGGTATGAATTATGCCTATTGGAAGAGCCAAGTTTGGCAGGTGTATTGGTGTAAAAATCTCAGATAAAGCCACTAAGGATGCATGGCAAGTAGCCTAAAACTATGACTGATGAAGAATGAAATGAACTTGATGAGTTATGCAAGTCCACCCTCATCTTGTCTCTCACTGAATAGGTGCATTACAATGTGGTTGAGGAAGCACAGACTGCTTTTGGCAGATTTGGGATAAAAGTAAGAACCTCTATGACAAGAAAAGTCTAGCAAGTTAGATGTATTGGTTGAAGCAACTTATGGACCTACGCATGAAGGAGAATATGATGATGTCTACTCATTTGAGCCAATTCCATGCTATCCTCAAGAACTTGACTTCGCATGGCATTACCTTTAATGATGAGGTTACTCCATTGTTTTTGATTGGGACTCTTAGTGAGTCATGGGATGTATTCCACACTGCCTTATGTGCTCCTGCTACTATTTTGAACTTGCCTGATGTAGAGAGTGCTCTTCTATAGGAAGAGATCAATTGTAAGAACTTGGATGCCTCTTGTGTGTCACATGCTTTGATTGTTAGAGGCAAAGATGGTAATGGAAAAAATGACCATGGGTATGGACATGGCATAGACTTGTAGAAGTCTGGGTCTAAGTCGCGTGGTAAGTCACGCAGCAAGTCTCTGGAAGAAATACTAATGTGACATGTCATCATTGCAGCAGGAAGGGTCACATACACCCACAATGTCATGAGTTGTGCAATGAGAAGTGCAAAGAGAAGAGGAAAGACAAAGTACAAGAAAATTCATGTGATCACAGCATGGTACCTATAAAATCCAATGTGTAAATAGAGGAAACCAATGTCATGTAGACTAATGACTTTGATACGGAGTATATACTTGCAGCTAGTTCTTGTGATGCTACGCCGTTGACCAGGTTCACTCTATGTATGCGCAGTGTTGGCTTTTGGATTCTGGTGCTTTATTTCATGTTACACCATGCTATGAGTGGTTCCATTCCTACCGCACTATCTTTGGTTTAGTTCGTTTGGGTGATGACAGGTCACTTGCTATTGTTGGCTTTTGGGATGTACAGCTGCAGTTCTCTACTAGCAATACTTTTCAGTTACAGGATGTATGTCATGTACCTGCACTTACACGCAGTCTTATGTCTATAGGGCAGCTTGATAATGTTGGGTTTCATGTTTCATTTGGGGATTCTGCTTAGAAGATCACCTGTGGTAGTCTTGTGCTTGCTAGATGACAACAACCCTCCCACGAACATAATCAACCACAAAACCAGGGACAAAGCACACAAAATCTATGTGTATGGCTTTGCCATTAATCTCAAAAACTCAAAAAGAAACCGTAAATCTTTCTCTTAATTATAAACAAATTCGTCATCTTCATTATCTTCATCCATAGCTTCAACCATTATGCAAGAACAAAAGGGAAAAGAGAAATTTCTGCACAAAAGACAGAGGAGAGAGGAGAGAGAACAAATTTTTGCACCACCAAAAGGAGAATATGGGATTGGACAAGAGAGGGAAGGGAAAGAGGCACATAACCGCTCGTGCACTCCACCCCACCTCTTCCCCAAAAAGCACACCCCTTCATATTTTATTATCTCTTTGAATTTTTGATACATTTGATATTATAAGACCTTTGGCCTTTAATTTTGAGTATTCCTACCCTTCACAAATACATGCACGTAACACTTTTATGTATACCATTTATTTATGATGGTGGATGTGGATGTGGCCCCCTCATATCTCTATCTCTTTTTGATGATTTTGTAACAATGTAGTATTATTCTCTTGACAAAAAATAAAAATATGATGCATGCTTGGATTCTTTTGTGCCTTGTTTTTATGCTTCTTTTGAGTGTCATCATATTCCTCCCACACTGAAATGTGAAGCGTCCTCGTGAACCTTGTCAAAGAAGAACCACTGTCTAACACAAAACACTTCCAAAATTATCAGTAAAACAACTTCGATCACAAGGATGAGGCCTAGTCATGATAGGGTATGGGACTCCAAATCCATGACCACCAGAGTAAGGGAACTCCTGCCTCAATCATACTCCCACATTGAAAACTTGTATAGTCTTCAAAAGATAGGGTTCAATCTTCTATAAGGATCCATGAGAATAACTTCTCCATCCCACAATGAAGGAAGATGAATGATTCCATCCATCAGGTAGCTCCGAAGGTACTTGAAAGAATAGGTTGATGTTGTAGATATAACTTTACATATTTCTCCTTATATGGAGTGGGATTTGTTAATGTTATGAGATATGAGGATGAAGATTTTTAGATTAATATCATTAGGGTTTCCATTTGAAAGCTTAATTATAAGTTTTAAGGGTCATGGAGTTTTAACTTGTCTCATTAGGTCATTGCATGGATTTCATAGGAAAGGACAAAGGAAAGAGAGGAATTGATGAAAAAGAGGAGGTGGGCTAGGAATACCAAGCTTGAAGGAATGAAGGGAATTTCGAAAGGGGACTCCCTTGACCACACAATGAAAAACTTTTTCTCTCTCCTCCTTTCCTTTCATGGGTTTCTTTGGTTGCTCATGATTAGGGGTAAGGTTTTTGGTGGAGAAGAGGGAAAGAAAGGGCAAGGGTGGATAAGGAGGGGGAAAGGGAAGCACAACCGTTGGACCTACTAGGACAAGGGGAAACCTCTCTCTCTCGCACAGTAAGGGGGAGATAGCAAGATCCGAGGCTCTCGTGCTCTCTTTGCCTTCTTCTGATACAAGTTCTTCTTCTTCTTCTTCTTCTTCTTCTTTTGATGGGATGTGACTCTTCTACTGTGTCTGACACAAATGCCTCCTCTCTCTCTCTCTCTCTCTCTCTCTCGTTATGTGTAAGCGATTCAATGTCTGGGTGTTATTGCTGGTGTGTGTTGTTATGATGCATGGTGGTGCTTCGTGCATGCCTTTGAATAGTCGTCGGCTGGTGGCTTTGGTCCCAAGTACGCCCCTCATTCTCTCTTACCACAACGGGCCCATCCTCACCAGCCCCAAATGGCTCATTGTCTACCTTATCTAGTATGGCATCTTCACACCCACCCAATGCTCCCGTCAATCACCAACTTCCTGTCCTCACTCTCTCCCTCGGTCATCAGCACAGCTGCCACCCCTCCGTTAGCTCTCCTGGTGGGAACCCCTCTCCTCCTATCACGACAAGCTTAACGCCTCCGTCCCGGCCTACGTCACACTCGACGGCGAGATCACAGACGGGGCGAATTCAAAGGGGAAATCTCTGAAGCGCTCGAACATCGAGGCGCTGGCAGTAGGTGCCCTGCAAGTGAAGCGAAAATCGGGGGCGGTGTCCCTGGTATTGATGGCGGCGGACGTGGTAGTGGAGCAGTTTTGCATGAACTCGTGCGGCTTCCACGACCACATCTACGAAGCAAAACCCTCATGCTGCTCTACAGATTCTCTTTCTCTCTCTCTTTGGAATCTCATTTCCCCTCCTTTCTTCTTCTCTTTCTTCCAATAATATGGATTGATGTAGTGCTGATGTGTAGCCCATGATATCATGCTCTACAAGTGGTGACCCAAATCCAATGTCACATCACTAAATGAGATAGGATACAACCTCAAAAATTTCTTCTTTTTCTAGCCATCCTCTTCTATGTGACCATTGAACAATGTCTGCCTTTGTTGTGCCCCCCCAACAAGGATAGTTGTGACCATATCTATAGTCCTTTCATTTGTGCCTCCAATTATCTCTCTCTTGCTCTCAAATTCGAGGCGCAATTGTGGAATAAAAATACCATTGGGCTTCTTGCCTTTCTTCTTCCGTCTCTTCATGATCTTGTTCTTTTTTTTGGTGTGGTCATTGCTCAAGGCTCATTGTAGCATGCCAGACAACATGATTAAGAGAACCTTTACTCCCTTGGTTGTAGGGAAGGATCTTTGTACAAGTGGTATGTGTTGTAATCAAAACTAGAAAATCATAGTAACAATTAGCTCCTTCACATTCCAACTCAAATTTGAGATCAGCTTGTTTCATATGATGCATGCTTGGATTCTTTTGTGTCTTGTTTTTATGCTTCTTTTGAGTGTCATCACTAGAGGTGCCAAGGTTGGCAGCCTCTATCCTATTGTAGTTGATGGGTCCTCTATTGATCATGTTTTGTCAGTCAGTTC
The DNA here is from genome assembly GCF_053477565.2 of Lygodium microphyllum. Lineage (NCBI taxonomy): Eukaryota > Viridiplantae > Streptophyta > Polypodiopsida > Schizaeales > Lygodiaceae > Lygodium > Lygodium microphyllum. The sequence continues at coordinate 151,299,758 of NC_141147.1, read as the reverse complement.
CATCCCACATGTATCTCTTTGACATGCCTATTTGGGCCATATGTCCTTGAAGGGAATGAAAATGCTTTCTGGTTTTTTGCAGTACTTACCACCCCTTGACTATGCGTGTTTTGATTCATATGAGCATTGTCTTTATGGCAAACAGACTAGGAATACACATAAGAAGTTTGGTAGGACACGCATGAGTGAGCCCATGGCATTGGTACATTTGAATGTATTTTGTGACATTCATTGACAATTTTTTGTGTAAAGTTTAGTCTTATCCCATTAAGCCTAAGTGAAATGACTTGGCTATGTTTTAGAGATGGCTTGCATTGGTTGAGAATTAGAATGGGCATTGACTGAAATGCCTTAGGACTGACAATGGGGAAGAATATGTGTCACGTGGCTTTGAGCAGCTATGTTATGAGAGGGGTATTAAGCATCAGTTGGTTGCCCCCTATACCCCACCCCAGAATGGTTTGACTGAGCGAATGAATAGAACCATCCAGGAGCATGTACGAAGTATGCTTAGCTATGTAGGTCTACCATAGAGATTTTGGGCCGAGGCAGTCAGTACAATTGTGCATGTCATCAATAGATCACATTCCAGTGGTTTGGATTTCTAGGTTGCAGAGGAGGTATGGACTGGGAAACCTCCGTCTTATGTGCATCTACGTGTCTTTGGATGTGAGGCATTCTACCATGTGCCCAAGGACAACTGGACTAAGTTGGATCCTAAGAGTGTGAAATGCATTTTCCTTGGCCATGGAGATGTAGGCAAGATGGGTTATTGCCTCTGGGATCTACAGGCATGTGGAAAGTCATTCGTAGCTACCATGTAATCTTCCATGAAGACAAGATGCATAGGAAGCTTGAGAAGGTGGTAGAGATAGGCACGGTTATATTCTAGGAGGAGCCAGGTGCTCCTACACAGCCAATTGGACAACGTGCAAAGAGCAGTTGGTACACATGACTAGGGTCTTGGACATGATGATAGACATGCAACATAGCCTGCAGTGAGATGGTCTACTAGAGCTAGACGTCCACCTGATCGATTTGAGCCCATGATGCATTATGTCTTGGTTATAGATGCCGAGGAGCCTCTCACCTATGATGAGGCTATGCGCAGAGGTGATAGTCACTCCTGGGAGAGGGCTATGCAGTCTGAGATGAACTTCTTGCATGAGAATATGACTTGGGATTTGGTTGCATTGCCTAAGGGCAAGAAGGATTTTCCATGCAAATGGGTGTACAAGCTGAAAAGTACCCCTGGGCACCCCAAGCGAGTATAAGGCAAGACTTGTTACTAAGGGTTTTAAACAAGAGCATGTAGTTGACTTTGAAGAAGTCTTTTCTCCTGTGGTCAAGATGACCACCCTACGCTTGGTTTTGGCTTTAGTCACGTAGCTTGACTTGGACATGTATCAAATGGATGTCAAGAATGCATTCTTGCATGGGGATTTGCATGATGAGATCTACATGGAGCAGCCTAAGGGCTTTGCAGAACTTGGTAGGGATCACCTAGTGTGCAAGTTGAAGAAAAGTCTTTATGGCTTGAAGTAGGCACCTAGGGAGTGGTATCATAAGTTTGATGCCTTTATGTAGTCACAGGGCTACCACAGGAGTGCTATGGATCCGTGTTTTTACACGAAGAAAGCCTGTGATGGTTCATTTCTTATTTTGGTACTTTATGTGGATGATATGCTGAAGGGAAAGCTCATGATGAGCTAGATGCTCTTAAATCTCAGCTGAAGAAGAGCTTTGAGATGAAGGATCTAGGATAGGCCTCTCACATTCTTATTATGCACATTAAGCGCGACATGCATCAGGGACTACTCTACCTCTCCCAAAGGGAGTACATTCATAAAGTCCTTGAACGCTTCCGCATGCAGGACGTAAAGCCTATTCGCTGTCCATTACCTTCTTATGTGAAGGTCTCATAGGCTGATTGTCCGCATACAGATGAGTAGAGGGCTGAGATGGCCAAGATCCCTTATACATCGGCTGTGGGAAGTTTGATATATGCCATGATAGCCACTCATCCGGATATTGTCTTTGTAGTTGGTGTTGTGGCATGTTATATGGCTGCACCTGGCAATAAACATTGGGATGCCGTGAAGGGTATCATGAGATACCTGAAAGGCACAACAGATATGTGTATTTTCTATGGTAGCTAGGATACATGAGTTGTGGGGTACACAGACTCCAATTATGCAGGACATGCAAATAGTAGGAGGTCCACTTATGGCTATGTATTCACCTATGCTGGAGGTGCTATCTCTTGGATGTCCAGGGTTTAGAAGTGTACGATTCTCTCTACCCACTGAGGCCTAGTGTGTTGCAGCCACTAAGGCTTGCAAAGAGGCCATATTGTTGGGCCATTTGGTTCATGACCTTGGGATTGATTTTGTACCTATGCTGCATTCGGATTCTATGAGTGTTATTCAGCTAGCCAAGAGTTCGGTCTTCCATGCAAAGATGAAACACATTGAGGCGAGGTATCACTTCATATGTGGGGTCATAGAGAACAAGTATATTGACCTTGTCAAGATCTCCACTGACAAAGTCAATATACTTGTTCTCATTGGGGCATATTCACCTTTAAGTGGGAGGTGAATATGTCAAGATCTCCACATGATGGGTGTTGGATATGAGATGATGTTTTTCCTCATCCTGTTGTACATGTGTACATTGTAATGTCTTTTCTTTTTTTTATTTTCACTCCTCATTGGGGCATATTCACCTTTAAGTGGGAGGTTGTTGGGGGTAAAGGCGTCTCCGCCTAGCCGCCCATGTATTACTACACTGATAGTACCCGCCACCACTGCACACTGTAGGAGGTGGATGCCCATCACCATCACTTTATTCTTTATTCTTTTACTGACAATTTGAATAAAGGAAGGCCTGGTCACATATTGTGATTGTTGGAGTTCCCACATTGTGAGTCTCTCTTTCTCTTGCTCTTGCTCTCCCGCCATAGCTCTCTCGTGCAAGCTTCGATCCTTCTCACCTTTCACTTGGGTCGGTGGCCCTATGAATCCTCTGTCCCTATCTCTACCTAACACGATCACCAGTACTAGTCACCATCAAGACTGGATTGCCCTCTTTGTTGTATAAGACATAAGGGTTCTCCACGTAATGGGCTGGTGGAGCATCGCTTGGTGGATGGGTTACTTAGGGTCTTGGTGGCCTGGGTATGCCTGCCGGGTTGATCTCCATCCTAGGGATGGTTGGTTTGGCATTGTTTGGTGATGGGAGCACTAGCTGGGCTCCTCTTCCAAAAAAATTTGGTGGCCTATTCCCTAGGTACGGTGGATTGTATTGCTGGACATAGGGGAATCTCCTAGGCAACCTACAATGCATGGCATCGTGGCTGAACCTACCACAATTCGCACAAGGCCTAGATCTAGGATCCTGGAACTCATTGATAAGGAGGTGGTTGCCACCACAATGCACACATTGGACATGTGGTTGCATTGGTTTCCTCACCAATTCCTATAGTTGTGCTAGTTCCATTCTCACCTCGGCTGGCCTTGATCTACACTCTTCCCCTTGTCCTTGCGTGTGCTAGGGGTTGATCCCTCGCTAGAGATTGTGGTCCTCTGATTGGAGTTGTTGCCATTTGAACTTCGAAAGCTTCTCTGTCTCAGCTGGTCATCCACCCTGATTTCTTGGTCAAAGACCCTAGCTAACACATCTTGCTGCAAGCTAGAGTTCCTTGCTAAAGCCTTGTACAACTCCTCAATGCAGATTCTGTTTATGAACACGGTGGAGACAGCTTTTTCATTGGGTTGCTTGTTCATGGGGATTCTCTTGAAGAGGCTGCGCACATGAGTGATGTAGTCTCTTATGTCCTTGTCCTTTTGACTGATGTTCATCAGTCAGACTATGAGGTTGTCAGAGTACCTTGCTATTGAGAATCTCTTAATGAAGAGATCTTTTAGTTGGGGAAAGTTTGCTCGCTCCGTCACGTCTAAGCTGGTATATCACATCCTACCTGTATCGCCTAAGCAGAGCCCAAAAGCTTGGGAGCATTGTGCAAGGTCCATGAGACCTTTGGCCTTGCAAACTTGCTCAAATTACTCTATGAAGTCGTACAGGTCACTACTAGGCTGGTACTTGTTTAATTGCTTAGTCAGTGCAAGGATTTTTGATTGGCTCTTCGCCCCTAAGTAATTCCTAGGCCTGAGAGTAGCGAGGTCGCTAGCGCTGTTGCACTCTGATCGGCAGTCGTGTTGTCCATGAGCTGCTTGGTCACAAGCTTGCTTAGCGTGAGGTTTGCCTCTAGCACACACTCTCTCTCTCCTCATTCGGTCCTGCCTTGCTTTTGCTGGCTAAGGCTAGCACCGTCGAGCTTCGTGCACATCTATGTCATATTGCAGCTTCCTAGTTCTCTGCTTGCGGTTGTAGGGAACTATGATCTGCAACGCTTTCCTAACCACTTTCCTCTCTTCCTCTAGGCTTGTCACTACCTCCTCTACTGGCCTACCATGGATTACCATCCTAGTTTTAGTAGGTGGTATTCCTGGACCATGTCTTGGACCATGACTGGGAATTCACCTAAGTCCAGTTGGTCATCTCCTTGGTCTACATTTGCTCTTGACATCTATGAGGTGTCCGCTAGTCTTAATCCACATCACACCTTTTAGTAGTCCATCAATAGGTTTTCCTAAAATGATGCTGCCCGGTGCTCCCTTGGAACATCACGGGTTTTGTCACTTAGGCCCTACTGAGTCTACTTCACAACGGGAGAGTTCCGACCGAACCCACTAGGATCGACTTGAAGTTTTGGGTTCCTAAAATCGGATGGGTCTCCTAGTAGCCAGCTAGCGTCAGTATCTTCGAGTCTCACTTTTAGAGGATTACTTGATCTAAAGCAGACTTGCCATTGCACTTGGTTTAAAGAGAATGGGAGATGGAGGGGAGTGCGGTACATCAACCCTCCTGCTCATAAGGCAAAATCCCATTCTGGCCCCCTAAAACAATGCAAGTCGGTTCTACCTAATGACTAGTTGGTGGTCAATTTACCGTCTTCCTATTCCTATTGCCGATTTAGAAATGCTCCCAGCTAACTAGGACCGCTCTACCATTGGACGGACCCGTCGGGGGTTACACCCACCCGCTTTCCTCTGATGATGGGTCATCTTTAGTTTTTTAATTACCTACAACACATTTATTGGAACATATACAACCAGCTTTCTTAATTAGTCCATTAAGTCACAGGTTCCTTCACATAATTTATCTCACCAACACACATACAATTCGAACAGTAAAGAAAAATTCTTTATTATATTGGAAGTTTATTACAATTTCCATCATTCCGTCCCAGCAGAAGATATACAGAATTTCATAAAGATATTCTGTCCACCAAGATTCCACCCTCATAACTTGTATTTAGGGTTCCAGGATCTCATCTTGGATCACGAAGAGGCTCGTCAGATTCTTGGAACAATGCAGGATTTACAACCAGAGCCCCCTCTGGCACCTACAATTCCTACTGTCCGAGACTATCCCTACTGACAGACCTTTCGCCTACGGAGCTGGTTCAAGTCTCTCGTAGTGATAATCATGACCCCCTTGGAGTAGGGTCTCGCTGCTAGCTTGGGGTAGCTTAGTGCGATCCTTCCTTTTATTTTGTTTGACAATAATTTCAATCAAAAATCTAGGTTCTAGCAAACACAAACAGTCCTTTCAAATGTGTATCAAATGATGCAATGACAATCACCCCAACATGTAATTCACAGCTTCACATAGCCAAGGTAGACCTTATTCTAATGTAATATCTCCCCTTGTAACCCCCGTGCCTTCCCCCCATGAGACCCCCCCCCCCCCCAAATATTTGTTTTTAAAAAATTTTAAAAATTCTTTTACTCTCCCCCTCTCTCCCCCTACCGACTGCATGGAGAGAGAGAGAGAGAGAGAGAGAGAGAGAGAGAGAGAGAGAGAGAGAGAGAGAGAGAGAGAGAGAGAGAGAGAGAGAGAGAGAGAGAGAGAGAGAGAGAGAGAGAGAGAGAGAGAGAGAGAGAGAGAGAGAGAGAGAGAGAGAGAGAGAGAGAGAGAGAGTAATGATTGAGAGGGGGGCATGCAGCCCCCCAGGTGGGAGGGGTAGCAGCCGTTAATGGCAGTCTCCCCCCCCCCCCATACCACCTCCCTCCCCCATTAAAAAGGGAGCCCCCTCGTGGGGCTGGAGCACAACACACCCCTCCCTCGTCATCAACACACCCCCCCCCCCTCGTGCTCAGCGAAGAAGAAGAGGGGGAGAGAGAGAGGAGAAGAAGAGAAGAAGAGGGCGAGAGAGAAGGAGAAGAAGAGAAGAAGAAGAAGAGGGAGAGAGAAGAAGAAGAAGAAGAGAGAGAAGGAGAAGAAGAGAAGAAGAAGAAGAGGGAGAGAGAGAGAGAGGAGAAGAAGAAGAAGAAGAAGAAGAAGAAGAGAGAGAGAGAGAGAAGGAGAAGAAGAGGGAGAGAGAGAGAGGAGAAGAAGAGAAGAAGAAGAAGAGGAAGAGAGAGAAGGAGAAGAGAAGAAGAAGAAGAGGAAGAGAGAGAGAGGAGGAGGAGAAGAAGAAGAAGAAGAGAAGAGAGAGAGAAGGAGAAGAAGAGTAGAAGAAGAAGAAGAAGAAGAGGAAGGGAGAGAGAGAAGGAGAAGAAGAGAGAAAGAAGAAGGAGAAGAAGGAGAAAGAGAGAGAGAGAGAGAGAGAGAGAGAGAGAGAGAGAGAGAGAGAGGAGAACAAGAGAAGAAGAAGAAGAAGAATTCCTGAAGATACGCCCTCCCCCTTCATTATTTTATTTCCCCACTCAAGGAGAGGCGACAAGATTTTTGCTAGGAGAGTGTAAGAACCCCATCACTCGTACAGGCATCTTCGAGTATGGCCCTGAAGCGTAGTTCCAAAAAGATGGCCTAAGAGCGGAGTTTTGAGCTCGGGATGTGCCTAAAAAATGCCAAAAAATCCATAATTTAGGGGAAAAATATTCAACATCGAAGGTGGCGGCTCCAGCTAGGATGATTTTAAGCACCAAGTGAAATACGACTTTTAAAAGGCACCCGAGTGACACTTGTTGATTTTTGATAATTTTTCAGACTGCCGTGCGGGTTGTTAGGAGTTGCCAGCCAATGCAGGATGCCAAGCCGGACGCCCAAAAATTTACAGCACTCAAATCAAAGCCCGGACGGGGAAATGGCCAAGAAACCGGTCAAGATATGAAGAGGTGGATAAAGTTTGGCCAAGTTGGGCATGCCTCTTGGAGTTGGGAGCACCTTTTGATGAAAATCGTGGGATGAAGAAGAGAGGATGGCGTGAAAAACGGCGGCAGCAACCATGTGCAATTTTTGCTCCATCTTGATGAGGGTGATTTGCAGGTTACAAACACCCCATTGAACAGATCATGGGCCCGATCTTCTCCTTCCCTGCTGATCATTTCGCCATTCTTCGCCCGTCCAATGGTGGCTTGGATGAGAAGAGCCAATTTTAGTCTTTCTCTCTCCTCCCTCTCTCTCCCTTAAGGGGCTGTTCTTGTGTGCAAGAGGAAAATGAAGAATGGTGAAGGAAAGCTTGTCCGGTTGGGATCGGATTGCTTTCGGATCGATGTAGACATGAAGATTGCTGTTTGTGAAGATGCTGGACATTGAATAAGGGCTAACCCGCAGTCCCGTACCAAAACCGAGATCCCGAGACATGAAGCCTAAGCGGTAATTCAATTTTTATGAAGGAAAAATGAGTTTTTATGCTATTTGTTTGATGAAATATTGTTCCCATGGGCTGATTATGCATCATGATGTTGTTTGCTATGATTTTTATCAGTTTATGCTTTGAAAATCAGGAAATCATAAGTGATATGGCTGAAATTAGTGGTATAAAACCTGTAAAACACGCGTTTAAGGGGTAAAATGGGATTTTTTGTAAAATAAATGGAAAATATGAGACATAATGCCAACAAAACCCTGAAATTTTGTTGTCAAGGAACCTAAGGGCCATAGCCGACAATCAATCTTAATTTCTAGTCATTTTTTATTGAAGAAAATAGAGGAAAAATACAAAAAATGGTGAAAAATGGGTTTTAGATGTGAGAAAATTAAGAAACGGTAAAAGGAAAAGTCTAGAAAATTACATGTGTGTTTGTGCAATGTATAATGAAGGTAGAGCACGATGTTAGACTCGGTTTACCCTTATTTCTATGTTTTTGTGCGTGTTTATTGCTTTCTTTACAAAGAAATACACATAAAACGACTCTCCACCTATCAATGAATGCAAAACATTAAACGGTAGGGTGAGAAGGGAGGTTGAGCGTCAAAATATAAATTAAAATCTGATTTATGTGTTGCATCATGCCTATAGGCCATTGTTTTAAAATAAAGGGAAAGGCAACATGAGAGTAAGACTCGGTGCTCGTTCTCATTACATAAACGTTAGCATGGAAATCATGGAAAGATTTGTTTCACACGATGCACAATGCTGATTTTCTTTTGTTTTGCACTAAACCATTCACATTATGCACTATGCATGGTTCATGGTATCAAAGAAAAAGCTCCTAGACTGCATAGCAATTGTTTTCTTAGGACTTTGACCCACGATTGAGAGTGTGAGGTTATCCCTTGTCGTAGGATAGAGGGCCGGTTTCCTAAGGGACTGTTAAGTGAGGAAACATGGTATATCTCCTAGAATTACGAGAAATATAAAAGAGAGGAGTTTGTGTTCGATTGTGTTGTATGTTTAGCAATGCATCAAGGGGCTAATCCCTGCGATATAGGAGAGCTACCGTGGGGCCGCGGTGTTTCTACCGAGAGGTTGCCTCCATGTGTGTGATCGTGGCATTGCCAATGTGTATGGGTTCTCCCTTTGAGGAGCTTATGGGAAGGAAACGTTGGACTATAAACTATAAACTCATAGATTAAGCTTTAGGGTAGTTTGTCCTTTAGCATTAGATTGACGCTCCTAGTCTGCGAGGCCGTGAGGGTGTTTGTGTGTCATGAGCATGAGGTTCGGCTAGTGCCATAGCCAGTGCCGGCCCATTTCAAGTCCCATCAGTGTTGCTTCTACTGGGAGCTGCCAACAAGTGGTGGTTCTCGAATCTAGGGTTTCTAGGGACCAAAAGAAAGTTGGTTTATGTTCTCTGGCAAGGACCGTCAAGCCAAAATACAAAAAGCAGAACGAGCTGAGAGGGCTAGACGGCGGTTGGAGATTGTAAGTTGTTATTCTCCTCAAAAGAGTAGCCAGAGGCAATGGTCTTAGTAACCCAACTGCTCCACATAGTCCTTTAGGTGCAGGAGGAAGCACAAGTTCTTTCTCTCTTTCACCAAGTCAGCCCACTTCAAGTGGGAGTGTGATTCTGTCAGTTCAAACTCCCATTGCTAATCCGATTGTCGTCATGGCACAACCCATTGCAATTCGTGCAGGGATGCCAGATTTGCCAGCTTTAGGAGTTCATTTGCCCATTTTTAATGGGTTAGCTGAAGAGGATGTGGAGTTTCACATTTGTGAATTCCAAAGATTAATGTTCAATTATCGCATCCAAGATGAGGAACATCTCATGATATTCTTTAACATGACGTTAAAAGGAAGGGCTGCGGTATGGTATCATAGCATAGAGTCTGGAACCATAACCACAATTGATCAATTTTATGCAGCTTTCCGAGGAGAGTATGCCCCTGAAAGAGGTGGCCAATACTGGTTGCGTGTCTTGAATGTAATATGCCAAGACCCCCATGAGAATGTGAAAGCATATGCCAAGAAGCTTAAGGAAGTGTTTCGTAAGTTACAAACTTACATTCCTATTCCGTCGGCTGCCCAATTGCAATACTTCTTGCATGGATTGGATTTCAATATTCAGGTGCAATTGAGCAGTGTGGCTTTGACTGATATAGACACTGCCATTGCGCGGGCAGAAGGAGTAGAAGCACGATTACAAACGGCCTACACCTAGTGGGAGAGGAAGCATGGTTCAAAATGTACCTTTGCTGCCAGCTCCTTCTAGTATGACTATGCCTATGGCTAGTCAGTTGGCTCCACCAAATGTTGGAGGCTAAGTTTCAAATCCTAATGTTGTTCCTGTGAGTCCACAACCAATGCCCAATCAAATTGTTAGGCCAATGGAACGATGGATAGACAATCAAGGCTATGAGTCGAGTGCATCTAATATCCTTGGCGAAGTTAAGGATATGATGAAGCATTATACCGACATGATTTCCGAACAATATTAGCAAATAGCTGATGATGTCAATTTCTTGAAGAAGCAGCAGAATTTGATAGGGAATCGATGCCTTGAAGAGGATGGACCCTCAAGATTCAGTTGTAAGTGGTGTGGCGAACAACATTTCCCTAGAAACTGTCCAAATGTTAAATGTGATATTTGTGGGAAGTCGGGCCATTTAGCCGCTACCTGTTGGAGTAAGATTAGTTCCCTCCAACAAGGGAGTAAACAGCTAGGTCCAATTAATCATAGAGCACAAGGTAATAACCTGCAGCAAAATGATGTACCAAGACAAATACTGCAAAGAGGAAAGACTACTATACAAGAGTTGCCACAAGGCAATGGAGTTAGCCTTATCGAGGCTGTACGAGTCAATGACGCTGAAACCTCTAACCTACGAACCGTGACAAGAGGCCAAAAGGCTAAAGAGGTTGACAAAGATAATGCAAAGCCGGTTGAGGGAAACCCTAAGCAAGGGGATAAGGGGACGCAAGTCCAAAATCCTAGCGTGGAAGGTGGACCTCTAAGGCCTGTTGACAAAAAAGTCGATCCCAAGAAGGATGAGGAAGTGCCAAGAAAGAAGGCAAGAGCTAAAAAAGAAGCACCAAAGCCGGTCCCGAGACCAAAAGAAAGAATGGTTTGGCGAGAAAAGAGAGCTTTGGCTACCTATCATGATTTTGATTTAGCAAGTTCTCTTTGTGAAGTCAAACCAGATGTAAACCTCTTACAGTTGATTAAATTATCTCCAGGAGTACGCAAGGAATTCAAAAAGATCCTGCGTATTGGGTATATTGTAGAACCTTTGGGCATAGCACGAGTAGGGGAAGATTGGTTTGATTATGCTGAAAAGAATTGCCCTAGGGTTCCAGCATATGTGGATGGAATATTAGTGGAACATGCCATTGTAGACACTAGGTCCTCCGTCAATATCATGAGTTCAGAGTTGATGGAGAGATTGGGTCTAGGCATCCAAAAAGATAGCTCCACCCTTCTTAGAATGACTGATGATAGTTTGAGACAACCAGAAGGTTGCGTTACGAAAGTTCATGTTACAGTCGCAAGTGTAGAATGCTTCTTGGACTTTAGGGTGATAAGATTTGTAGGACATCCTAGCTATTGAGTCTTGATAGGCATGCCTTGGATCTTATGAATAGACTGTCAAGTCGATATACCCGCCGGTTGAGTGGTTCTAGGTAGAGGTGCTAATCGAGTAATAATCGATGCTTACCCTGAGTCTCCTCAGAGTGAGAGAGCTCCTTTATCCTCTACTGAATTAGAGGCAGCAGATGATCCATCTGGTAGTGAGACATCATCCAGTGATGAATCTAAAGAGGGGTCCACTACAGAGGGTATTTATAAGATAACTCTAAATGAGCCGATAGAGCCGCAAGATAGGATAAGAGACGCGGATGTGATTGAGTTAGACCTTGGCACACCGAATGATTTGCGGCCAATTAAATTAGGTTCCATGCTCAGTTCAGCAGAAAGGGAGGACTATGTGTCCTTGATTCAAGAATTCCACGACATCTTTGCTTGGAGTTATGACGAGCTGAGAGGCATTCCTCCCAGCCTAGCTGTTCATACTATTCCTGTAAAAGAAGGCAGTCGTCCTGTGCATCAGAAGGTAAGGCATATGCCTTTTGAATTGAGGGATGGGCTGTTTGAGGAGTTGCAGAAGTTACGGAAAGCTGGTTTAATTTTCCTTGTACAGCACACAGAATGGTGTTCACCAGTTGTTATCAGGAAGAAGAAAAACAACCAGATTCGAATATGTGTAGATTTTAGAGAGCTGAATAAGCAGACGGTTAAGGATTACTACCCATTGCCATTTATTGACTAGATTTTGGATCAATTAGCGGGTAGGGAAATATATTCGTTTATGGATTGCTTTGCAGGATACAACCAGATGGCAATTGCAGAAGAGGACAAGTTGAAAACAACTTTTATTACTGTCTTTGGTACTTTTGCATACCATGTGATGGCCTTTGGTTTGTGCAATGCACCTGAATCATGGCAACGAACAGCAGACAAGACCTTTGGTGACATCTCCCTAGATGAGTTGAAAGTATTTATCGATGACCTGGGGGCAGCCACTGTGAGGGAAATAATGTTGATTATTTTAAGAAAGTGTTTTGAGCGCTGCATACAATTTTGTATTGCTCTTAACCCACGGAAGTGTGTCTTTGGAGTGCCTTATGGGCTATTGCTAGGCCATGTGGTCAGTTTAGTAGGAACCGCAACTGACCCTAAAAAGATCAAGGTTATAGTCGCTATGAGCCCACCACGCACTCCGAAAGAGGTTCATAGCTTTCTATCATCGATAGGGTACTATCGGAGGTTTATAAATGCCTTGGCAGAAAGGACGTTGCCATTAACGAATTTATTATCCTTTAGCTGTCTATTTGAATGGAGCGACCCTTGTAAGGTAGCTTTCGAGGATGTGAAACAGGAGCTAGTAAAAGCACTAGTCTTAAAAGCACCTAAAAGAGGCGAGGTATTTTACATATTTTCGGCAGCTACCATGCATAGTATCAGCTTGCTGTTTAGCCCAAATCTGGGAGGAAAAGTGGTATCATCTAATAGATTTTGCTAGTCGAAAATTGGGCATTTCGGAGATCAACTATACCTACATGGAGAAATTGTGTCTTGCGATGGTATTTGGGACTAAAAAATTTAGGCACTATATCCTCTATGAGAAGCTAGTTTTCTATACGAAGGCGGAAGGGCTTAGATTGCTTATGAACAAGCTACATCCGCTTGATTGTTTGGCAAAGTGGTTAATCACTTTGCAGGAGTTCGATTATGAGATTAAGAGTAAGCCACCGAGGTGGCAGGGGATTGTGGAATGCCTTGTGGATTTCGGGGAGCCGAAAGAGACTTTGGCTGAAGGAAGTGATATTGAAGAAATGTTTAAAATTGATACAGCTTCTATCCCATCTTGCTATGCTGCTATCACGCATTATCTATCAACAGGAGAGACTGGAGCTGGTTTATCAAAATCAGAAAAGAGGAAAATCAGGCAACATGCTTTGAAGTTTTCCTTGATCGCAGGAACACTATATCAGCAAGGGGTTGATGATATCTATTGCCGATGTGTGATGCCTGCCGAGGTTCCTTTCATCTTGGAAGAGTGTCATGACTCTACATGTGGAGGGCACTTCGCGGGACGGTTGACGGTGTAAAAAGCTTTAAGAGCTGGATATTGGTGGCCGTCCATCTTCCAAGATTCCTTTGAGTATGTTAAGAGATGTGATACCTGTCAAAGACATGACAACAGAGAGAATAGGAAATGCCCACTTACGTCTATCATGGCTATCCTTCCATTTGAGAAGTGGGGCATTGACTTTGTAGGTCCTATTACCTTGTCGTCTACTACCCATAAGAGGTACATTATAGTAGCAAAACTGATTATTTTACAAAATGGTCAAAAGCGCGGGCGACGAGGCATGACAATGCAAAAGAGACTGCAAGTTTTCTTTTAGAGCAGATTTTCTGCCGTTTCGGTCCACCGAAGGAATTAGTGTCAGACCGTAGAACCCATTTTTTGAATAAAGTGATCAAAAGCTTGACTAAAGCTTGGCAAATCAAGCATAATAAAACAACCCCTTATAATCCACAAGCAAACGGGCAAGTCGAAAGTACTAATAAGCAGCTTGTGGATATCTTGTCTAAAATAGTCTCTGAGAAGAAACGAGACTGGGACAGGAAGTTGTATGTGGCAGTATAGACGTACAATACAACGTTCAAGCAAGCTACCGGCCATACTCCATTTAAATTAGTATATGGGAAAGAGTATGTGTTGCCCCTTGAAATTGAGTTGCCAACCATACGGTTTGCAATTAACCACTCTTTGGGAGATGGGGATTCCCTCTTTGAACATTTTACGACCATAGCCCACCTGGATGAACTGAAATTGAAGAGTTTATTACACTAGGAGGTAGCTAAATGTCGGATGAAGCAGTTGCACGACCTTAAAGCGAAAAAGTATACCTTTAAAAAAGGGCAATTAGTTCTGTACTATGATGCACGTAGGGAGCTGTTTCCAGGGAAGCTGGAACCTAAATGGGATGGCCCCTACAAGATTGTTAGGATAGGAAAAAATAGGTCTACGGCTCTATTAGCTGATCTACAGGGAGTAGAGTTTAAAAATAAGGTTAATCTTAATAAGATTAAACCTTATTATTTCTGAATATGCTAATATAGATAAATACATTGCAAGTCCATGCTGGGCTGATTTGAGACTTGCAAAAGAGCTTAAAGCCAGTTGATGGGTCGATTAATTCCTTATTTGGAGCACCCATATCTGGAGCAGAGATACCATTAGGGGAAACTCATCTGGTGGAGCAAAGGATACAAAGTGATTGAGCAAGAAGACGGAACCTTGGTGTGGGAGATCAAAGTCTTCTACCATCACTGCTTGCGACTGTTGACAAGTATCCCTGTTGAGTTCAATGAAGGTGGGATGGAGCCGTCAGTTCATCCTCTAAACATGTTAAATTTTGACCATCACAATTATGAATAGAGGAGTTCGTGATGGAAAGCTGTGTAAACCCATTGTGGACGTACACATTATATTTTGACGGAGCGTCCAGGGGCCCTAATAAAAAAGGGAGTGTTAGAGTAGTAATCCGAGATCCCCGATGTAGAGTTACGATGAAGCTAGCTGCTTATCTCGGGGTAGGATTCACTAACAATATGGCGAAGTATAAAGCCTTGATTATGGGATTGCATATTGCCAAGCAAGGTGGTATTCGGCGGTTGTTAGTAAAAGGGGATTCCCAGTTGATCCTGAATCAGCTAGATGGGACATACATAGTGCGGAATCCCATTCTTTGTATGTATCATCGAACTGCGATGACCCTACTTGAGGAGTTTGAGAGAGTGTCTTTTCAGCTGATTCCACGTTACTGGAATCAGTTTGCGGATTCATTGGAAAATCTTGCTTATGAAGAAGACCTTTTCTTTAACTGTGGTCCTAGTCTGGATATTGTTATCAATGATGAAAGAGGACCCGGTCGCTTGTGGGGAATGTTATCCGAGCATGCAATATATGGCAGGCGGTGGTTGATATGGGTGATGCAAAGAGTAGGCGAGACCAGTCTACCGTTGTTATCCTAGACCCATAGGCTGATTAGACAACATGTTATGCGTACGCCTCTTGCTATATATGCAGGAGGGATGGGTCATAACCTTATGCATTTAGCATAGGGCTGCGAGTCCTATTTTTTCTCCTCGGAAAGGAGCATATTATTGTATATTTGTACTCTTTCGGGGAGGGATGTGAATAGACATTTTGTAAGGTCTCTTTGCCACTAGAGTGGCTCCTGAAACAAGTTTGATCTCATGATCAACTTCTCTTTTTGGAGGTAACTCAGTTAGCTCTTCAGGAAATATGTTGGTGTACTCTTTTAACTAGGATGATTCTTCTTCTGCATGACCATCTTGATTTATCTTGTTAAGCTTGATCAAATAAACAGGTAATCCTTTCTTCAAGCCTTTCACAATTCGAGAAGCTTTTGTTAATTGAACTTTAGGTTTCCCTATTTCACCTTGTGTAGTTGCTATTTCACCATTCAAATCCTAAAATGTGACTTGACCTTTTCCACAATGGATATGAGCATCATTGGGAATCAGCCAATCCATTCCTAGTAAACATTCATAGGCTCCTAGGTTCATTACTTTGAACCTCATACTTGAAAGGTTTTCTCCTAGGTTAAACTCTACCTTGGCAGTTTGCTGTGTAGAAAGTACTTCCTGCCCATTTGCTAATTCCACAAGTAGCTTTGATGCATTTACTGTATCTATTTCTATCTTCTTAGCACACTTGGGTGAAATAAATGAGTGTGTACTTCCACAGTCAATCAAAACTTTAAATGATTTACCTTGGTGACTAGCCGATGTCTGTATTACCGAATATTGACGATTTGGTCCTTTCCTGTGGAATGCAGCATGAACAGTTGCTCTTTTAATATCTTCTTCCAAAGTAGGGTCTTCCTCCTTATTAGTCTCTTTTAGGGTAATATTTGACGTTCTTCCTCTTGCCATAGCTACATGACCACGGCCTTGGGCAGCTCTGCCTTGACCTCAAAATTGGCCGTGGTGATGGTTCCTACCAAGCTTTGGACAATCTTTCCTAAAATGTCTTGTCTCATTACAGTGGAAGCACCTAAGACCATCCCTGTTTCCCTGGGTAGGAACAAAATTTCCAAGTGCATTGGATTTTTCATTCTTCTTCTATCCTTGGTAAAATTGTCCTTGGGTTCTTTTTGCTTGACCTTTGAATCCTCCTTTGTTCAGGTTATTGTAGCTCCAGAACTTATTGTTGTTAGGCTTTGATTGTACTTCCCACACAATATAGGAGTAGCTCGAATCAAAGCATCTTGGAGGTCTATGGTGCGCATTGATTCCAAACGAGTGTTCAGAGGATAATTTAGCCCATTGAAAAACTTGGACACTTGTTGAACAATATCCATGGGGGGTGCATATTTAAGAAGAAAAACAAACTTGGAGTAGTATGCTTCCAAGGTCAGTCCCATTTGCTTCAATTGAAGAACTTTTTCATCTTTTGGGTGCGATAAGCTAGAGGTAAATACATTCCTCTTACAGCTTCTTTCAGCAAATCCCAAGTAATGGTATTTTTAGGGACACCTTGATCTCGGTACCACTGCTTCCACCAAAGTCGAGCTTCGCCAATTAATTTTAGCTTAGCTATCATGGCTTGGTTGGCTGGGATAGTTCTAGCAGCAGTAAAATAATCTTTCATAGATTCGATCCAAATCTCAGCATCAACTTTCACATTTTCGCCTTTCCTGTCAAACTCTGGAGGTTTGACTTGCTTCAAAAGATTCATTTTCTCTTGAGCTTCGTTGGGAATTATTGTGGGTGCGAGATTCTGGGAAATTTTCAGCAATTCGTAAGTTAAATTTTACAAATCTATATAGCGTCAATAATAGAGTTCAATACTCAACAACTCTTAAATAAACTCTCTTCCCATGCTAAAGTTAAATTGCAATTTTGGAGGTTTCAAGAAAAAAAATAAGGTTGCATTATTTCTCTGATTGATAAAGAACACAATATTAGTGAGTTTGAAAATCTCCCAATTCCCATTTTTTGAATACTAGAAAGGTGGCACCCGGATAACATACCCATAATTTTCTCAAAACCATATGATATGACCTATCATTGGAAAGCGCTTGAAAAATGGAATCTATTGAGCTATAGAGTGTTTGATTTGGAGTTATGGTGTTCAAGTTATGACAAATCCAAAGATTTGACAACGTGTCCCAAACTTGTGGGAAACTCCCATATTCCCAAATATGGTGTTAAAGTATCAATCAGTCTTTTATTACAACGGATGTACAATGTAATCAGATGGAAGGAAATACATTATTCAGATGGCTCACAAGCTCATATTATTTTCTTTCAGGAAAATATTCCTACTACAATCTAAGTATGACACTCTGATACATCCTTTATGAAGTAACTTGGGTTCGGAGAGTAAATATCTAGGAATCTATATTTTTGAGGGAGTTCAGGAAATCCGTCTTTTTTGTAGTTGTGGCGGCTAGAGCGACCTATGACTTTTATTCTGTCAACCGAAAGGATCTTCATAACTTCCCCATAGATATATTGGTTTAGTTTGATCTTCTTGCCTCTAGTATACAGGGTTGAGTTTACACTGGCCTCATGAAATAGATAGATCTTGACAACTTTAAGATCTTCCATCCATTTTACCATTTTCAGATTATTTTGAAGATAAGCTAGACGGCTTGCATCGATATAGCAATATCCTCCACTAATCATCCACCGTCTTTCACGATATAGAGACGAGGGGTTGTACAACTGATCTAGTGCCTGCATCATTTGAATTCTCCACGCAAAACTGGATGAATGCATAACTGACATAAATATTACTCGAAAGATCAAGAATCACTTCCAAGATTTGTTACTCTGCCATAATTCAAAAACATACATTAATAAAGAGAAGAAAACATGTCCTAGGCTATGCTTGGAAAAAATATTTTTCTTAAGCTTACGTCGTAATCTATACTAATGTACGCTTTGATACCAACTGTGAGGTGTCCGCTAGTCTCAATCCACATCACACCTTTTAGTAGTCCATCAGTAGGTTTTCCTAAAATGATGCCGCCCGGTGCTCCCTTGGAACATCACGGGGTTTATCACTTAGGCCCTACTGAGTCTACTTCGCAACGGGAGAGTTCCGACCGAACCCACTAGGATCGACCTAAAGTTTTGGGTTCCTAAAATTAGATGGGTCTCCTAGCAGCCAGCTAGCGTCAGTAACTTCGAGTCCCACTTTTAGAGGATTACTCGATCTGAAGCGGACTTGCCATTGCACTTGGTTCAAAGAGAATGGGAGACGGAGGGGAGTGCAGTACATCAACCCTCCTGCCCATAAGGCAAAATCCTATTCCGGCCCCCTAAAACAATGCAAGTCGGTTCTACCTAATGACTAGTTGGTCAATTTACCATCTTCCTATTCCTATTGCCGATTTAGAAAGGCTCCCAGTTAACCAGGATCACCCTACCATTGGACGGACCCGTCGGGGGTTACGCCCACCCGCTTTCCTCTGATGATGGGTCATCTTTAGTTTTTTAATTACCTTCAACACATTTACTGGAACATATATAACCAGCTTCCTTAATTAGTCCATTAAGTCATAGGTTCCTTTACATAATTTATCTCACCAACACGCATACAATTCGAACAGTAAAGTAAACTTCTTTATTATATTAGAAGTTTATTACAATTTCCATCATTCCATCCAAGCGGAAGATACGCAGAATTCCATAAGGATATTCTGTCCACCAAGATTCCACCCTCATAACTAGTATTTAGGGTTCCAGGATCCCATCCTGGGTCATGAAGGGGCTCGTCAAATTCTTGGAACAATGCAGGATCTACAACCAGAGTTCCCCCTCTGGCACCTACAATTCCTATTGTCCGAGACTATCCCTACTGACAGACCTTTTGCCTATGGAGCCGGTCCAAGCCTCTCATAGTGATAATCATGACCCCCTTGGAGTAGGGTCTCACCGCCGCTAGCTTGGGGGTAACCTAGCACGATCCTTCCTTTTATTCTGTTTGACAATAATTTCAATAAAAAATCTAGATTCTAGCAAACACAAACAGTCCTTTCAAATGTGTATCAAATGATGCAATGACAATCACCCTAACATGTAATTTATAGCTTCACATAGCCAAGGTAGACCTTATCCTAAGGTAACCTTACATTCTAATGAGGATTCTCCTCCCCATAAAGAAGTGTTGAGTACACCTCTTATAACATGTTAAGCAAGGCATGAATTTTCCATTTGGGTTCACTTATCCAACATAAGCAAAATCCCTTAAGAAAATATATTGTGTCAATAACTCAATGAGATAACCTATAGAAATTCCTAAATAGACAATCAGTTTCTATAATCATCACTAGTCAACTCTTAACCTTGTCGCATTTGACCATAACTATATCGAATGCGCGTAAAGACATATGTATAATAACCTTTGGCAATTAATTTCTCAATTAATCTAGCTACAAATCATAGTGATTAATTGTTTATGCTTGTACTAATATGTTTTCTAGAG
The DNA here is from genome assembly GCF_053477565.2 of Lygodium microphyllum. Classification (NCBI taxonomy): domain Eukaryota; kingdom Viridiplantae; phylum Streptophyta; class Polypodiopsida; order Schizaeales; family Lygodiaceae; genus Lygodium; species Lygodium microphyllum. The sequence continues at coordinate 151,279,988 of NC_141147.1, read as the reverse complement.
GAGTTATCAATTTGTGTAAGTGAAGAATTGGAGCCCCAAGAGGAACACCAAGGAAAATGGAATTCTCTTGCAAGAAAATCTATCTTGTAACATCAACAAGCTTTTATTTCATTCTTCTGATCATCAAAACAAAGAAAACAACAATTCTTCACGCAGCATCATAGTAGATATCTCCCACGGATTTGATAGAATCAACCATAATCTTCAACATCTTCATAGAATTCTTCAATAGAACAAAGAACACAAGGAAATACACCATCTTTGAATGGAAATCAATCACATATTATTCATCTTTAATGTCTTCATAGTTCTCTCTCTCAATCTCTCATATACAATTACACTGTTTTGATAGAATTGACTATCTCTGACTCTCTCTCTCTCTCTCTATCAATAGTACATCATATCCTCACTACAATGTTCTCATAATAACCCTCAATAATCATTCTTAGGTCGTGGATGCACCTCCCAAGAGGTATGTCTGATATGAAGAGTCACCAGAGCCACTACAGTGTCTTTTCACAGCTCACTACTGTCACTGTTACTTAGTCTTCTCTTCAGTCTCTTCAGCAGCTGTTTCTTCCACTTGTTTTAGCTCTTTTGAACTTCGATTCATCCTTTCCAAAGGTTAGAAAAATTTCCCAAAGTCACACATACATTCTACAGAACACTTACAGAAGGTCTACAGAACAGTCATAGTACAGCACCAAAACAGCTACAATACAGTTACAATACAGAGACAGAGCAGAGACAGAGGGTCTACAGAAGGTCATCAGAACCTCATAACTCATACTCAAACCATTCCAAACTCTCAAAAACTATTCAAAAAGCTTCCAAAAGATCTCAATCTTCATCAATGATCAATCCATGCTTCATACAAAAGACAACCAGAACAAAACAGAAGCTATATAGAAGGTATACAGAACCAATCAGAACCTATTAGAACATCACATAACCTGATATCTCCACTAAGAATCATCATGAACTTCCAAAACATAATCAATATCATCCAAAACACTCTCAAATACTTCCATTAACAATCATACATCACTCTAAATCCATCAAAAATCAATCATTCAGACCTCAAAAACAACAAAATTCAGTCAAAAACTCAGTCTTTTTCCACTCTTAACATATTCCCACACTTAGAAAGGAAGCGTCCTCGCGACCTAAGGAAAAGAAGAATATAAGTTCACTAAAGAGCTCAATTTTATCTTCTGTCCGATCTTCAATAATCTTGCCAAAACACGACCCCAACTTATCACCTGTATCTGATAGAAAAAATGCTACTAAAGGAAAACTTCCATTATTCATTAACTCTTCTGATTAATCATTTAAAAGCCATAACAAATTTATAAAGGATATAAGAGGTTCTCTTCAGCTTTCCACCATAGGCTTTTCATCCACCAGCAATCTTGTGAAAAGAGCTCTCGAACAAGTATTCGCAATCAACACGAACTCATCATAGATTTTTTTTTAAAAAAATGTTTTTTTTGGATTATTTTCTTATTATTTTTTGGATTTGGAGCATTTAGTGTAGTTGTTTTTGTTGGAAATGATGTGGATAATGTTTTTTTTTGTTTTTGTTTTTTTGTTTTTTTTTGAAAAATTTTCCTTGTGATATTAAATAATGAAAAAAAATAAAAATAAGAAAAGAACACTTCCTCGGCCCTTGTGCATGTGCGGGCATGGTTTAAATTTTTTTTGCAATGATGGGTTCAAACTGACAGGACGGGGACGTGCGAGCCACGGGTGCCATGGGGGCGTCCTGGGGCGTGTAAAATAAAAAACAGGCGCGTTCACGAGCGAGGCGAAAAACACGATTAACGGGAAAAAAACAAAAATAAAATAAAAACCAAACCGTTTGTTGGATCAAAAATCCGTAAAAAGGAAAAATGGGCTGGGAGACGAGGGAAAAATGTTGGAAACATGCAACACGGGTTCTGGGGCAAAATCAGGGTGTTCACATGGAAAAAACACAAAAAATAAACCTGAAAACACATACGGGCATTAATATAAAAAAATCCATGCATCGGAATGAAGTATGAAAAGAAGGAAAAGTGTGCAGAACCATGTGTCCAACAAGGTTATCACGTCAAAACACAGTTCCGATCGAGATAGGATGCGTTCACATGGAAAAAACCCCAGATATGGGCTAGAAAATGGACTCGAAAATTAATACGGGAAAAACCGTGTGTCGGAACAACAGGCGGTAAAAAGGAAAATGTCCGGGAAAAAGAAATTCACAAGACTAGCACATCAAAGCTCCGTTTGGGGGAAATTAGGAAGGGTTCACATGGAAAAAACACGAAAAATACATTACAAAACACTCAAAAAAGTTAATAACTAAAAATCCGGCAGTTGGAAGAGGGGGGAGGAAAAAGGAAAAAGTGGGGGAAAGGTTGGCGAGACATGACTGTCAAATCAAACTGGAATTCCGGTGAAAATTGGGCAGGTTCACATGGAAAAATGTGAAAAATAAGCACAAAAAGCCTCCATAATAAGAACCTGTCACCATTATTCCTCAATTTCTCAAAAACTCACAAAAATTAATAACGGATGAATGGTGCATCAAAATGACATGGAATTAAAAAAAAAAAGTTAGGCGAAAGGGGTAGGATAGGCTTGACTCATCAGATTAGGGTTTCAAAGAAATAAAGACGCGTTCACATAGAAAAATATCCCATTTACGGGAATTGCTTCAAAAATTAATAACTTGAGAATTGTCTATCGGAACAGGGGTCAGTAAAAAGAAAAAATAGGTAGTTCGAAGGGACAACCAGGGTTGTAAGGTTGGATTGAGCTTCTGGTGAATGTAAGACCCGTTCGTATGAAAGAAGCGCAAAACCAAGAATAAGGGCAAACGGTCACGGAACAACCCCTAGGACAGGGTGAAATAAAACATAAGGGTGGGGAAGGGGCCCCATTAGGGTAAAATGAAATCACGGCATAGATGCATGATCAGAACAGGGTGTATGCATGGAGGTATGCAACATAGACACGCAGGGACGCGTCCCCACACTTAAGACCTTAATAGGAAGGATAAACCAAACCTCAAGGACATGGTACATCACATCAGACCAACCACAAACGTCCCCACACTGAAAACATGACCAGTATTGAGAAACAAAAGGTGTAGGGTTAGAAAAACTTGGCCCATATTGCCAAGAAGAAATGTCGACTATCAATGTTGCATCTGGAGGCGTCGTCGACTGTAGGAGGTAACAAGGTGTCTTCACAGCACACATTCTTTGGCCGTCGTGGCAGGGACCAAGTAGCAGCACCCAAGGAGGTAGTTGGTTGCATGAATCACATGAAATTTATCGATGGCGAGAGATATGACACTCAACTCACGATCACTCAAATGGATTGAAAGAGCAGTCACTCACCCTATTACTAATATCACTCGAGAAAATAAGGATGAAAACCCAGAGCTCACACTCGGTTTAGAAATCGACAAAAGAATGGTACAGAGGGAGTATGCTAGGGTTCACAATTGATGGTGCATCAGTGCGTCCAACCCGTCTGGCATATGTGCAAGGAGAAAGGCCAGGGAGCCTTGTAGTGCAATGTATAGAACAGAGTGATGTGTCCTGTGTTGATGGCAGAAACCCAGCCCATGGGTGCATAGGAAAATGGGAACGTACCTGACTCCAATTGTTGTAACGTCCCTCAATCCTCACCTCTCGATAATTGATTGAAGAAACTCCAGTCACACTCAGCTCACCCTCTGTCTCACGCTTTGTTGAAAGATACAGAGGGCAGCCATGTCCTGAAACCTGTTGATGTAATCCTCACAGTCACTTGTGCAAAGGTTGTATGCCTTGTGCGCATTTGATGGTGCAATTGTGCACCCTGCCCTGTGCCGGCATACATTGCAAGAAGGAAGGCCAGGGAGCCTTATAATGCAGTGCACAAGAACAAATCATGCTTTGTGCATTGAGAGGCCCTTCCCGTGCGTGCAACACTTCGTTCACACTTCTCACCTCTCATTTGATTTGAAAGGAAAGACTGGTCACTCACCCCACCCTCTGTCTCACTCTCTGATAGATACAGAGGGCAGCCCATACTCACATCCCCATCCTGTTAGGATGAAAGCTCACATCACTCCAGGGGTTGGTGATGAAGATCATGTCGACTGTTGGTGTCATCAGGATCTTAACGAGGAGGCATACCCAGGGAGGCAACCTACAAATCTCGTACGTCAATGATTTGTAAAAAGAGTCATCTGTTAAGAAGGGCAGTCGGATTGATATTGCAACAACAGCGCACCAAGGGAGATGGCTTCAAATTGCTTGCTGAAGAGGTTGTGCTGGTGAGTCAGCTATCGTGAACTGCGGGGTGTTACCACCTTTTCCACAGTCAGCTTCTCGCCCAAGGGTGTTTCCACCTTTTCTTGGGACGAGGCCTGTTATGACAGGGAATTTCTTCCTTTTCTCCCATAATAGTTTCGTTTGTTTTGTTTTCTTTTTTTCTCTCTCTTCTTTTTCTTTTGCTTTTCTTTTTCTTTTCTTTTCTTTTTTTTTTTCATTAAGAAAGAGGATGGTAGAAATACCATATGTTAGGACCAACCTCGCCACTGTTGTTGGATCAGACGAGAAGAGAACAATGTCAGGTTTAGATGTTTCTGCGAGGGGGTAGCAAAACGAGACCGCCTCATGAGGAGAATCATAAGGGCTATCAGAAGCACAACTAGGAGGATACTGCAATGCCCAAAAGGGAGAGGGTAGGTTGACTATGATTGTCAAGATCCCTAGGGAGGAAAGTACTTCTTCAAGCGATATCCATTAATCAGGAAAGGATCATCAGAGGCATCAACGGTCTGCACCTGAACAGAGCCGTTAGGATTGACGGCCAGTACCTTGTACGGGCCCATCCACCGTTGTTGGAGCTTGCCAGGAAACTTGCCAAATCTTGAATCATAGGCAAGAACAAGATCACCTTCTTTGAACTCCTTGTGCTTGATGAAACTGTCATGATAGGCCTTGCATCGCGCTTGAGTGGTTGCCATGCACTGTAGGGCCATCCGCCCGGATCTCATCCAAGCATTCCAAGTGCAGGAGACGATGTTGCAGCAACTCACTATCTCCCAAGCGTTCTTTAACTGCCACTTGCAAAGAGGGCAATTCCAGCTCAACAGGAAAGACGGATTCTGTACCATACATTAGCTAGAAAGGAGTCTATCCTGTAGCTGCCTTATGGGAGGTTTTATATGCCCAGAGGGCTTCTGTAAGTCGATCATCCCAGTCACGACAATGTGCGGCAATTGTTCTTGTCAGAATCGAGCAAAGGATGCGATTGGTGACTTCAACTTGGCCATTGGCTCTGGGATAATAGGGAGTGGACTTACGATGGTGGATCTTATACAGTTCCATCAGCTCCTCCAAGATTTTGTTAAGGAAATGAGTACCTATGTCACTTACTAGCTCAAGGGGATTGCCAAAACGGGTGATAATATTCTCGTACATGAACAGTGCAATACTATTACCATCGTCCCGCTTTAGGGATTTAGCTTCACACCACTTTGTGACATAATCCGTACATACTAGGATGTATCTGTTCTGCTTCCGTCTGGTAGGTGGATCAATTGGACCCACGAAATCAATCCCTCACTTCTCGAATGACTTTAGAGGAAGAATGGGTTGCAGTGGCATGGTACTTGTTTTGGTGGGTTTTCCCATTCGCTGACAAGCATCACATCTTTTACAATAATCATATGCATCCTTGTGGAGGGTCGTCCACCAGTATCCTGCTAATAGAGCCTTCCTAGCTGTCGCTTCTCCTGTGAAGTGTCCACCACATGGTTCGTCATGGCATGCTTTCAATACTATGCCGATTTCATCTCTTGCGACACATCTTCGCATCACTTTATCTTTGCCTTTCTTGTACAATGCACCGCCTAGCAAAGTGTAGGGGGCTGATTCTAAGAGAAGCTTCTTCCATTCACGACTTGAGATGCTAGGAGGATACTGTTGAGTTGCCAAGAGGTTGGCTATGTCTGCGTACCAGGGAGTAACTGTTTCAACTAGGAACAAAGAAGCATTAGGAAGGTCTGGATCATCCTGTTCCTTTTCTTCTATTTGAGGAATCTGTGATAGATGATTAGCTAGGACATGGGAACGGCCAGGCTTAGTGACTACTTCAAAGTCGAGAACTCATGGAATAGGAGCAACCATCTCATCAGTCATCCTTTAACATTTGCTTTGTTCATCAAGAAGGATAGGGCTTCATGATCCACATAGAACTTGAAATGTGTGGACAATAGATAGTGTTGAAACTTCTCCAGTGCAAACACCATTGCCAAGCACTCAAGCTCTGTCACTGTGTAGTTCCGTTCCCTATCAGTGACCTTTCGGCTTGTATAATATATCGGTTGATCTAATTTAGAGGGGCCCTTTTGACATAGGACATCACCTAGCCCTTCAACTGATGCATCTGTGTGCACATGGAACTCCTTCGTCGAGTTAGGAGGCTGTAAAATAGGTGCTTGGATCAGGCACTATTTTAAGGCCTCTTCACAGTCATCAGTCCAAAGGAAATCAACTTCTTTCCTTAGGAGCTTGTGCAGAGGGGCTGCCTTGGTTGCACAATGTGCAATAAATCTTCTGTAGTAGCCCACATGGCCAAGAAATCCTCTCAATTGCTTGAGGTTTGTTGGTGCTGTTAAGGCGGAAATATTTTCAATCTTTGCCGGGTCTATTGCAATTCCTTGTGCAGAGACAATATGGCCCAAAAGAACTCCCGAGGAGACGCCAAAGACACATTTGTCGGGGTTGAGAGAAATCCCATACTCTCAGCATCTGTCAAAACATTGCTCTAGGTGTCCCCAGTGCTCATGGATCAAACTATAGACACAGAAGTCATCAAGATAAACCTCAATAAAATCATGAAGATGATTTTGGAAGGCAGCCATCATGACTCATTGGAAGGTGGGAGGAGCATTACAGAGTTCGAATGGCATCACTCTGTAGGCATAGGTCCCCCATTCTGTGGTGAAGGTTGTTTTGGATTGGTCCTCTTTTGCAATTTGGACTTGGTTATATCCATTGAATCCATCCAAGAGGAAATACAGTTGATAACCCAAAATTTATGTAAGAAAAAGGCACAAAATGTGGTCTACATCGGCAAAAAGAAAATTCAAGCAACTATCATTGATAATATTCTTTGTAATTTGCCATAGTATTTTAGTGGGTCCACATTGTAAAGCCATGAGCATGAGAAGTAGTGTGTGTGTTTTGCAAAAGTTGAAAGGTTTTAATGTTTCAATGTTCATAGACCTCCTTTCTAAGGTCTAAGAATGCTCATGTAAAACAAACCCTTAAAGGAATATGAAAAGGTGGAAATGAAGAGCCATGCAATTTGTGGAAAAAGGTGGTTTGGGGAGTTACAACTTCTCTTCCTCTCCTTTATCTAGCTACTTGCATATATCTTCTTTTCTCTCTTGCATTGGCACAACTCTTGCTCTCTTTCCTTTCTTGTGCTTTATTGCTTTATCTCTTCCATGGAAGGAGAGAGTGAGGATGAAGATGATGGTCTTATCTCTTGTGTGCCCAAATCTTGTGTGTGAGCATGGTTTCTTGTTGAGAGGAAGGGTGTTTCTTGCATGTTTTTGAGGGCACGGGCATTGTAGATGCCACCATGAGGCCTGCTCTCTTGGTAGATTAGGTGATGTCCTTGGGCTGTTCAACAGCTCATGGCCTGCCACTGTGTCCAACAGTTGGTCTATAAAAGGGATAGGGAAATGATCCTTCTTCGTCTTTGAATTGAGCTTTCAAAAGTCGACACATATTCAAAGTTTCCCGTTCTTCTTGGGTACTACCACAATGGGCGAAACCCATTCACTGTTAACCACGGGATAGATGAACTCAGCTTCAAGTAGTTTCAATAATTCAACCTTCACCAGAGCGGAATAATTAGGATTCATCTGTCTTTGTCTTTGCCTTACAGGTTTGGCATCAGGCTCTAGGTCAATGTGATGTTGGCATACTGTGGGATCAATCCCCTTTAGGTCTTTGTAGGACCAAGCAAACACATCTAAGTTCTCTTTTAATAGATCTCGCAGGACCACTAGTTCTTCTTCTGGAAGATTGAGACCCACTTTTAGGTGACGTTCGGTTCCTTTAGCATCCAGGAATGTTATTTGTCTTTCACCTTCCACTTCGCGAATAAATGTCCCACGGATTGCTTCAGGGTAGAGGTCTGACTCTTTCAAGAGAGTCGTATCCTCGTCTGATGTCCCACTAGAACCAGTGTCCTCCTTCTGAACAGATGACGCATTCGTTTGTTTAGGTTGCTGGAAGGGTATCAGAGCTTTGTTTGCTTTTGTTTGAGTGGTGACCTCTTCAGGACTCAAGGCTTCATCTTTAGAGGATTCATCTAGGAATGTCACATAGCGCGGACCTTCTAGAGTCCATGGCTCTAAGGGCTTGGGCTTCTGTTGGCAGGGGACATCATCATCATCTTTTCTTTTGACTGAACAGTCAGGGTGATAGGAACCATTGGTGAACTTAATTTTTATGCTTTTAATCCTTTGCTTATACAGATTCTGCATACTTTATGGTCCATTGACTAACCCAAATGGAACCATGGTCATTCCATCCAGTACCCTGAGATATTCGGCCTTTGAGGTCTCTGTAGGGACATCAACCAGATCATCCTCTATCAGAGGGAATTCTTCATCTGCACTTTCATAGCCTACTTCATTTTCTTCCTCATCATTTTCATCTCATTCTCTGGAGGCTCTGTCTCTGCTTCTGTAGAGGCTCTGTAGGAGAAGAATATATCTTCTGCCTCTGCATGCACTTCTGCTTTGCTATCACCAGTTCTGACTCTGCTTCTGCATCTAGCTCTGGCTCTGTATCTGTTACTGTCTCTGTATCTGCTATGTCTCTGTTCTGTAGACGCTCTCTATCTGCTCTGCCTCTGTACTGTCTCTGCTCTGTAACTGTACTGTCTCTGTACTAACTTTGCTCTGTCTCTGCAACTGTCATGTAACAGGGAGAATAATACATCCATGCTTCTATTTCACTGTCAGAGGTGATTTCAGAAGCTGATTCTAGTTGAGGCAGGAGATATTCTCCCATGGACAAGGATTTTACTTCCGTTGGCAGTTGGCTTACAGTGCCCACTGTTAGGGACTGTGCCTCTGTTTTCTTAGGAAAGATCTGCTTAACAGCCTCTTCATCTCCTGATGTACCATCTGTTGCCTTGTTAGAGGAGTCAGTTATGACTTCAATGGATGTGGATCCATTGCCTTTTTGCGATCCATACAGCTTTAACACCGCTTTGTTGGGTCCTCTTCCTAGGGTTAGGGTTCCTTTGAACTAGTCCGTCTTGGCTCTTGCTTCAAAAAGCCAAGGTCTTCCCAACAGCAGAGGGTATGAAGTCCCATAAGAATTTGGTTTGACCACCAAATATGTCAGCCAATAGTCTCTTCCTGCAAGGGTTGTTTTTACATATGGGACAACGGTTTGACTCTACTTTGGTCTGCCAATCTGATAAGCCATTGTGTAGGTTGAATTTCTTGCAACCCTAAGTCCTTCATTGTGACATCCGTCGTTATGTTTACTGATGAGCCTCCATCAATCAATACATCTGAAATGAAACATCCTTCTATCCATACACTTATCTCTGGGGTTCCAGGATCTAGGAAGGCATTAGCCACATCTACTTACTTTACAGGCTCCGGAGCCTTATTGGTCTTGGTCGCTGTTGAAGGAGCGATCCTTAGTCCACGCCTTCTTGTCAAGATGCTTTTCAATCTCTTTCGGCAACTGGGAGACAGCATCAACAACAACTGCTAGAATGTTAAGTTTGGTTTAAAAGTGTCTAGGTCTTTGACCAAGTCATAATCTTTAATAGGATCCACAGGCTTCTCCAGCCGGCTTGGCAAATGGGGCTACAGCCATCTTCATCTTTCCTTTTTCTTCTAACAACTACTGCATTGGCACTTCTTCTGTTTCTGGAAGTACTTCTGTATCATCTATCTCTTGGGCCTCTGGTCCTGTCTCTGGGACTGTCTCTGTAGCCTTCTGTGGCATTGTAGTGCTCTGTACTGTACTGTTCTGTTTTGTACTGCTCTGTCCCTCGGTAGGTAGGTTGAACTTCACAGTCTTGGCATGAGAATTATTCTCATTCTGAACCACTGGCTCCTTCTTCTTGGTGTACGTCACAGCGGCAACTTCCAACTCTACCAAATTGGAGGTAGGCTCTTGTACCTTCTGTTTGCTATCAGTGGCATTGGCCTTTACAGGGGCTGGTCTTGGACAGTCCTTTGCAGTGTGGCCTTCACCTTTGCATCAGCTGCATAAGGGCTTGTAATCCACAAATCATCTAGGGTTTGGACAATTTGGGGAGATATGTCCCTTTTCTCCACACCTGTAACATTCCACCTCCGATCTCTGACCACCGCCAGACTGTCGTCCTCTGTAACTTTGAGAGGGAAACCTCCTCGGACCGAAATTAGGACTAAATTCCCTAGGCTTTGGTCCAATATCCTGTGTTGTCATTTTGGATTCTAGCAAGTTGAATCGTGCATTTTCATCCTTCTGTCTTTGTTCATGCATCTCTTTCAGAGAGCAGATATCCTCTATATGGCTCTTCTGCAAATAGTAAGAACGGAAGGCTCTAGGAATGGTTGGTTTTTGGGTACATTCAGTAGCTAAATGTCTCGCTTGATGACACTTTCTGCACCATGTATTAGAGCGCATCACATCTCTTCCAGCTCCCGCAGGAGTGGATATATTGGTATTATTCACCTTCAACGTCTCTAGCTGCTCTGTAATCACATCCAGAAGCTCTTTCTTGATACTTGCAACAACTGAGTTGGATAAGTAGTCCTTCAGATTTTCACTTCTTGAAGTGCTTGTGGTAGGGTTTTGGGAAGCTTTTGTAATTACTGCATACATTGGTTGGGTTGATCCAGAAGGTCCTCTGCTCTGGCTCTGATTCAGAGCTCTTGTTGAGACTCAGGGTTGTTGATTTCAGTTGGTAGGATTCCACTGTTGTTGAGTCGCCATTGGAGGAACTGTTTGAGGCCACTGTTATTGTGATTGAACCATTATTTGAGGCACTGTTGTCTGCGGCGACTACACTGGATTAGGTGCACTATACTGCGGCACTGTTTGCATTTGGGGATAAGGGTAGGGAACTGTCTCTAGGACTGCATTTGGTGAGTATACCATTCCAGGCATGGGAGGAGGTAAGACTCCTCTTCTTGGAGTCATTGATAGCCTTGCTTCAACTTCGTTATACAATCTTGCACCTTCCATTGTAGCTTGCAGATTGACTGGTCTTCTCAATTTCACGAACTTACAAACTTCTGGTTGTAGGCCCCTGAGAAACACTCCTTTCTGTATACCTTTATCCAAATGATGGTCAGTTCATCTCTTTAGGATGGTTCCATTCGCGAGACATAAGCTTCTACTCTTTCTCCAGAGGACTGACTTAAATTCATGAACTCCTCTCGCATCCGCTCTTCAAAACCTTCACGCCTAAATTTAGTGAGGAAGGCCAACTTCAAGTCGTCCCATGTGCTAAAAGTTCCTGCTGCTTGTCTCTCATACCACTGAAACACCGTGCCCTTGAAAGTGGCGGGGAAGATTGCTAACCAATGCTCAGGGGTTCTGGTATTGTTAGCCACACATGCTACCATAAACTCTGCTACATGAAGATCATGGTCTTCATTGTACTCTCCCTTAAAAACTGGCAATGGGACTACATTTGCTGGCCTGTCATCAATATTTCCAAGACCAATCTGACTAGGAAGGGGACCTTGAGTCGCCATGGGGACTTCTGTAAAGAGTGCTTTTAGGGCATCAAAGGAGGCTTCTGCTCGAGCTCGTTCTTAGCTTTGATTTTTGCCTTCTCTCTTCTCACGTACCTCTGGACTCGTTCCAATACTTGCCTCTTTATTGCGTCATTCATCAGGGGGTTGGCTTCAACCAGTTGGTCTGGACTCAACAGGATAGTGTCAAAGGGGGCTTCAGTCTCTGATAGATTCTCTGGCCAACATCTCCTCTACTTCCTTCTTCTCAACATCTCTGAATTTAGCTTTCAAACCACTACAGAGGGGAAGATATTCTATTCTGAAAGTATCAAAACTCATTCTTCTTAGGATCGTTGTTGCGTCATTATAATAATGCCAGCTTCTGAGGGTTTCAACAGTGTATGTTGTGAAAAATACTTTGTCTACCAACTTCCAGTGGGTTGCTAACTGAACAAATAGAAGATTATCAGTGCACCAAGCATTCCATGTATCTTGCTGTTGAGCATCCACGAATAAATTCCAACTCTTTTCCTTGTCTTCGTGAACCTCTACAGACTAAGACTCCTGAAGCTTCTTCACAATCTCCCACTTGATGATGTCTGGAAACTTCTCAATGAATGCCAAATCTTCCATGGGTGGTCATTCTCTCTGTTTTTTCTCTTCAGTTTATTCCCAAACAGTTTGCCACCAAGATGCAAGTTTCTGCTGCTTCAACAGGAAGAGGAAACAGCACACCACATAGGGCATGCATCATGATGTGATATGTTTCTGCCATTGTGGGATGAACTTCTTGTGAAAAGTGGCTTTGATAATGATAAATTCCAACTCTTCATTGGAAGAAGAAACTTTACAAACATCTATTGAATTCTCCTCTTCTTGACAATGCCATTTCCTTCATTTTCAGCCTCTTCTGGTGCTTGTTGATGGCAAGTTTCCCCTGCTGCGCACCAAAAACATGGAGCCCCAAGAGGAACACCAAGGAAAAGGAAATTCTCTTGCAAGAAAATCTATCTTGTAACATCAACAAGCTTTTATTTCATTCTTCTGATCATCAAAACAAAGAAAATAGTAATTCTTCACACAGCATCATAGTAGATATCTCCCACGGATTTGATAGAATCAACCATAATATTCAACATCTTCATAGAATTCTTCAATAGAATAAAGAACATAAGAAAATACACCATATTTTAATGGAAATCAATCACATATTATTCATCTTCAATGTCTTCATAGTTCTCTCTCTCAATCTCTCATACACAATTATACTGTTTTGATATAATTGACTATATCTGACTCTCTCTCTCTCTCTCTATCAATAGTACATCATATCCTCACTACAATGTTCTCATAATAACCCTCAATAATCCTTCTTAGGTCGTGGATGCACCTCCCAAGAGGTATGTTTGATATGAAGAGTCACCAGAGCCACTACAGTGTCTTTTCACAGCTCACTACTGTCACTGTTACTTAGTCTTCTCTTCAGTCTCTTCAGCAGCTGTTTCTTCCACTTGTTTTAGCTCTTTTGAACTTAGATTCATCCTTTCCAAAGGTTAGAAAACTTTCCCAAAGTTACACATACATTCTACAGAACACTTACAGAAGGTCTACAGAACAGTCATAGTACAACACCAGAACAGCTACAGTACAGTTACAGTACAGAGACAGAGGGTTTATAGAAGGTCATCAAAACCTCATAACTCATACTCAAACCATTCCAAACTCTCAAAAACTATTCAATAAGCTTCCAAAAGATCTCAATATTCATCAATGATCAATCCATGCTTCATATAAAAGAGAATCAGAACAAAACAGAAGCTATATAGAAGGTATACAGAACCAATCAAAACCTATCAGAACATCACAGAACCTCATATCTCCACTAATAATCATCATGAACTTCCAAAACATAATCAATATCATCCAAAACACTCTCAAATACTTCCATTAACAATCATACATCACTCTAAATTCATCAAAAATCAATCATTCAGACCTCAAAAACAACAAAAATCAGTCAAAAATTCAGTCTTTTTCCACTCTCAACAAGAATATGGAAGCTAATATCTTATGTAATTATCTTATATAGAAAAATAATAATCTAGTAATGAATAACCTGGTTTGGCAGCATGGCGACATTAGAAACTTCGTCTTTACTCGCGCCGCTCGCATTAGTCACACCCGATGTTCTATTGGTAGTGACAACTCCCGCAACCTCGGGCACTCTCGTATCATTGGCAATACCCGTTGCTTGACCAGTTGCATTGGTCCCCATGGTTTTTCCACTTCGTCGCTTTGGAGCCATCGTCCACGAGTGGTTCGAGAGATAGGGAAGGTGGAATAGATTTGAGATGAGAGAGTGTAAGAGAATATGGCTTAGTTAAAGATCGAGACAAGGGATTTGAGTTAACTCTCTTCCTCTCTCTCTCTCTCTCTCTCTCTCTCTCTCTCTCTCTCTCTCTCTCTCTCTAGCTTCTTGTCACAACCTCTTGAAGGAGTATCCTTCTTTCTCTCTTCTTCTCTCTTGCAGCCTCTCTAGGTCTCCTTATGTCTCCGTAAGTGCCCCCCATGCCTCTTATTTATAGTGAATTGGAGAAGAAAGGTTGTGGCTGAGAGGAGGAGCTCTTTGTGGAGGGGGATCTTGGAAAGATCAGTGATCTGATGCTCAGATCATAAATCTGATGGTTCCGTTGGCACCAAAAGGGGGGTAAAACCCCAAGACACTTGATTAGAAAGCTCTTAGTTCACTCCTTCTTCTTTTCTCTGTTCGAAGTGCTGTCTACTGCTTGTAGACTGCGATCGCGGCGCACGCGATTTCGTCAGTCACTTTTCTTTATTTTTCTTTTTATAAAATCTTCAAACTAACTAACACATCACTTGTTTTTTCTTTTAAATGACATCTAGTTCTAGAAATATCCATATCTCTCTTTTTTAAAATTAAAAGATAATATCTAAAATATCTAAATTATTCTAGTCTTGTCCAAAAGTCTAATATTCTTAGACCATTCTTACTATGCACATTAACATTAGTGATTAATATAGCTCATATTTCTTGTTCACATTATAACTTCCATGAAGGGTGGCTACGGCCTTGTTAATTCATAAGAAATATCGAGTTACGACTCTCAGTTTTATTAATTATTTTTAATGTTAGTTAGTTATTAATGTTAATTAATTTTTTTCTTTAGTTAGTAACCTTACTAACTTATTAATTGACTAACTAACTTCTGAACTAACCAACTAACTTTTATTGCATGGGAATATTACAACATCATTCCTGCTATTGTAGCACTTTGCCCTCAATCTTGCTGTCCTTTCAGTCCTCCTGCTGTTGTTTTATAGGGTCCTATTGATGGGGTTCTAGGACACTTGACTATGTTTTGGGGTCTTCTCCTACTGGTGGGTTCCTTGGAGTTATTACATTTGAGTGTGTTCCTTGTTATTGAAAATAGTCCTCAACTTATGTATACCCAGTGCTTGTTGCTTTATTGTGCATGGTGCAAAATCAAGCTTTTTGTTCTTTTGGTGCACTTATATGGGAGAAATCCTTGTGGGGTGCACTTGCAAAATGATTATGCAATTCCAGCTATCCTCCTTTCTTGTCTATGACCTAATATGGCTATAAGTGCGGTCCTTGGTCACTCTTGAGGATTTTTTGGGGTCTATGCTACTTCCTCTATGCTTTATCAAGGCTGGGTTACAGTTTAGAGGCCAAGTTTGGGCTATAAGTCTAGTCGACTACGTGACCAGGCTCCTAGACTTTACCTCTAGGCCATATAGTCACGGTTTTCTTTAGTTTTTGGCTTTGGCGAGCCAGGGTGGGTTTCCAAGAATGTTTTGGTTTTTATCCTGGCTAGTTTCGAGCCGTGGAACTGATCCTAGGGCTATGCTTTCTTATTCTGGTTTGTTTGTATGATTCCTAGAATCGGACTGTCCGATTTTGGGTGATCCGATCGGCCGATTGGACCTTCCATGATTTTGATTATCTAATTTTTGTGTGGGTCCACCGACTATGGTTTTTGGTTCGATTGGACTGGGCTGGTCCAACTGATGGGTGGTCTGACTATAGAGTGGTCTGATTGTTATGTGCGTTCGATTGGACAAATGGGGCGTTCAATTGGATGGGCAATCCGATTGTACGATTGTGGACGATTGGTTTGATCGAACCAAAGGGGCGTGGTCCGATTTTCAGAGTCACACAGTCCCATTGCCCGACTCTAGGAGTCAGACCTGGACACAGTGGTCCGCCAACTGTGAAGCGACGGGGCACAACACGACGATTTTGATAGATTTCTTCAAGCACGTCTCATGGCCTCTTACAGGGCTTTCCAGATAACAACAATGACATACAAGGGAGGATTTTGCATAAATGGATCACAAAAATTGCTCCAAAATTGAGTGCCTCAATCTCTTCTGCTTAGTAGGTCTCTCTCTCTCTCTCTCTCTCTCTCTCTCTCTCTCTCTCTCTCTCTCTCTCTCTCTCTCTCTCCTCTCTCTCGATCTCCTTAATCTCTCAAATGCAAAATGAGGACTCCCTTGCCACTCCTGGTCTCTTATTGCCCTGTCCAGGTCTGCATTCACCTTAATCTTGCTCCTCTTATAGGATTTAACCCAAGGTTTCCATTTTTGCCCTTCTTTTCCCTGTTTCAGCTTGTTATATAGCAACAAAAACCCTACTCTGTGCTCACATTGTTTTGATCCTATCCTACCTAATGCAAGTAAAAAGCAGAAGATAATGTTCATGCTTCTTTAGCCTACTCATTTACACATACAAACCCAAAAATACTTACTTTTTTTCGACGATTGGGGATGAAAACCTACTTCCATACTCGATTCAAAGCGCACGATGCTCAAGACTCAAATCATTAGTCTCGAAAACGGAACCAAAATGAAGGGAGCTATCTCGCTCAACCCCCGAGACCTACGGACCGCTTATTAGTCAAGCGTTTCAAGCCAAGCGGCCATGGCTACCTCTTACATAGCTTATGCACTCTCCCTACCCATGGAGTGTAGTGAGCTTATCTTGATGCTCGATCGAGTACCCTCCTCTTTCTTACACGCCGATAGCTCCACGATCCTCGAGCTTGTTTAGGGGTTGTCTTTTCTTTTACGAGTACCTTGTTTTTATGCTACATGTGTGTGTACTTGCGAGGGATTTCTTTTGTTATTGGGGATCGGTAACCAAGGCATGAAGTCCCAGGTTTAGGTTAGGTATGTCTGAGGGAGGTCTACCATTGCCTCCTGTCAAAGGCATTGTCAGGCATTAAATTACTTGTTTTAGAAGGAAGTTCTAGTGACCATGTTTTGCTAACCTGCTAGGCGGCCATTTTAGGAGTTTTTGTTAGTTGTGAGAGGCAGTTAGACAAGCCTGTCATTAAAAAAATTATACAAAGAAGCAAAACCCTGAATATGTGAAAGGAAATGTATATATAGAGAGGTGTGTAAAAAGGGGTTCTAGCCCATCTAAAAATAGAAAAGAAAAGGAAAAAATTCATTGTGCAGTGTCTATCGCCTTGCGAAGGCCTGGTAGGTTCTTGGGGACGAGTCCCTAGGCCAATGCCTTGCCCTCCCTTAGGGTGACATCTTGCCATAAAAATAAAAAATGAAGGAAGGTTGAAGCAAAAACAAAAGTGAGCATTAGAAAAAGGATTAAGTGTCGCCTTGCGAGGGCTTGGTAGGTTCTCGGGTACTGAGACACGATCCAAGGCCGAGGACCTGAAGCAGATGCCCTATTCTCCTTAGGTCACTACGCTCAGCTCTCTCCTTTTTACACACCCCAGCATGGAAAAATAAAAGCCTAAAAGGAAAAATGTACTAAAAGAAAATATTTATTGATCAGGCTATAGGAGTCCTCGCCTAGTAGGAGCTCCTGGTCGAGTTTTCCTTGGTTAGGATGGTAGTTCAGACCTCCACTTTTAGGACGACCTCTTTGATAGTCTCTTGAAGCTTAGCCATGTTGGAGCAGTTGGTTAGCGACTAGCTTCAAGATTTCTGTCAGATTATGTTGGGCCTACTCCTTGTGGATTTCATGCCTTGGTTTTCTCAAGGGGTAGGGTGAGAGCTGTGATATGTTTTGTTGTTTATTTTCTTGTATTAGCTTGATACTCTTTGTGGTTATGCATGTCTAGATCTGTTCGTGGGATTCGAGGGTTGAGTCACCCTATCCCATGGTCGCCAATGAGAGATGGATTTTAGGAGCCTCGTTGTTGAAGCATTTGAGGCCGTTTTGAGCAAAAAAGTGCATGGGAGGCATCAAAGACTAAATCTTCATGAAAAATCAAACGATGTGGCAGATGGCCAAGTTGAAGTTTTCTTAAATCCATTTCGACGTCAAGAATCCAACACAAGTCTCGATTCGTCGACCAGAGGTCATTTGACTCCCCATTTAATCCCTGCAAGGTTCGGTGTTATAAAGCAACTACTGGATTTAGGAGCTTGAAAGTGCACACAGAGGCCAACATGATTGATTTCGATGCTACAAAGTTGCCTATCTAGACGGATCTCGAATCCGAGTCCGTTTGCCCCTTCGAAATAAAAAAATCACTTGCAATGTAGTGTGAACATGTAGGACACAAACTGTATATTTTAATGTTTAAGCTTTAAAGCTTACTTAAAAGATCTTAAGCTCATTTTTTGAAACAATTGGGGGGAGGGGGCATTTTTTCGGCACATCCCAATTTGGAGAAAAAAATATGATTTTTGAGATCAGAGAGATGGAAGGCATGATTATGGGACTGAATTGCAGAATTTCCTCGCTTCAAATTGCAAGAAATGGATCTGCAATTGATGTAGAGAATGAAAAGAATGAAATCTAGTCTTTCTCTCTCATCTCTCCTCTCTCCTCTTGTGGTTTGTTTCTATGCATCAATTCAAGAGAGAAGGGGGTGGGGTGTGATGAAGAATTTGGAGCAAATGATGATGCTGGAGTGGTAGAGATCATAGATCAGGCCAAGAGAGCACATCAGCGGCAAAGAACAAGTGTCAGCGGCCTCCTGACCACGAGATACAGGCCTCAAACCCGCGGGTTTCTATGTGTAAGTGATTGTTTCTTTTGTTTTATGGAAAATGATTGAAGAAAGTGCTTGATAATGATTGTTCTTGATCTCCTATGTTGTATTCTTTCTGAAATATGAAAGAAAACTAGAAAAAACAATGTTATAATATTTTTTCACAAAACACAAAAAACCCACAAGTTACAGTTTTTATAAAAATAATGGAATTTGGGGTTTTCGTTGGGTTTGTGGGGTTCATATGGGATAGAAATTGATAAGAAAATGATGCCAAGTGTCCTTGATTAGTAAAAACTCAAAATTTTGAATTATCATAATTTTTGAAAAAATAAATAAGAAAAATTAGAAAAAAAAGGAGAAAATTAAGTTTCTTGCGCTTAAAAATTAAGAGAAAATATGCTTTATATGTGTGTATGTGTAGCAAGGTTGGGGCATGAGAGATAAGCTTTAGTTCAATCTTGTTTTTATTTTAGAGTGTGTTTTCTACCACTTTATATATGAAAAATGACATAGAAATGAACCCTAAACTTGTCTAAACATGCAAAACATAAATAGTAGGGGGAAGAGGGTTTGTGAAAGTGGTTAGTGTTGAAAATGATTCAAATTTTGATCTATTTGTTTGAGATTTGTTTATGCATAACATATAGGATGGACTATCATTTGAGTTAAGGAGACTAGTAGCACAAAGAAATTCAGTGCTAGTCTCTATCAACGCCGCATGTATGATTAGTTGGAAAATTATTGAAGGGTTGTTTTTGCACTTGACCTAGCTAGTTTCTAATGATGAAATACTTTAGCACAATGGTCATCCACACTTGCATTGAGCATAACATGGTATCAGACCTGGACGCATCGCAATTGTTTTCCAAACATTAACTTATGTGGAGTGTGTAAAGAAACCCGAGCTGTAGGGTAGATGAACAGTTTCTTGGGGCAAGCCTGGTAAGGAAATATCAAATCTCATGGCTCGTTCAAAATACATAAGAGTGGAGATTATTTGTATGTTCTTTATGTTAGAGCAACAAATCTTGGGGCCAATCCCTAAGGTGTAGGAGAGCTGGGGGCCACGACATTCAGTAGGAGGGGTGCCTCCTTTATGTTTGTATTATGTTGGTGTACTACACAAAGATGTGTGGGCTTTCCCTCTGAGGAGTAAGGAAGGGCAATCGTTGGACTACATTCCACTACAAATGCAAGATATATATTAGAAGCTAGGGCAATGTATCCTTTAGACGCTCCTAGCCACGAGGCCATGTGGGGTGTCTTGAGAGTGTTAGAGGTCCGAAGGCTAGTGCCTAGAGAGCGAGTGTCGGGCCCATTTTTGGTCCCGACACTAGTGTCACTCTCATGAATGACTACATTGACTTCCTCTATCTTGACATTGCTCATCTTTATAGGCTCGTTGTCTTTCTTCTCATCCTTGTTATCATAAGTCTTCTTACACTTGCCTCTCTCTTTCTTCCACTTGTAGCATTCTCGCTTAAAATGTCATTTCTTGCCACAATGATGACACTAAATATCCTTCCCACAAGATTTACTATGTCCTTTATTGTTAGATTTTTCCTTTTTCTAAGACATGCCTCTAGTATTCAATTCATTGGATGACTTGTTTGGTGCAATATTCTGTTGATTCAGCTCTTCTGTAAGCAAAGATCTTTCCACATTAGACTACATAAGTATATCATTCAAGTTGCTCATAGCTGTCCTGAATGTATCCCAACTTTCAAGTAGAGTGCATAGTAAGAAAGCGGCCTTAAACTCATCTTCAATATTAAACTTCAAGGCAACCAAGTGGTTGAAAATTGAGTCAAACTCATTGAGATGTACAAACATGGTTGTATCTTCATGCGAAGGTCCATCACCTTCTTCAACCAATAAACCTTGCTAGCAACATTCTTTTGAGTATACAACTCCTCAAGTCTAATCCACATAGCATAGGTAGAGTCTAGCTTCTCTATGTTGAACAACAATGAGTCTGCAAAATTGATAGTTCAATATAGAGCGTGCAAGCTTGCCAAGCGCATCCCAATCCTCTTCCTCGATGCTTGTTGGTCGTACCCCTTTTTTCTTGATAGGCTTCACCTATTTCTTCTACACCAAGACATTGTAGCATTGCTTCTACCATAAGGAAAAGTTATGTGCACGCTCAAGCTTCTTGATATGCTATAGGTTACTGCTATCACTGCTTCCAACTGCAATTGCAACCCAAAATGGCAGAAAAAAGCCCAAAGTGTCAAACAACTGACCAAGGGGAGATGCACAATCCAATCAGAAAGATATGTTCAAATTCTTGTGTTCAGTACTAATTACTAATCATGTTCCAACATAGCCAAGGCATTTTAGATAAGTAGCATACGTAACCAAATAGCATATGAGAGCTCTAGGCATAGATTGTCTGCAAATGGTACTTATTGTTCATAGTGTATAGCATAAAAAAAGTTTGAATAAACTGATGTATTCTAGCTTAGATATAATGCACAAAGCATGTACAATCATTGCTCTAGCAAATGCGATTATGTCAGTACCAAATCAATAACTAGAGATCTTCACTGGAAGCATACAACCCAATCAAAGCTGTGTACAATTTTCCACAGCTAAGACAATGTTTCCAAGCTCCAAATCAACCTCAAAACATCCCCAAAGTCATCTCCAAGTATTTAGCATTCATGGTTTGTATGAATATGGAATTAGTGGCATCCAAGAGATAGCTTAAATGGATTAGGCATAGCATAAAACTCTATCAAGTGCATTTAGCCCATGTTATTACAATAGACAAAACACTATCTAAATTGAGCAGAACCACTGCTTAAACAAGCCAAAAGCACATTAGATCCAAAGCATAACATCTCCCAAAGTGATTACATCAGATAAGCATGTATAGACATCCAATAGGCATAGCAATTGAGCAATAACAACTCAAGACAGGGGCTGCCTGTAAATTTCAGACTATCACATGTGTATTCTAGCCACTAACTAAGAGTAGATCACTCAAGATTAGTGCCAAGTCTTGATGCCAATGTTAGAAAATTTCTAGATCAATGCCAATGGGTTTCCAAGGTTAGCAAAGGAGTAGCTATAGCCTATGTGAATGTTAGAGAAGCTAGGAAGAAAGGCTTGAAAACAAGCACAAATAGTGTGATACTGTCTTGATGGCATGATGAGTGCTATTGCTTGAAATGAGAGCTTGTTGAGATCTGATCAATCATTGAGAACCTCTTGAAGAAGCCTTGAAGCAAGGCATTGAGTGTAGAGATTACAATAAATCAACTCATACTTCATTGATTGATGGGCTACCATTGTTGTCAAACTGCAGGCTTTATCCATTGACTACTTCTCAAGTAACAATGTTTAAAGCCCCTTCTCCAAAGTGCTTGGCTTTGATACTAGTTTGATTTATACTATTGCTTGGTGGAGCTTCAAGAGTGTATCAATGGAGATGCAGATTGAGAGAGAGAGAAAGACACATAGACACAATTATTTTCTTTTTAGGTACTTCAACTTGTACTACTTATTCCATCAAATAGGTATATAATACAATGTCCCAACATTCTCACCTAGTGTGGGTGTGGAAACGTGGTCCTTTATTCCCAAAAATATGTAGATATTTGGAGCCCCGAGAGGAACACCAAGGAAAAGGGAATTCTCTTGCAAGAAAATCTATCTTGTAACATCAACAAGCTTGTTTATCATGTTTCATATGATCACAATGAAGAAGAGAACACCAGGCACAACAAATCTTCATGCAGCATCATGTAAATCTCTCACGGTTTTTAATAGAATCAACCATATTCTTCAACATCTTCACAAAATCCATCAATAGACCAAAGAAAACAAAGAAGGACACCATCTTTGAATGGAAATACATCACATAGTATTCATCTTCAATATCTTCATAGTCTTCTCTCTCAATCTCTCATATACAATCACTCTGTTTCAATAGAATTGGCTATCTCTGACTCTCTCTCTCTCACACTCCATCAATAATACATCATATCCTCACTACAATCTCTCAAAAATTACTCTCAATAATCACTCTTAGGTCGTGGATACCCCTCCCAAGAGGTATGTCTGATATGAAGGGTCACCAGAGCCACTACAGTGTCTCTTCACAGCTCACTACTGTCACTTCACTCTAGTCTTCACTTGAGTCTTCAGCAGCTACTTCTTCCACTTCTTTCAGCTCTTTTGCACTTGTATTCACCTCTTTCCAAGGCTAGAAAACTTTCCCAAAAAATCACACACATTCCACAGAACACTTACAGAACAGTCTACAGAACAGTACGAGAACAGTTACAGTACAGAAACAGAACAGAACAGTACAGAAACAGAAGCTCTACAGAAGACCTACAGAAGGTTACAGAAGGTCATCAGAACTACATAACTCACTCTCAAATCATTCAAAACTCTCACAAACCATTCAATAAACTTTCAAAATATCTCATTCTTCATCAATCAATACTCTATCCCTCTTTACAGAAGACAATTAGAACAAAACAGACCAAAACAGAACAAAACAGAAGGTATACAGAACCAATCAGAACCTATCAGAACATCACAAAACCACCAACAAACATCATAATCTTCCAAAACACAATCAATATCATCCAAAACACTCTCAATCCACTTCCTAATCAATCAATCATCCCATAAAATCAACCATTCAGCTCTCAAAAACAACAAAAATCAGCCAAAAAACAAGTCATTTCAACACTCAACATATCCCCACACTTAATAAGGAAGCGTCCTCGCGACCCAGGAAAAATGTAATACAAGTTCAAGGAAAAGCTTCACTTTGATCTTCAATATCTTTTCAAAAAGAATCCATCCACCACGACCCCAACTTATAACCTGTTTCTGATATAAAAATACAAAGAAAGGAAAACTCTTTCACACATTAACACCTCTTATCAAACTAAAAATCACCACAAATTTGTAAAGGATATAAGAGTTTGCTTCTTCTTCTTCTGCATCAGCTTCAACTCTCCAACCACGACCCCATCGCTACAAATCTCCAAAACATAGATCGTACACAAGATCCACCACGTTCGTTTGACATACATAAACTCACAACACTAATACACAACACAACCATCTGAATGACTTCTTCAAAAAGAAGAGTTTGGCATTAAAAAGCTTGCACCATACATTGGAAAGGTATCAATGAAGATGATCCCTCTTAAAAGATTGATGTTGTCTGAATCGATCCATAGATAAGGATTCATCTACAAAGTTTTTAGGAGGATTTTGGAAAAATTGGAGACAGCACATCCTTTCCAATAGGACTAAGTATCTGCTAGGCAAACAGAGGGCATGAAAATACAGTATCTCCAACTGTTGGGAATCAATGCTTACATTGACATTCATGCACAACTTTGGGATAGGCTTGGAATCAGTATGGGAATGCCTATGCATATACGCCAGGTACCAAGCAAAGTGAGCAGTTAATCTCACTGAGGGATCTGCAGACTGTGAATATTGTTGGGCAAAATGAACATAGTTTTGATAAGCTTGACTTGAAACTGTCCATTCCCCTGGAATTACTGGCCAATTAATCTGCGGTCCCGTAAGGCAATCATCCGAACTCCATCCCCTTCTTCTGGAAATCTGAGTATCAAAACCGGCACAGTCACTAACCAACTGAGGTGGTTGAGATATGGAAGTGCTAGGAGAGGGTAATGGAATAAGGGAAAGTGGATGTAGGGAAGGATAGGAAAAATCATAAAAGGAAGAAAAGGTTAAAGAAGGAGGGACAGAAATTTGTAAGGAATCACTAAGGAACGGTGTTAATTGATAAATAGGAAATGTGGAGGGTACATTAATGAGGGGTGAAGGACAGGGTGGAGAAGGGGAAAATACCCTATCCTCAATAAAGGAACAGTAAGTGAAAATAGGAATTTGAGGAAAATTGGAAGGTTGGAAAAGAAGGGGTAAAATTACTGTGGAATGAGTTTGACAAAGGGAAAAATATATAGCATAACGGTGAACCAATTGTTGGTAATAAAGGAGGGTAGGAACAGAAGGTCCCAAGAGAGATCGTCTCTGATAGGCATCAAAGAAAGTAGCATCAAATGGATTATGTTTGGAAAGATAGGTTAAGAGATCCATCCTCAGTTGGTTAGTACTCTGGGCAAAGGTAGGAGCTGTGTTTTGTCTTTGATTGAGGACCACCGAATCAATCATGGGATGCCACGAATTATCCTGACAATCAGCTACTTTGGAGGAATAATGCTGAAACATATCAGCTATGCGCAACTCCAAATGATTGACATACAGAACAGCCTGTAAGACCACATCCCCCACATACCATGCCATATCTACCGCATCGGGAATTAACAAATCTCCTCGGAGATACATGTATGACATCAGCATGGTGTCTGGCGTGATAGAATCTTCAAAGAGCATTCTGACTACCTCTGTCAACAACTCAGCAGACCAAACCCCACTCCAGCCATCCTCTGGAAAAGGTAAATCCATCGTGGAAAGCTTCATATAGAAGACCAGCTTCTGTAAGTGGTAGTGGACAAAGAAAGAATGGTCAGGTAAGACATAGTCCTGAAACTGTTCAAAGGTAGACCATAACAAGTCCATTCGGGACTGCAATCTTTCCACTTTGTCTTGGAATAAAGGGCACAAAGTAGCCTGTCTCTGTAGGGCAGCCAAGTCCTGCTGTGAAAGAGAAGGAATGAATGGAACAGGAGGGCTTGGAGGAACAGAGCGGGACTTTGCAAGCTGATCCTGCAACTGCTGGATTTGGGAGGCTTGGTTGGCCACTGTGTCATTAGCCATTTGTAAAGCTGAAAGCTTGTCATCTAAAAGAACTTGGAATTCTTTCGCTTCACTGGACATCCTCTCCTTCTCTACTGAAAGGCTAGTAACCTGTGACTGAGCCTCGAATAACTGGGTCTTCAATGAAGAAATCTCATCACTTTGAGTGGCAACCAATTGGGTTTGCTGTTCCATTTGCTTAAATAGATCTGCTAGGGTATCCTTAGCAGAAGCTAACTCAGATGTTGCCTTATGCAACTGGTCTTTGGACTGCATGAGCTCCTCATAGAAAGACGCGTACAGCTGTTGAACACAGGCTGTCACTGACAACTCAATGGAACTTTGAATATCCTTGCAGAGGAAAGGAATCGCATCTCCTGAAACAAGACTGTTTAAGGAAGGAACTGATATATCCAAGGATCCTTCTCTATGTGCCCTGAATAGGTTATTGCAAGTGAGAAACCCAGGGAGTTCACTGCCAGAAGTAGCAGGGATAGGCACTGAGGGAAGTACAGCAGGGGCTTTATCCGCTACCCTCTTCAAGCGTTTACGCTGTATGACCAGGGGAGGCGGAGAATCATCATCCTCAATGTCAATAGGTGCTGACTCTTCTGAAGGTGGAGGAGGTGGTACTGGATCTGAAGGAGGAGTTGGAGGTACAGTCTTCTGTAAACCTGAATAGGTCAAGAAGGCTGACAAATAGGATCCGTAGGTAACATTGGTAACATTACCCCTCGTGACTTTAACAAAATGCTAATCCATCTTAGTAAGGAGGTATGTGCTCCAATCAATGGCAACTCCTTTTAGCACCATCCTGGAAGCTGTGAAAAGCTCTTTGGACAAATAGTGTGATGGCGTTTTGGCAGGCATGAACTTGTCCTGAAGGAACTGGCACATGGTCTTCCAGACAGGATCAGTAATCATAGAAAACGAAACTCCTGAAGAGTTTATCACTTTCTTAACATCAAGGACCTCCCTTGTCTGCTTCTGCAACAGTTTGAGAATCTCTTCATTAGAGAAGAGCTGTCGAGTGGTCACAAAAGGTTCCCCTTTGGAGGGTAAGGACAAAGCCTTCCCTAAGCCTCGAGACGTCAATGTCATAGACATGCCTTAGACTACTCCTGTCTTCTTGCTGTAAGAGGCCAGGAACTCATCACAGACGGACGGATCCTCTGGCAGTAATGGAAAAGGAGTGGCCACAAAAGCAGCAAGTCCTGCCTTCGTGAGGGGCTCAAAAGTAAGTAGGGACGAGTAATCCCGACTAACTAGTGGAACGTATTGAATAGGGGGAGGAGCATGAGAAGGCGCCATTCAGATGGTTACACACACACCACAAACACAGACAATCAAAGAGAATGCCTGCAAACCAACAGACAAAAAACGAAGGATAAGAGAATTACCAATAAAGACGTGACACGACCTACTAACCCCAAGCAAACCACATCCTAGAAAAAATTTGACATGACCTTGAGACAAATGCGACCGAAAGCTTCATGCGATGCATCAAACAAACACCCTGAACCCCGTATCAGGCAATAAAATAAAAAACTACATACCGTACCCGTAACCGTAACCGTAACGAAAACAGGAAACCAAAACCATATCATATCCAACACATATCAATACGACATCTATGATAGAACCAAGACTGGACCATGGAAAACAACACTAATGACTGCGTATACCCATCCCACGAAACGCTTCATTGAAAAGGGGATTAAGTGCAGTGAGGGGGGATTAATTTAATGAAGGGTTGATTTTAATCAATTAGTAAAAATGGGTGAATTTTTATTAGGTGATAAACCTTAATAAGAAAACGGCGGTTCCTTTTTATAAATTGATTTACCAATTATTAGGTTAAACGGTGCTTTTATACGATTACTGTTCCGACTGGGTCTCTAAATGCAATTCATTGATTATAATTTAAGGTGATGTGGAGCGCTTTTTTGCCAGCGCGTGCTCATGTGACGGCTGGTTGATTTTAATAAAATTTTAGAGTGCCTCTGTAGCGCACGTAGCGCGTGCTAAGTGAACGGCTGGTTGATTTTAATTTAAAAAAATGTGTGTTTAGCGCGAATGCGCGTGGAAACGGTGGGTGAATTAAAGGGTTTATTTTAACAATGAATTGTGATTAAGGGGGAAAATAAATAAAGAAATAACAAAAAATAAATACCTGGCAGGGTGTGTATGAAATGCAGGAATGCGCACGGAAGAGTCCCAGGAAAGGAAAAGCAAAAAGCACTGATGAAACAACAAATAACACCTTAGCAGATGTGGTAATTTGATTTATGTTGGTTTTTTATTGTTTTATTTTTTTATTTATTTAATTTAATTTTTAGTTGTGATTTTTTAATGGTTGAATAAATGAAAAATGAGCAAGGGAGGTGAGGGAAATTTTTTAGAAGGTGTTTAGAATTTTTTACAATTTTTTTACAATTTTTAAATGAGTTTTCCTATTTTTTGGCAAGTTATGGGTAATATTAGGAAAGATGGATTTTTCTAAAATTATAGGAAAGGCAAGTCCTAGCAGACAAAGGTCCAAAAATTAACAAAAGACAGAAGGAATTTTTAGAAATTTTTTTTGAAATTTTTTAATGAAAAAAATGAATGTTGTGATTAATTAAGTCACATTGATCACATAAATCACATAAGTCACAAGTCACTTAAGTTACTTAAGTTACTTAGGTTACTTAAGTTACTTAAGTTAGGTTAGTCATGTTAGTCAGGAAAAACTACCTAGGTTAGTTAAGTCTAACTAAGTGAGTTAATTAAGTTTTAACTAAGGTAGGTTAGTTAAGTGGTAACTAAGTTAGGTTAGTGACTAACTGAGTTAGTGAATGACTAACTGAGGTTGGTTAGTGACTAACTTAGGTTAGTTAGGTTAGTTAGGTACTAACCTAGGTTAGTTGGAGGTGGGAGGTGGAGGGGAGGGGAGAAGGAAGGTGGAGTCGGCGCCGAGGGGAGGTGGAGGCGGAGAGCGCGCTGCGGCGGCGTGGACGGCGACGGCGCGGCGTGCTCGACGACGTGGCGGTTCGGCCGGCGCGGGACGGCAGCGACGGCGCGACGGCGACTCTGGCGGCGCGGCGCGGCAGCGACGGGCGCGACGGCGACTCTGGCGGCGCGGCGCGGCACTGACGCAGACGACGGCGGCGGCGGGGCAAGGAGAGGAAGGAGAAGGGGAGGAAGAAGGAGGAAGAGGGGGAGGAAGAAGGAGGAAGAGGGGAGGAAGAAGGAGGAAGAGGGAAGAAAGGGAGTGGAGGAGGTCGGCAGGAAGAAGGAGAGAAGGAGGGAGAGAGAGAAGAAGGGAAGAGAGAAGGAGGAAGGGAGGAGAGAAGAAAGAAGAGAGAAGGAAGAAGGGAGGAGAGGGCGATGGCGGGCAGGAGAGAAGGAGGAGAGAGAAGGGAGAGGAGAGAGATGGTGCAGATGGAGGGAGAAGGAAGAAGGAAGAAGAGAAGGGAGAGTACGTGCAGAGAGGGAGAGAGAGAGAGAGAGAGAAAGAAAGAGAGAGAGAGAGACGGTTGAGGCGGGAGGGGAGTTGTTTTAAAAAACAAAAATAAAAAGAAAATAAATAATAATAATAATAATAATGAAATGGGTGGGCGGGCAGGAGGGGGTGAGCAGGGGCTAGGGAGGATGGGCGGGGTCAAGAGGAGGCGGATGCCCGTCCCGCGCATGTGCGCGGGGCGGGGTAAAAAAATTTGCCGTGATGGGTTTGAAATGACGCGGGGATGACGGTACGGGGTACGCGGACACGATCGGGGCGCGGGAAGACGCGTTAAATCGAAAACGGGCGCGTTCACGCGCACAACGGGCGCGCGAAAAAACGTAAAAATAAAGAAAAATTAATAACTCTCAATCCGGATGTCAAAACGAAATAGCGTAAAAACGAAAAGTGGGCAGGACGACAGGAGGGAAACAGGAAAAATACGGGACGGGGGTTCCGAGAGGGGTAAAGGACGTTCACGTGCAAAAAACACAAAAAACGAACCAAAAACGCAATTGAAAAATTAATATCGAAAGATCCGTGCATCGGAATGAAGTGTGGAAAAAAGGAAAACTGTGCAGAAAGATGTGCCCGACAATCCGATCATGTCAAAACATAATTCTGACGAAGGTAAGATGCGTTCACACGGGAAAAACCCAAAAAACAAACCCGAAAATGGGATCGGAAATTAATATCGGACGAACCGTTTACCGGAAGGACATGCAGTAAGAAGGAAAAATGTCCGCAGGAAGGGGTGGCACAGGGTGATCACGTTAAAACGCAGTTCCGGCGGAAATAGGAGGGGTTCACATGTGAAAAACTCCAAAAATACTCCCGAAAAGTCATTTAAAATTTAATAAGTAAAAATCCAGAAGTCAAAAAAGGGTGGAGGAAAAAGGAAAAAGGTAGGGGAAGGCACGGGGGACACAGCTGTCAAATCAAATTGGAATTCCGATACAAATAGGGCAAGTTCACACGGAAAAATGTCAAAAATACGCACGAAAAAGTCGTGAAAACCCGGAAAATTAATAACGGACAAACCGTGTATCGGAATGATGTGGAATAAAAAGGAAAAATGTCAGGGGAAAAACGGTAATCAGGGTTATGACGTCAAATCACGGTTTCGAAGCAAGAAAAGCACGTTCACATGGAAAACCGTCTAAATTGCGTAAAATGGTTTAAAAATTAATAACTCAAAAACCGTGCACCGGAACAGGGGTAGGTAAAAAGGAAAAATGGTCAGGTCAATGGGAGAAACAGGGCTATAAGGTTGGATTTGGATTTAAGTGAACGTAAGGTGCATTCACATAGAAGGACCTCAAAATCAGGGAATGAAGGAAAACTGCAAGGGCACAGCCCCAAGGGTGGGTGGAACATAACCGGGTGGGTGGGAAGGGACCCCAGGAGGGTAAAAGCAAGGCAAGGCATACATGCATGAGCAAGATAAGGCATATGCAGATGGGTATGCAATGTAGATGCGCAGGGACGCGTCCCCACACTTAAGACCTTAACGGATAGGGTTAACCGAACATTAGGGACCTAGGACCATGCCACAGACCATCCACTAACTTCCCCACACTTAAAACATGAACATCACTAAGAAACAGAAGTTGTAGGGTTAGAAAAACTTGGCCCGTTTCGTCAAGAATCAAGGTTGAGTGTCAACGGCACGTCCAGTGTGGTTGTCGGCGCTGGAGGGACCAAGGCATCTTTACAGCGCACACGTCCGTCATGGCAGGGACCACGCGGCAGCACCCAGGGAGGTAGCTGATAGAAGGAATCGCAGGAGATTTGTCGATGATGAGGGATATTGCACTCAACTCACAGCCACTCAATTGGAATGAAGGAACAGTCACTCGCCCCATGACTAATATCACTCGCAGAAGAATAATTAAAACCCATATCTCATACCCGGGTGAGGAATCGACAAGGGGGAAATGGTGTAGAAAGGAGTATGCCAGGGTGCACGGTTGATGGTGCATTAGTGCGTCTAACCCGTCTGGCATAGGTACAAGGAGGAAGGCAAGGGAGCCTTACAATGCCGTGTACAGAACAGGGTGATGTGGTTTGTGTTGATGGTAAAGACCCATCCCGTGGGTGCATAGGGAAACGGGAACATACCTGACTCCAAGTGTCGTAACGTCCCTCAATCTCACCTCTCGGTAAATGATTGAAGAAACTCCAGTCACACTCACCCCACCCTCTGTCTCACTCTCGGTGGATAGATACAGGAGGGCAGCCTTTTCCTGAAACCCATTGATGTAATCCTCACAGTCACTTGTGCAAAGATTGTATGCCTTGTGCGCATTTGATGGTGCAACTGTGCATCCCGCCCTGTGCCGGCATACGGTGCGAGAAGGAAGGCCAGGGAGCCTTATGGTGCAGTGCACAGGGACAAATTGTGCTTTGTGCATTGAGAGGCCCATCCCGTGCGTGCAACACTTCATTCATACTTCTCACCTCCCATTCGATTTGAAGGGAAAAGACTGGTCTCTCGCCCCACCCTCTGTCTCACTCTCTGTTGATAGATACAGAGGGCAACCATACTCACTTCCTCATCCGGTTAGGATGAAAGCTCACATCACTCAAGGGGTTGTCGATGAAGATCGCGTCATCAGTTGTTGAAGAGGCGTACCCAGGGAGGTAGCCATCAAATTCGAACATTGTGTTGGATAGGAAGATGTCGTTTGCTAGAGGACAGTTAGTCACTTTTGCAAAGAGACCCATGACACAGCGTACCAAGGGAGGCAGCTTCGGAATTGGATCCTGGGAATATCAATCAATGAATCTACTTTCTGGACTGCTGGGTGTTACCACCTTTTCCACAGCCAGCTTCTCGCCCAAGGGTGTTTATCACCTTTTCTTGGAACGAGGCCTGCTATGACAGGGAATTGCTTCCTTTTCTCTCATAACAGATTTGTTTTGTTTGTTTTTTTTTTCTTCTTCTTTGTTTTTTGTTTTTCTTTTTCTTGTTTTCCCCTATTCCCGAGGGTGTTTCCACCTTTTCTCGAAGAATAGGTCGGCATGACAGGGACCTTAGTCCTTTTATCCCATGACCGATATGTTTTTTTTTTTCTTTTTTTTTTCTTTCAATATTGAGCAAGGGAATGGTAGAAAAACCATGTGTCAAAACCAACCTCTGTACTGTCGTTGGTGGAAAATAGAGGATAAGAGATCAAGGCTGGAAGGGGGTTTGGAGGGGACAGAGGGTTGCGTCCACTGCATCAGGAGTGACTGAAGAACGGCTATCAGAAGTAGCGTCATAACAAGTACAGTGCCGCGCCAACGAGGGAAAGGATCAAGTGTCCGTAATTGTCAAGATCCCCAAGGAGGGAAGTACTTCTTCAGGCGATATCCATTGATCAGAAAGGGATCATCAGAGGCATCAACAGTTTGTACTTGGACAGAGCCATTAGGGTTGACTGCAAGTACCTTATAGGGGCCCATCCATCGCTGTTGGAGCTTGCCAGGAAACTTGCCAAATCGTGAATCATAGGCTAGGACCAAATCACCTTCTTTGAACTCCTTGTGCTTGATGAAACTGTCATGGTAAGCCTTACGTCGAGTTTGCGTGGCTTCCATGCACTGTAGAGCCATCCTATGAATTTCATCCAAACATTCCAAGTGCAGGAGACGGCGTTGCAATGAATCGTCATCCCCCAACCGCTCTTTGATCGCCACTCTCAAAGAGGGTAGTTCCAGTTCAACAGGAAAAACAGCTTCTGTACCATACACCAACTGGAAAGGTGTTTGTCCCGTTTCTGCTTTATGGGAGGTTCTGTACGCCCAGAGGGCCTCTGTAAGTCGATCATCCCAATCACGACGATGTGCGGCAATCGTCCTTGTCAGAATCGAGCAGAGGATGCGATTGGTGACTTCGACTTGGCCGTTGGCTCTGGGGTAATAGGGAGTGGACTTGCGATGGCGGATCTTATACAATTCTGTCAACTCTTCCATGACTTTGTTAAGGAAATGAGTGCCTCTGTCACTTACCAGCTCTAAGGGACTGCCAAAACGGGTGATGATATTCTCGTACATGAACAGGGCCACGCTGTTACCATCGTCCCGCTTGAGGGCTTTAGCTTCACACCACTTTGTGACATAATCTGTACATACGAGGATGTATCGGTTCTGTTTCCTTCTGGTAGGAGGATCGATCGGACCTACGAAGTCGATGCCCCACTTCTCGAACGGCTTCAACGGAAGGATAGGTTGCAGCGGCATGGCACTTGTCTTGGTGGGTTTCCCCATTCTTTGACAAGCATCACATATTTTACAGTAATCATAGGAATCTTTGTGAATGGTAGGCCACCAATATCCTGCTAGCAGAGCCTTCCTGGCTGTAGCTTCTCCTGCAAAGTGACCTCCACATGGCTCGTCGTGGCAAGCCTTCAAAACAATCCCAATCTCTTCTCCTGCAACACATCTTCTGAGTACTTCATCTTTGCCTTTCTTGTACAGTGCACCACCTAGCAGGGTGTATGGGGCTGATTCTAGCATGAGCTTCTTCCTTTCCCGACTGGAGATACCAGGAGGGTATTGTTGGGTTGCCAGCAGATTGGCAATATCCGCATACCAGGGAGTGACAGTTTCCACCAAGAATAGGAAAGCATCAGGGAGGTCTGGATCATCTCGTTCCTCGTCTGCAGTTTGTGGGATACGCGACAGATGATCAGCCAGGACATGGGAACGACCAGGCTTAGTAATCACCTCAAAGTCGAACTCCTGGAATAAAAGGAGCCATCTCATCATTCGTCCTTTCACATCTGCTTTGTTCATTAAGAAGGACAGGGCCTCATGATCCACATAAAATTTAAAGGGGGTAGATAGGAGGTAATGGAGAAACTTCTCCAGGGCAAACACCATTGCCAAGCACTCCAGCTCTGTCACTGTATAGTTTCGTTCCCTATCAGTGACTTTTCGGCTTGCATAATAGATCGGTTGATCCAGCTTCGAGGAGCCCTTTTGGCAAAGGACTGCACCTAAGCCTTCAATTGATGCATCAGTGTGTACGTGGAACTCTTTCGTCCAATCAGGAGGTTGCAGGATGGGTGCCTCTATCAGACACTGCTTCAGAGTGTGGAAGGCTTTGTCACATTCTTCTGTCCAAGTAAACTCTGCATCTTTCCTCAGGAGCTTGTGCAAGGAAGTTGCCTTTGTCGCAAAATGGGCTATGAACCTTCTGTAGTAACCCACATGGCCTAGGAATCCCCTCAACTGTTTGAGGTTGGTGGGTGCTTGCAGAGCTGAGATCTTTTCGATCTTTGCAGGGTCTGTTGATATCCCTTGTGCTGAGACAATGTGGCCCAACAGCACTCCAGAAGAGACCCCAAAGATGCATTTGTCGGGGTTGAGGGAAATCCCATACTCCTGGCATCGGTCAAAGCATTGTTCCAGGTGGTCCCAGTGTTCACTGATCAAACTATAGACACAGAAGTCATCCAAATATACCTCAATAAAGTCGTGCAGATGATTTTGAAATGCAGCCATCATGACTCGTTGGAAAGTAGCAGGGGCATTGCAGAGCCCAAATGGCATCACTCGGTAAGCGTAGGTCCCCCATTCTGTGGTGAAGGTTGTTTTGGATTGGTCTTCTTCTGCGATTTGGACTTGGTTGTATCCGCTGAACCCATCCAGAAGGGAATAAAGCTCATGTCCTGCCACTGTGTCCAACAGTTGGTCTATGAAAGGGATAGGAAAGTGATCCTTCTTTGTCTTGGAATTAAGTTTTCGAAAATCCACACATATTCGCAATTTGCCATTCTTCTTGGGTACAACCACGATGGGTGAAACCCATTCACTATTTGCCACGGGATAGATGAACTCGGCTTCCAGAAGCTTCAGCAGCTCCGCTTTCACCAATGTGGAATAATTCGGGTTCATTCGCCTCTGTCGTTGCCGTATTGGCTTGGCATCAGGCTCCAAGTCAATATGATGTTGACATATTGTGGGATCAATCCCCTTTAGGTCTTTGTAAGACCACGCAAACACGTCCAAATTTTCTTTCAACAAGTTGTACAAGGTTAACAACGCCTCTTCTGGGAGACTGCTACCCACCTTCAAGTGGCGTTTAGTGCCTTCTGAATCCACAAAGGTTAACTACCTTTCACCTTCTACTTCACGGATGAAGGTCCCGCGGACTGCTTCTGGATACAGATCCGACTCCTTCAAGGGAGTGGTATCCTCTTCTGATGTCCCACTAGAACCAACTTCTTCTTTTGGTGGAGACTTAGGTTGCTCCTTAAGACGTTGGAATGGGATAAGAGCCGTTTCGGATTTGGTTTCAAAATTAATTACCTCGTGGCTTGAAGACTCATCTTCTGATGATGACACATCCAGGAATGTCACATAACAGGGACCCTTTGATTCCTGTTGGGTTTGTCGGACTGGTGCTTGTTGGCACGGTGCATCATCATCATCTTTCTTTGGCAAGGATGGGTTAGGACGGCATGAGCCACTGCTAAAAGACGGCTTGATCTTCTTAATCCATTTCTTATAAAGGTTTTGCATATGAGAAGATCCATTTACCAAACCAAATGGTACCATTGCAATTCTGTCCCATAGCATGAGCTCATCGGCTTCTGATGCTTCTGGAACTTCTTCCTCCAATGTATCCTCTTCAGGTGGGATAGACTCTTCTGGCTCACTTTCATCATTCTCTTCGTCCATATCATATTCATCCTCTTCTGTCTCTGTCTCTGCTTCTGCGTCTGCTCCTGTTGTTGCTTCTGCTTCTGCTTCTGTTTCTGCCTCTGTAGGAGCTCTGTAACAGAAGAACAGATTCTCCGTCTCCTCTTCTGCCTCTGTCTCTGGCTCTGCTGTGGCCATATAACAGGGAGAGCAGTACATCCATGCTTCTATCTCACTGTCAGAAGTGATTTCAGAAGTCATGCCTGGTTCAGGCAGGAAGTATTCACCCATTAATAATGGCTTTGCATCTTTTGGAAGTCGGCTTACTGTATCCACTGTTAAGGAATGTGCCACTGTTTTCTTAGGAAGGATTTGTTTGACAGCATCTTCGTCTGCTGATGTTCCATCCGTAACCTCATTAGGGGAGTCTGAAGATAATTCCAAGGAGGTGGATCCATGTCCTTTTTGAGAACCATACAGTTTCAGCACCACTTTGTTGGGTCCTCTACCCAAGGTCAAAGTTCCTTTGAACCAATCAGTCCTTGCTCGGGCTTCAAAAAGCCATGGTCTACCTAGTAACAGAGGATAGGATGTACCATAAGAGTTTGGCTTCACCACCAAATAGGTCAGCCAATAATCTTTTCCCGCCACTGTAGTCTTCACATATGGAAGAATGCCCAGAGGCTTGATTCTGCTCTGATCCGCCAGTCTGATGAGCCATTGGGTTGGTTGCACACCTTGTAGGCCTAGATCCTTCATTGTCACATCCGTCATAATGTTCACTGATGAACCACCATCAATCAGTGCATTTGCGATGAAGCAACCTTCTATCCATACGCCAGTCTCTGGAGTACCCGGATCTAGAAAAGCATTAGCCACATCCACTTCTTTTACAGGCTCTGGAGCCTTGTTGGACTTTGTCACTGTGGAGGGAGCAATCCTTAAACCACGTCTTTTTGTCAATATACTTTTGAACCTTTTCCGGCAACTGGGAGACAACATCAATAATTGTCGGAATGTGAGGTTTGGTTTAAAGGTATCTAGATCTCTAACTTGATCGTATTCCTTAATAGGATCCACTGGCTTTTCTAATCGGTTAGGGAATGGGGCAACACCCATTTTCATTTTCCCTCTTTCTTCCAATAGAGGCATTACAGGAACTTCTTCTACCACTTGTGGCACTTCCTCCTCTTCTGTATCCTGGACCTCTGGTCCTGTCTCTGTAACTGTCTCTGTAACTCTCTGTGGCACTGTAGGGCTCTGTACGGCACTGTTAGGCTCTGTTCTGTTCTGTTCTTCTGGTGAAAGATTGAACTTCACTGTTCTGGCAGCAGGATTATTTTCTTTCTGGGTAGGTGGTTCCTTCTGCTTTGCACGCGTGATGGCAGCAACTTCCAATTCTACCAAATTGGAGGTAGGCTCTTGGGCCTTGGACGGACTATCAGTAGCACTGTTTTTCACGGGGGCTGGGCTTGGACAGTCTTTTGCAGTGTGGCCTTCTCCTTTGCATCGACTGCATAAGGGCTTGTAGTCCACTGACCTTCGAGGATTTGGACAATTTGGTGAGATGTGTCCCTTTTCTCCGCATCTGTAACACTCCACTTCTGATCTCTGACCACCGCCAGACTGTCTTCCTCTGTAACTCTGAGAGGGAAATCTTCTGGGTCCGAAATTGGGACCAAACTCTCTAGGCTTGGGTCCAATATCTTGTGTTGTCATTTTGGATTCCAGCAAGTTGAATCTTGCGTCTTCTTCCTTTCTTCTCCTATCATGCATCTCCTTCAGAGAGCAAATGTCCTCTGTATGGTTCTTCCGCAAACAGTAGGAACAGAAGGCTCCAGGGATGGTTGGTTTCCGCGTACATTCAGTGGCTAAATGGCCTGCTTGATGACACTTACCACACCAAGTATTTGACCGCATCACATCTCTTCCTGCTCCTGCAACATTGGATATGCTCGCTGTGTTCACTTTCAGCGTCTGTAGTTGCTCTGTAATCACATCCATCAACTCCTTTTTGATGTTTGCAACTGAGTTGGATAAATAATCCTTCAAGCTTTCTCCTCCTGACGTACTGGTAGGAGGGTTTTGAGGAGTCTCTGTAATCACTGCATAAACGGGTTGGGATGGTACAGAGGGATCTCTGTTCTGGTTCTGATTCAGAGCTCCTGTTTGAACTGTTGGCTGTTGACTCCAGTTGGTAGGGTTCCACTGTTGCTGTTGATTTGGCATTGAGGAGATTGGTTGGGACCATTGTTGTTGCGGTTGAGCCATCATTTGAGGCATGGATTGTGGCCACTGTGGATTTGGTGCACTGTACTGTGATACCGGGGGCATCTGTTGGTAGGGATAGGGAACAGTCCCTGGAACTGCATTTGGTGGGTACATCATTCCTGGCATCAGAGGAGGTAAGACTCCTCTTCCTGTATTCATTGCTAATCTAGCTTCCACTTCATCGTACAGTCTTGCACCTTCTGTTGCAGCTTGTAGTGTAGCTGGTCTTTGTAGCTCCACAAACTTACGGACTTCTGGTTGTAATCCTCTGAGAAACACTCCCTTCTGAATGCCATCATCTAGATTATGGTTAGTCCATCTCTTCAGGATGGATTCCATTCGTGAGACATAGGCTTCCACTCTTTCTCCAGAGGACTGACTTAGGTTCATAAATTCCTCTCTCATCCGCTCTTCAAAACCTTCACGCCTGAATTTAGTGAGGAAGGCCAACTTCAGGTCGTCCCATGTGCCAAAAGTTCCTGCTGCTTGTCTCTCATACCACTGAAACGCCGCGCCCTTGAAAGTGGCCGGGAATATCGCTAACCAATGCTCAGGGGTTCTGGCATTGTTAGCCACACACGCTACCATAAACTCTGCTACATGAAGATCGGGGTCTTCATTGTATTCTCCCTTAAAAACTGGCAATGGAACTACATTCGCTGGTCTGTCATCAATATTTCCAGGACGGATCTGGCTTGGAAGTGGACCTCCAGCAGAAGGAGGAAGGGCTTGATGTGCCATTGGGACTTCTGTAAAGAGTTCCGCAAGGGCGTCAAAGGCGGCTTCTGCTTCGAGCTCGCTCTCGGCTCTGATTCTTGCTTTCTCTCTTCTCACGTACCTCTGGACTCGTTCTAACGCTTGCCTTTTTATTGCGTCATTCATCAGGGGGTTGACTCCACTATGTTGTTAGTGCTCCACAGAGGGTTAACAGAAGGCTTCAGTCTCTGGAGGACTCTCTTGCCAACATTTCTTCTACTTCTTTCCTCTCAACGTCCCTAAATTCTGCTTTCATGCCACTGCACAGAGGAAGGTATTCAGTTCTAAAGGTGTCAAAATGCATACGTCTGAGCATTGTGGTGGTGCCATCATCATAGTAATGCCAGCTTCTGATGGTTTCAATAGTGTATTTTGTGAAAAACACTCTGTCTACCAACTTCCAGTGGGTTGCTAATTGAACAAACAGAAGATTATCAGTACACCAAGCATCCCATGTATCTTGCTGTTGAGCATCCACGAACAAATTCCAACTCTTTTCCTTCTTGTCTTTGTGAACCTCTACAGACCAAGACTCCTGAAGCTTCTTCACAATCTCCCACTTGATGTTGTCTGGAAACTTCTCAATGAATGCCAAATCTTCCATGGATGTTCATTCTCTCTGTTTTTGTTCTTCAGTTTGTTCCCAAACAGTTTGCCACCAAGATGCAAGTTTCTGCTGCTTCAACAGGAAGAGGAAACTGTCCACCACATAGAGCATGCATCATGATGGTGATGTGTTTCCGCCATTGTGGGATGAACTTCTTGTGGAAAGTGGCTTTTATTATGAGAAATTCCAACTCTTCAGTGGAAGAAGGAATTTTACAAACATCCATTGAATTCTTCTCTTCTTGGCAATGCCAATTCCTTCATTTTCAGCCTCTTTTGGTGCTTGTTGATGGCAAGTTTCCCCGGCTGCGCACCAAAAACATGGAGCCCCGAGAGGAACACCAAGGAAAAGGGAATTCTCTTGCAAGAAAATCTATCTTGTAACATCAACAAGCTTGTTTATCATGTTTCATATGATCACAATGAAGAAGAGAACACCAGGCACAACAAATCTTCATGCAGCATCATGTAAATCTCCCACGGTTTTTAATAGAATCAACCATATTCTTCAACATCTTCACAAAATCCATCAATAGACCAAAGAAAACAAAGAAGGACACCATCTTTGAATGGAAATACATCACATAGTATTCATCTTCAATATCTTCATAGTCTTCTCTCTCAATCTCTCATATACAATCACTCTGTTTCAATAGAATTGGCTATCTCTGACTCTCTCTCTCTCACACTCCATCAATAATACATCATATCCTCACTACAATCTCTCAAAAATTACTCTCAATAATCACTCTTAGGTCGTGGATACCCCTCCCAAGAGGTATGTCTGATATGAAGGGTCACCAGAGCCACTACAGTGTCTCTTCACAGCTCACTACTGTCACTTCACTCTAGTCTTCACTTGAGTCTTCAGCAGCTACTTCTTCCACTTCTTTCAGCTCTTTTGCACTTGTATTCACCTCTTTCCAAGGCTAGAAAACTTTCCCAAAAAATCACACACATTCCACAGAACACTTACAGAACAGTCTACAGAACAGTACGAGAACAGTTACAGTACAGAAACAGAACAGAACAGTACAGAAACAGAAGCTCTACAGAAGACCTACAGAAGGTTACAGAAGGTCATCAGAACTACATAACTCACTCTCAAATCATTCAAAACTCTCACAAACCATTCAATAAACTTTCAAAATATCTCATTCTTCATCAATCAATACTCTATCCCTCTTTACAGAAGACAATTAGAACAAAACAGACCAAAACAGAACAAAACAGAAGGTATACAGAACCAATCAGAACCTATCAGAACATCACAAAACCACCAACAAACATCATAATCTTCCAAAACACAATCAATATCATCCAAAACACTCTCAATCCACTTCCTAATCAATCAATCATCCCATAAAATCAACCATTCAGCTCTCAAAAACAACAAAAATCAGCCAAAAAACAAGTCATTTCAACACTCAACAATATTGCCAACCTCTTAGCCACACAATAGTACCCTCCTGGTATCTCTAGTAGAGAGAAGAAGAAGCTTTATTAGAATCAGCCTCCTACACCCTCTCAGGCAGCGCTCTACACAAGAAAGGTAAAGATAAAGTATTGCAAACATGCATAGCAAGAGATGAAATTGGAATCATCTTGAAGGCATGCCATGATGAACCATGTGGTGGATACTTCATGGGAGAAGAAATAGCTAGGAAAGCTCTACTTGCAGGATGCTAGTGACTAACCCTCCACAAAGATGCCTATGATTACTATAAGTGATGTGATATCTATCAACAAATGGGGAAGCCTACCAAAACCAACACAATGCCATTGCAGGTGATCCTTCCCTTGAAGCCATTTGAGAAATGGAGCATTGATTTTGTGGAGCCAATTGACCCTCCAACTAGAAGGAAGTAGAACAAATATATCCTGGTCTATATAGACCATGTGACGAAGTAGTGTGAAGCCAAAGCTTTCAAGCAAGATGATGGAAAGAATTTGACTTTGTTCCTGTATGATAATATTATCACCTGCTTTGGCAATCTCTTGGAGTTGGTGAGTGATTGGGGCACTCACTTTCTAAACAAGATCATGGAAGAGTTGCTATATATCTACAAGATCTGCCATCCAAGTCTATACCCTATTACCCTAGAGCCAACGACCAAGTTGAAGCTACCAATGCATCCTCTGTTCTATCCTACTAAGGATGATGGGCATCTCCATATTGGAATGAACAACTTACAAAAGCCCTATGGGCATTTTTACTATTGAGCTAAAATTTCCCTCTTTGTGAGTGGCCATCATAGAGGGATTAGGAGATACCGAGTCCCTATAGCATCATCTTCTATACTTGGAATGTCTGGATAAGACTCAATGGATGGCCTTACAATGTATGGAAGCCACATAAGCTTGATGCAATGTTTACCATGATAGCTTTATCAAGCAGAAGGAATTCAAGGAAGGTGATCTCATCTTGGCCTATGATTTGTGCTTTGGCAAGTTTCTTGGAAAGCTCCAATAGCATTGGGTCGGCCCTTACAAGGTACATACAATCAATCTTAATGGCTTTATGTAGATACAAGTTGTAGATGCCTTTGATGATCCCTTCCTAATCAATGGCTATTTCCTTAAGAAGTATTTCTCTCCCTGGGGAACTTGACAAAATTACAGATGATAGCTCCTATTCCCCTTTGGCATCACTTATTAATGTTTCTCATAATGCTTCTGATAGCCATTATCCTTTGGATTTTGTTGACAAAGCGGATGATTTCTTCTATATCCTCTATTCTAACTCCTACCCCTGTTCTATTCCCTTTTCTTCCAATCTAGCAAATGTGGTTTGGATGGTTCTGAAAAATGGTATGCTTGTCTTTGAATTTTTTTTTAAAAATATAGATTATGGGAGAGAAGGGCTTCAGTCCTTGCCATGTTGACCTACTTTTTGAGAAAAGGTGGAAATGCCTTTGGGAGTAAAACGGAAAAAAAGGAAAAAAGAAAAGAAAGAAATAATAACACACTATTATGGGAGAAAAGGAAGAAATTCTATGTCATAATAGGCCTTGCTCAAAGAAAAGGTGGCAAACACCCTTGGGTGAGAAGCTAGCTATGGAAAAGGTAACGACACCATGCAGCCTAGATACATTATACCTTTAGATTCTTTCCAAGGTATAGTTTCGAAGCCATCTCCCTTGGTGCATTGTGTCCTTGTGGCTCCAAAGACTATCTGACTCCTCCACAGATAGAAGATCTTCATCTTGTCTACGTTTACGATCTATTGGCTACCTCCTTGGGTACACCTCTTCTTCAGTAGATATTGTTCGACATCATTGACATGCTGAAGTCGATCTTCATTAATAACCATTGAGAGTGATGTGAGCTTTCATCTTAATAGGATGGGGATGTGAGTATGGGCTACCCTCTATATTCATCAATAGAGAATGAGACAAAGGGTATGGTAAGTGACCAATCTTTTTTCCTTCAATTTAAATGAGATGTGAGTTATGTGAATGGAGTCTTGCACACATGGGCTGAGCCTCTCACTGCACAAAGTATGATCTATTCTGTGTATGGCACTCTAAGGCTCCCTAGCCTTTCTTCTCGCACTGTATGCTAGCACAGGGTGATATGTATGATTGTACTATCAATTGCACATAAGACATATAACCTTTGCACAAGTGACAATGAGAATTACATTAATGGTGTCAGTAATCAGGCTGCCCTCTTGTATCTATCAACAGAGCATGAGATAGAGGGGGCAGAGCATGATAGAAATTTTGTATTCACCAATAGAGAGGTGAGGTTTGAGGGACATTATGACAATAGACAATCGTGTACAATTTCATTTCCCTTTGCACACATGAAACATACCTTTGCAATCGCAATAGGACATGTCATACTCTTTTGCATACTATACAAAACTCCATGGCCTTCCTTCTTGCACCTATACTAGAGAAGGTGAGATATATTGATGCACCATCAATTATGCACATTGACATACTCCCTCTTTATCATTTCTATTGCCAATTTCTAAACTGGGTGTGAGATATGAGTTTTTATTATCCCTCTTTGAGCGATGTGCATACATGGGGAGAGGGACTACTCTATCATCCTTAAACCGAGTGATCGATGAGCTTGAGAGCTATACGCTTTGTCGACAACCAACTAGTGGTCTTCTTCTATACCAATATCTCCCTAGGCGTGCTATTGCATGGTTCCTCCTATGCTAATGCTTGTTGTACCAAGCTGTGAGACCTCCTATAGTTGATGTCTAGCGTGCCATCGACTTTCAATCACATGACTTGGGCCAACTATGTTTAACCCTACTTTTGCATATCTGTGTATATGTCATGTCTTAAGTATGGGGATGCAAGTGGTTGGGTTGTGTGTGCGTAAGCCCCTGTTGATTATTCCAACCTGGCCCATTAAGGTCTTAAGTGTGGGGATGCATCCCTGTGCATCTATTTTGTATCAATTCATGATAACACCTTTTGCCAATCTTTGATTACTATTATTTCTTCTTGATACCCTATCAGTGTCCCTTCCCTATCTACCTATCCTATTACACCTATACTTGGGGTTTCTCCTCCCTTATTTTGTTAGTTTCTTATTTTTTAAACTTTCCCTATGAACACATCCTTACTTCATTGAAATTGGAATTTGACATCCTGAGCCTATCTATCACTTCAAACCAAAAACTTTTCCTTTTTATAGCTTCATGTTCCAAGTTACGATTCATTCGTTATTAGTTTTTGAAGGATTTTACGTGAATTGGACATGTTTTCATACGAATGCACATTTTTCACATTGGAGCTGCAATTTGACCTTACAGCCCCATTCATCCCCTATGATTGCACATTTCTCCTTTTGATGACTACTTGTTATTCTAATACATGGATTGACCGTTATTAATTTTCGTATGTTTGTGGGTATCTTTTGATTGCTTTTTAGTCCTTTTTCCACGTAAATATACTCTATTCTCGTCGAAACTGTGATTTGACTTGATAGTCTTGTGTGGCTCATCAAATTGGATATTTTTTCCTTTTCATGGTACATTGTTTTAGTAGATGATTTTTTTGTTATTAATTTTCCATTGTATTTATGGATACATTTTTAAAAAATATTTTTACATGTGAATGCCCCCCTTTTTGATGATGGGCATGTTGTTTGAGTTTTCCATTTGGTTGTCCTTATCACCATGTCCACTTTTCATTTTTTCTACATCTTAATTTGATGATTAATTTTTTTGAAATTAATTTTCTCTTGATTTTTTTAAAGTTTTGAATCCCTTGTGTTGTGTGTATACCTATTTTTTACCCTGAGACACATGTCATTGTGTCCAACGCATACACCCACTAGTTCATGCTTCCATTTGCCATTTTCTTCCCTGCAATGTGACTTTTTTTACCCTACCTTGCATAGGTGTTTGTGACGCGGTGGGGTGCTAGTTCTTTTGTTCTTTCCTTTTAGATTTTTAAAAAATGAAACAAATAAAAAAGACCAAAAAGAAAAAAAAAACAACCTTTA
Source organism: Lygodium microphyllum (assembly GCF_053477565.2). Classification (NCBI taxonomy): domain Eukaryota; kingdom Viridiplantae; phylum Streptophyta; class Polypodiopsida; order Schizaeales; family Lygodiaceae; genus Lygodium; species Lygodium microphyllum. The sequence goes on along the minus strand of NC_141147.1, from coordinate 151,235,227 downwards.
AAAATTTTAAAGAAAAGATACTCCCCCTCGAGTGTAACTAACTCCCTCCCTCCTCTTCTTCTTCTTCTCTCTCCTTCTCCTTCTTGATCTTATCTCTCCTCCCCTCCCTCTCTGTCCTGTGCTCTCTTCCTTTGTCTTTCTCTTCTCTTTGCTCTCTCCCTCCTTACATCTCCCACCCCCTTGCCCTCTCTCCCTCTCCCTCTCCCTCTCCCTCCTCCTGTTTCCTCCTCCTTCCCTCCCCTCCTTCTTCCTCTCCTCCCTCCTTTGCCTGTGTTGCTACTGCGGCGCCTACAATCGCCCTGCTTGTGTGGTGCCTTTGGTGGCCCCCACTCACTTGATTAGCCACACTCCTGAATATGGATATCCCTCCATTGGCCCTATGCTAGTGCCAGTGCAGCCCCTATTGTTGCCGTTGAACCACCTACACCGCTCCCAATGATTCCGCCTCCTCCCCTTATTCCTCCTTCTCCTTCTCCTTTACCCTCTCCCCCTAGCCCACCCAACACCACCCTCTCACTCAATGACCCTACCCTAAAACCACCTCCCTTCTTGGCCCCCTTCCCACCTATCCCTCCACAACCCCTTGTTCCTTGCACACCCCCCCTCCTTTTTGCCCCATAACCCCCTTTCTACATACCCTTGAAATAAAATACCAACCGTCCTGCAAAAGCATGCCTCTAGAAGATCCGTTCTTGTGCATACTCATGCATGCTCGAATTTTGGGCATGCGGGATTGCTCCTGTTCGCATGCAGGATTCCTATCACCTTCTTGTGTGACTTTCATAGTTGATTTTCATGTGTGTGGATTTCTAACCATTGTTCACGTGCAAGGATGCGCATGTTGATTAGCTCGTGCCGCAAAGCTATTGTTCACATGCATTGTAGCTGGTCTAGGTACCCCTTTTTCTCGCCAATTAATTATTTTTTTTTCCAAACTCGAAAGGACATAAAAATAATTAAAAAATTCAAAATAGATAAAAAAGGTAAAACAATCATAATAGATTTCAAAAAATATAATTTAGACATTTGAAAAATATATTAAAAATTGGAAAATCCGTGAAAAAAATAATAAAAAACTTAAAAAAATATATACGTAATTAAAAATATTTAAATATCATATACTAAACAAAAAAACCACAAAAAATCAAAATCCATTAAAATTTTCATAAACATTAAAAAAATCAAAACTAGATAAAACCAATAAAAAATAAAAGTAAAAATTCACCCACACATTCATACATATGCCTCCACATCATTTCTTTCATTTTGGCAATTGTAATTAGATGATTTTTTTAAAAATTATTATTTTACAAGAGATTGATAGTTCCTAGTTACCTATTTGTTTAGTATCTTTTGTGGATTTCTGGCCATTATGGAGTCACAGAGTCATATCCTTTACATCTTTTTGCCATCAAACCTTGCAACTGTCACACATACTGCTAGGTTTTTTATTTTCCATTCTCCATATGCAGCCTTGTAGATAATTAAATTGTAAATAATATCAACTTGATGTTCCACCACAAAATGAACACAATGCACTCCATAAAATATAATTAAAATCAACATAACCATTAATTTATAAAAGGAACCATTGCCCTTGCACAAGCACATTGCACTCTAATCCCACCTAAATTTTAAAATTAAAAATGAACCCCCTGTCACATGTGCACACGCATACGCACTACTATAGACACATTAAATTGTAATAAAATAAACCCTTGCTATCATGCATGCATAAGCTTTATACTAAAGATAATCTAATTTTAAAAATGAAGTGCACCCTTTAGAGACCCCTATCAAGTCAAAGTTTAAGTGGGGTTAGGTTGTTAAATTTGATTCACCTTGTATTAATATATAAAATAAAATTAATTGTTATCTAATTTTTCAATTCATAAAAGGAATACAAGCAGCATTGATCTAGTCACTACACTACATCATAGGCTAATGAAATGCACTTACAGGGATGGGGTTATTCGTTAAGGTTGATCTTATTAGTCTCTGTCTTCTCCATTTGTCATTTAGTGATTCTGTTGTGAGTCTATTATCGTTTATATTTGGTCTCTGGTGGTTAGTGTCAGGGTTTGTGATATGCTTGATTTTTTTTTTTTTGTGTTAGACTATGGCGTTCTAGGATGCTTGTACACTTGTATATCTCATGAAGCTATCGGTTGCACATGTGCATATATCATGTTAAATTTTTTATGTAGGCCATGGATTGTTTGGGGGTTGGCCTAGTCTAGTCTTGTGGGTCTAGATTTTGCCTTTGATTTTCTCTCAATGGTGGTTTCTGTGTTGGTTTTGTAGAAATTCCCTTTCTTATTTCTTGGTTTGTGTGTGTGTGGTATATCTTGTGTAGTTTGAATGGTGCCCCCACTAATAGTGGTTTAGCATGTTCCAGTACCGGTTCACAACTATTCTTTATTGCTAGAAGCTGATTGTATTTGTCGGAGTGGTTTTTGTCATTTTGTTGCCCTCACATTCTCACTTCTAGATGCCAAACTCTATTATTTCTTTTTGGAATCACATTCTCACTTCTAGATGCCAAACTCTATTATTTCTTTTTGGAATCTTATAAAAAGCATTTCGGCTTGGTGTATGGTTGTAGCTTCTATTTATATTTTGCCAACATCAATGAGGTCCTATTTTTATCCCTTGAAGCTTCTTTTGTTCCTAGTGGCAACGCAGTCATTACTAGCTTAGGGGTATCAATGGCTAGTATCTCTTTTCCTAAGTGGAGGCAATTATGCCAATTCTTACAAGATCACTTTATGTTTCGTATGCATACACCAAAATGCAAGTTTAAGGAGTTTTTTACAATGTTTATCAGGATCCTTGAGAGTGTCAAGTTTAATTGGGCACAGTCCCTTTTGACAAATTCGGATTGACATTTCCAACAAGTTCAAAAAGGGAATCTTAGCAATGTTTCTTATGGGACTTTCCTCTAGAAGGTGATTACCCTTAAGCCTCCCCCATGTGGCATTCTTGTTCTTGATTTTGATGATACTCTTGTGCAATGTCCACTTTCAATTCCTTTCCCTCCTCCAATGCTAGAAAATTTTGACGAGGAAGATAAACCTCCTACTAGGGTGATTCGTAGGAAAAAATGTTGCCTACAAAGTCCTTCTTGTTTTGTTCTTGTTTCGAATCCTTCTTCTGTATAGGCCCCTGTGCCTATTGTTTCCACTAGTTCCCTTCTTGCATTCCTTTCCTGTACCAACCTATTTGCAGCACAAAGTAAAGGGCAACCATCATTTTTAGAAACAATATTATTTGGGCCCATGCTCTCATAGATGGTCTCCAATGTCGTGGCAACACTAGAAATAGTGGTGACTTCTTCTCTCCAAGATGTGTCTATAGTAGTCTATATCTCTTTGCAAGAAAAAGTAGATTTCTTGACTAGTAATTTGAGTAAAGCTTTGGAGGATTTAGTATCAGAACGAACCGCTCTAAGTGGTATTCATAAAGAGATGACCAAAGTTGCAAATTTGTTGGATGGCAAGAAAGAAACCATTGCTTTGATGAAAATTAAGTTAGTTGTTGCCAAGGATGTTCAAGCCTTACTAACACAGGAGCGTAATTATGCCCTATTTGATATGGTTATTTTAGCTTCTAAGCTAGGTAATTGTGAGGGTGAGTTCAATTACTTTACATTGAGGAGTTACAATGTAAAGTAATTGAACGTTTTATTTGTCCCCTTTCTCATGTAGTCTCTTTTGTTCAATCTTCCATAGATGAACTTGAAAGCCTAAAGTAGCAAGGCAAATTAAGCGATACTCTTTTTGCTAAGATGGACCATTTTTAGCAATGTATTGATTATTTGCATGAACATTTTCTTTGCTTTGCTGACCTTGTGTTGTCTCCCCTATCTTTTGTATTAAATACCAATAATAGAAGTTTGCTTATATATATCTCTGAGGAGCACTGTTGACTTGGAAGCACCAAAAGATGACATGCCCAATTAGATGATGTTTTTGTGAGGTTGATTGCTCACTTTTGTTGGTATTTAGCTTTTATGCATTGATAGTCACACATGAATACAAGGAAGTCTATCCCTCCTCTTCTAATCAATCCTAATGAGGATGTATCAATAGCTTAGATGGATGTGACATACTACTTTGCTTAGGCTTTTCCCAAAAGGCTTGTTGTTCTCATGGAAAGGATGCGTTGTCTCCAGTTCTTTTAGAATGCTCCTATCTATTTTGTGGATGAGAGTAGATCATTGAAAAGATTGAAGCATAGTATGTAGTTCAAAAATAAATATCTTCATTCTCATAAGCAAGTGGATTGGCTTTATGATGTATCTTGATTTTTATGAAAAACCTTCTTTTTGCTCTCTAAAATTTTTGGGGGTTGTGCCATTCAAACTACATTATCTTGTGAATGAGAATTCAATGTACTATGGATGCTTTATTTGTGTGAGATGTGTATGTGTGTGTGAATTATCCTTGTCACAAGGAGATAAAGTTAAAGTACAAGCAAATCAAAGCATTTGGATGATGATTGAAAGATAAAGCTATGGATTTTGTGTAGATGAGATAGAAAAGCTATAATATAATTTAATAATATGTTTGATTATCTTTTGCTAAGTTAAAGATTGGTTAATGGTGGTTTATGGTTTTCCTTTTATATATTTGTTTAGACCCACATTATTTCATAGCTTGGATGGAGTTAGAGCTGATGGTTTGAGTGATTGGATGTTTAGAGCTTTTATTGTTGTTTTTCCAAGGTCATAAGGATGATTCCTAATTAAGTGTAGGGATACGTTGAGGATTGAAATGATTGGATTTTTTATTGTTTATTGGATGTTAAATGATTGATTTTGTGGAGGAATTGATGGGAATAGATTGTATTTGAGGTACTTTGAAGTGTTTTGGGATGGATTAAATGTATTTGAGAAGCTCATATTGATTTTTGGTTGAGCTGTGATGTTATGTTAGGTTTTGGGATATGTGTGTTTGGTTTTGATAGGCCTATTTTACCTTTGTTTTGGTATGTTTTCTTTCTATTTGAGAGGTTGAGATTGTGAATTGTTGGGTTTTAGTGTGGTTGAATATGTTTTGAATGGTTTAGATTGGTTTTGGCTTGAGGTATATAGTTTTTATGCTTTTTGTTGATGGTCTATTGAGCTTATGTATATATTTTGTTTGTCATTTGCTTGCTTCTATGAGTGTCCTATGGAATGAATGTTTAGCTTGGGGAAATTTTCTACACTTGGAAAGAGAAGAATGGAAGTTCTTCATAGTTTGAAGAAGTGAAGATGTAACTATTGAAGACTTGAAGTGAAGACTGAAGTAGTAGTGCTAGTAGTGAGTTCTGAAAGGTCACTATCAAAGTTGAATTGCACTTTGATTTTGAATGTTAGACTTGAGATTGCTATATTATCACTTGAGCATTTAGTTTACCTAACAAAATAATGAACATTAAATAGGATAGTACCAACATTTCAAATTGAAAAAGGCAAACTATCTCTAATAGAGGTGACTTGAATCTTGGTCACAAGCAACCCCTATCAGTGGATATCAGTAGGCTTGCTTTGGGGCAACAATGCCAAGGTCCTTCTTTCCATAAACCCTTGAATAATTATCCCATTACTAAACATTTAGCACTAGTTCATGGCTATTCTCAACATTAAATATTAGCAATAAATTACTAAGAGAAGAAGGTATTTGTAGTGAACACCACACTATTTGAGAGTAAGCTCAATCTATGGATGACAATAGGTCTCCTTTGGGGCACCAATATCAAGGTCCTTCTTCCTTTAAGATCTCACATTCACCACTAGTTTAGGGCTATTCATATCATAAAATTTTAGCAATTAGAAACTCCTAGGAGAAGAAGGCATCTATAGTGGATATAGCAAGCTATTTGAGAGCATGCTTATCTGTGGACAGTAATACTTCTAGCAATACCTTCGATAGTGGGTAGAAAAACCCAAGGTTCTTCTTGCTCAATCAAGACCATCCATAAAAAATCTCAATATCAACCCAAGTAGTAGCCCAACAACATCCCCAACATCACCTCTTATAGAGGTAAACAAGTAGCCCAAAAATAGGCACTTGTTGGTTTTTAGGACATCCAATACCTTATTAACAACATATACTTTTTCCCCCTACTAGAAACATAATATGCTTGACATTAAAATTCAAAATTTATCATTGCTTCACCCTCTTCTTTGGCATTATCCTTAATATCATCTTCAGTAAGCTTGGGACAACATCCTTCACCCACTTGAACCCTACCTACTTCCACCATAGCCATGTTTTTTTAATCTGTGCCATATGTGCTTCCAACTTTTGAACCCCAACTCTGGGTTTATCCACACCAATAGTAGGAGAAAAGGAGAAGGTATCCACACCAATAGTAGGAGAAAAGGAGAAGGAGGAGGAGTTGCTAAGAAGGAGGAGGAACCACCAAGGTCCCTCCCTTATTCTTGCTTGTGACACTTTTTGAGTCATGGGACACTTTATGTACATCCAAGTGTGCTAATATACCTAAGGATGGTTTGAAACTCCAAGATGTTGATGATGCCTTACTCATAGAGAAGATAAATAGAAAGAATGTGGATGCAGCCCGTACTTCTCATGCATTGATTGTTAGGGGTAGACATGATGGTAAGAGTGATAATGACTATCGTGGTAGAGACTCATAGAGGCCTCAACCTTATGAGAAGTCTCGTAGTAAGTCCCATGGTCGTAAGGCCTCTCTTACATGTCATTATTGTGGAAAGTAGGGTTATATTTGATTGCAATATCATAAGATGCATGATGATAAGTGTATAGAGAAAGGCAAGGACAATGTGCAAGAAAAGTATGATGATTGTAGCATTGTTCCTAGTAAGTCCAACATGAAAATTGAGGAGATAAATGCCTTGGAGCTTGAGTATGATGATGATTTTATCTTGATAGCTTCTTCTCCTGATGCTAGTTAGTTGACTAATGCCTCTTCACTTTTTCTCAGTGTTGGATACTTGATTTGGGGGCTTTTTTTGATGTTATCCCACATAGGGATTGGTTTCATTCCTATTGTAATATGAGAGGTTCTATGAGACTAGGAAATGACTTGGCATTGGATATTATTGGTATGAGTTATATTAGACTACAATTTGCTTCAAAAAGCACTTTTGTTTTTGTATCATATATGCCATGTTTTGGCTTTGACAAAAAATTTGCTATTTGCTGGATAGTTGGATGATGCAAGATATCATGTATCTTTTAGTGATTCCACGTGGAAGATTACGTGTGAAAATCTTATCCTTGCTCAAGGTACCAAGGCTGACAGCCTCTATCCCTTGTTTGTATTTAGGTTTATTGACCATGTTTTGGCTGTGGGGTTGATATACCACATGTATCTTTATGGCATTCCTGCCTTGGGCACGTCCTTAAAATGAATGAAAATGCTTTTTTGTTTGTAGTATCTTCCACCCCTTTACTACAAATGTTTTTCTTCATGTATTCATTGTCTTTGTGGTAGGTAGACATGCAATTCTCTAAGAAGTTTGGCATTATGTGCATGGACGAGCCTCGTTCATTCTGATGTATGTGCTCCTATGTCCTATGAATTACTAGATGGCAAAAGTATTTTGCAACTTTCATTGATGATTATTTGCATAAGATTTAGCATATCCCATAAAGTAGGAATTGGTTGTATTGGCTATCTTTCAGCATTGGCTTGCTCTTGTTGAGAACCAGTTTACATATAGGCTAAAATATGTAAGGTTGAATAATGGGAACAGATATGTCTCTAAAGCATTTGAGTAGTTTAATGATGATGGGATATTACAAGGTGTCAGTTAACCATCCCTTATGCCCCAGCCTAGAATGGTGGTGCAAAAGGCATGAATAGGGCAATTTAGGAGAGAGTTTGTAGTATGCCTAGCTAGGTAGGGTTACCATATCATCTTTAGATTGAGGTAGTTACTAGTACTATACACTTAATAAACAATTTCCCATGCAATGCTATTGGTCATTAGGTTGCAAAGCAGATATGGCTTGGAAAACCTTTGTCATATGCTCATTTGTGTATCTTTGGATGTGAGGATTTTTGCCATATTCCCAAGGATCTACATGCTAGGAAGGTCATATATAGCCATGATGTTGTTTTCCATGAGAAGAAGATGTATAAGTAGCTTGAGCAAGTAGTTGAGGTATGCAAGGTAAAATAAGGAGCCTCTGGTTACCCTACACCTAGCTAGATAGCCTCCCGTTGATGTTCTAAAGGCCCATGATTATGATGTTGGATATGATGTATAGGCCCACAACCTGTTTTGAGATATTCTATTAGAGATAGACATCAATCTAATCATTTTGAGCCCTTTATGGGCTATGTTATGGTGACATATTCTAGTGAGCCCCTTACTTATGAGGAGGCCATACATACAGGTAATAGTCACTGTTAGGAGAGGTCCATGTAGTCAAATATATGGGATTTGGTTCCTTTGCCCAATGAAAAACCATACATGGGATTCGGTTCCTTTGCCCAATAGAAAATATACATTGCCATATAAGTGGGTATATAAGTTTGATGCATTTATGAGATCTTAGTCTTACTTCCATAGTGATATAGATTTGTGTCTCTATAGAAGAAGGCTTATTATGGGAGCATTATTATCTTGGTACTTTATGTGGATGATATGTTGATTGCTGGGAGAGCTCATGATGAGGTGGATGCTTTGAAACTCAGCTCAAGAAGAGCTTTAAGATGAAGGACATGGGGCAAGACTCATATATTCTTAGGATGCACATTATGTGAGATCACTCTCAAGGGCTCCTTTACTTGTCACAGAAAGAGTACATATAGAAGGTCCTTGAGTACTTCCATATGAAAGATGTTAAGCCTATTGGTTGTCCTTTACATTCCCATGTGAAGGTTAGTTAGGCACATTGTCCCTAGTCAAATGAGTAGAAGGCCAAGATAGCCAAGATCCCTTATGCATTTGCAATGGGTAGTTTGATGTATGCCATGATCACAACTTGCCTTGACATAGCATTTGTAATGGGAGTTGTGGCATACTATATGGCTACACTTGGCCAATGACATTGGGATGTTGTGAAGGGTATCATGAGGTACATGAAAGGCACTATAGATATGCACATTTACTATGGTGATTAGGATACTACAATCGTAAATTACACTAACTTTGACTATGTAGGACATGTAGATAGTAGAAAGTCCACCTCTGGGTATGTCTTCACTTTTGCTAGATATGCTATTTCTTGGATGTCCGTAGTGCAAAAATGCACGGCCTTATCTACTATTGAGGCAGAGTGTATTGCATCCATTGAGGCTTGAGAGGAGACCTTATGGTAAGGTCCTCTAGTGATAGAACTTGGTATTATTGGTACTCCTACATTGCATGTAGAATTTACAAGTGCTATTCAATTTGGAAATAATCTAGTATTCCATATAAAGAATCGACGATGAGTTCAAGGCCACTTTCTTACTATGCACTTTACTTGAAAGTTGGGACACATTTAGGATAGCTATGAGCAACTCAAATGTAATGCTTATGTACTATGATGTGGAAAGTTATTTGCTTATTGAAGAGCTGAATTGACATAATATAGTAGCAAATAAGTCATCCAATGCATTGCATACTGGAGGTAGGTCTCATCAAAAGGGAAAATTTGACAGTAAAGGACACATTAAATCTCATGGGAAAGACATTGAGTGCTATCATTGTGGCAAGAAATGACACTTTAAGTGGGAATGCTATAAGTGGGATAATAAGACCAATGATAACAAGGATGAAAAGAAGGACAATCAGCTTGCAAAGAAGAGCAATGTTAAGATAGAGAAAGTCAATGTGGTCAGCCATGAGAGTGACAGTGGCAGTAGTGATATACTCTTTGTCTCTTCTTGCTTTAGTGCACACTCATTGGTAGCAGATTCCAATGATGACATGCATACTTGGATCTTGGATTTAGGTGTTTCTTTTCATGTCACACCCATCATGAGTGGTTCTCTGACTATAGTGGTGGTGGGGCAGACATGGTGTTGTCCACTTGGGGGACAACTACGCACTTGGTAGTGTGTAGTTGGAATTTTAGCATGGTTTAGTGTTTACCCTAAATTATGTGAGGCATATACCTCAACTCAAGAAGAGCTTGATAAGCAAAGGGTAGCTAGATGAGGAAGGCTATCACACTACTTTTGGAGACAAAAAATGAAAGATATGCAAGGGATCTAGGATAGTTGCTCATGGTTCTAAGAGTGATACCCTCTATCCATTGCATGTATCTAGTGTGCATGATCATGTTGTCTCCATTATCGAGCAACCAAGTGTTTTCTTGTGGAATGGTCAATTGAGAGACATGAGTCAAACTAGAATGAAAGTGCTTTCTCATTTCTTCCTTTTGACTATTGTGATCATTATGCCTATGGTAAACATGCTCAAACATCACATAAGAAGTCTCTTTTATTGAAATCTTCTCCTTTAGAGTTGGTACATTTAGATGTATCACAAAGCATATGAATTGGACCATTTAGGGTAAGGTCCACACTATGCTGCCTCGTGCTGCATTACCCCATGATTTTTGGGTAGAGGCTATTATGACAACCATTCATTTGATTAATCGGTCCATTGAATAGGTCTTTGGGAGGGAGAGTCCCTTAGAAAGTGTAGTTGAGAAAGCCACTTTCATATGCTCATCTGAGAGTGCTTGGCCTATGAGGCATTTGTGCATATTTGTAAGGAAGAATGCAACAAACTTGAGCCAAAGTCTTGTAAATGCATTTTCTTAGGATATGGTGATGAGGATGAAATGGGGTATCGATTGCTTGTACAAACAACCCGAAAAGACAGAGGAGGTTAGAATGGTTGTATTCGAGAAAGATATATTGATTGGATAGCAAAGAATGCCCATTGGACATCAACAAATACGTGTTGTAAATGAACCTAAAAATGTAGGGAATAATGTTAAAAATGATCACAACAAGCAGCTGCCCATGGTGTCCCACAGTCTCAACAGGATAACATGTAGTTAGGACAACTGAAATTGGCAACACAACATGTTGAAATTTCAGGACAACAAACCCTAAATGAAGATTTGCAAGCCCAACAGCCAACAAATGCAGAACCTTTGCTCCATAGGTCAAGCCAACCTTTAAGGCAACCAAACAGGTTTGTTCCTGGTGCTTCGTATGTTGCAAATTATGTCATGTTGATCTGTTGTGGTGAATCATCATGCTTCAAGGAAGCAATGGATAGGAAGGACATCAAGAAATGGCATAAGGCTATGCTATTAGAGATTAAATCTTTTGAAAAGAATGGTACTTGGGACTTGGTGCATTTGCCTAAAAGCTAGAAGATACTACCATGCAATGGGTTTATAAGATGAAAGTCACTTCTAGTTCCTTGCCAAGGTACAAAGCACAACTTGTTACAAAGGGGTACAAGCAGGAACATGTAGTTGATTTTGATGAAATATTTTCTTTTATAGTCAAAATGACTACTGTGTGGACTGTTGATTGCATATGAGAAAATATTTTGATGAAATCTTTTCTCTTGTAGTCAAAGTGACTACTTTGTGGACCATTGGTTGCCCATTTGAGGATATGGAACTTATGCAAATGGATGTAAAGACTGTGTTCTTATATGATGATCTACATGAGGACATTTATATGTAGCAGCCATAGGGTTTTGTGGCAAAGGGGAAAGAGAAAATAGTATGTAAACTCAAAAGGAGTTTGTATGGGCTGAAACAGGCACCTCAAGAGTGGTATCACAAGTTTGATACATTCATGTAGTTGAGAGCGGAATTTAAACATTGGGAAAATGCTAGAGAAGTGCTAAATGACAAGAATTTAAGGCAAAATTCAAAGCTCGATAGAAGTGGAAGACGCAGATCACCGACAATTTTAAGTGGCCGTGAAAGACGAGAATTCAAATTACTTTGAAAAGCAGACTTTGCAATGGTTGTAAAATTTTCATAAAATTTTTGGGTGCTGGATTGAAGTAAGACAAGTTCCTGAAAAGTTCAGGACTTGAAGATGGACACACAAAAATTTTCGGAATAAGAATTGGGTACCGAATGCGGGGATAGCGAGAGGCCAGGCGTGGCACAAAGGACCAAGGAAGAGTGTGAAAATGACTTTGTAGGGTTTAAGGGGTGTGATTCAAAGGGGCCCCCAACCCCTGAAATCTCACTCAATGGAAGAGGGGAAAATTTTTTGGAAAAAAAAGAGAGCACTATTTTGCAGATGGTGAGATGATTTGGACTAGGAGGGACTATGGGATTGAAAGCACCCAACCAATCTAATCACACAAGCCTCCTTCTAGATTTTTTCACTATAAGAGATGGGGAATACATGGAAAAATATGGGAATAAAATAATGGAGGAAAAATACTTGCTACATTGGCGATATATAAGATGTAAGGGACTTGACATTTTTCTCATCAGATTATAATAACAAGTCTCCTTTATCTTCTCTCCCTCTCTCCAGCTTTCATGGCTTCCTTCCTTCCTTCCTTTCTCTTTCTCTCTCTTATGCTTCTTTTATTCTCTCTCTTCTACAGTCTTCTCTCACCTCTATTTCTCTCCCTAGTCCTCTCCTTGACAATTGGTATCAGAGCCATAGGTTCTGGATCCAATTGGCCAACATTCCATTCAATTATCTTTTTTCTGGGCACATAGATCTAAGAGCCACAAGTACACATGTACAAACATGACATGGAGCAACAGTGGAGTTATCAAGGATTTTTGGACCACAAGGACTACAGGTTTGGAGGATTAATGGAGTCTTGGACCAAGTTTGGTGGTAGAAAGGCTGAAGTTAGCAACTTGTTGGTCATTTTAGGCCATTTTTTGAAGGTATTTCTCTTAAAACAGTGGTAATAGGAGTTAATGGAGGATAAAACAATTGTTCCTTTTCACAGAGAATCTTTCTCTCTCTTTCTCTTCAAGCTCCTCTCAAGTTTCCATGGAGGAGATCAGACCATTATCTCCACTTTGCTCCATGAATCCATCTGCTCTTCAAGAATAAATGGCATAGAGAGTCTTTAAGCATCAAGAGCTACTAGTTGTATTCCATTTTAGTGGTGGTGGAGTTGTCGTCATCACCATCATCATGGTCCTTTCAATGATCCTATAAGGTCCTGCTCAGGATCCATGCCTACTACATCTGCATGGCCAAGCATTTTCTATGTACTTGCACATATTTGTCTAGGGACTAAGCTTACGACATCCATCAAGGAGGGATTGGTTGAACTCTATGTGGTGTGAGATTTCTGGCACCTTGCCATTCTGTGGGAAGCTCATCCTCTTGCAGGATCACGGGCAAAAGGGAGGATCAACCCCAACTAGTGAAGCAAGAGCTGAAGCATCATGTCCATTCCCTTAAGCGTTATCTACTTGAAACATTCCAGTCGCACTGTTTTATCCATGGAAGATGATAGTAGTGACTAAGAAGGTGATCAGGAGAGATCCGATATATCTTCGATGTATCCCTGGAACATACATTTAGAAACTCCTGAAAGAAGAAACAATCTGGGTAGTCGAGATCTGCTGCTAGAAGTATTTTTACTCCCACTATTGCTTGTGCTACTTCACTTGGCTTTCGTCTGAGGAAGATTCTCCAACACACATTTATCATGTATCTCCCCAAAAATATCAGGTGAATCCCTTGCCTATCCACTATGATCAATAACTTCCCATTCATGTAAAACTGAGGACACTGCTTATTTGACATTCATGTACAACTCGGGACAAATGCTATCCATGCCCGTGGTGGCCACACCATACAAATGATGTGCTAGCACAAACGTGCTTTTGTAGATGCTGCATTGACAGTTGTTTTTTTATCTTTGGAAAGCATTGAAAAAATTACATTAACACTCATGCTGTGTAAATAAGATTGTCACAAACATCATGTAACTATGAAGAGGAGAACATAAGCATGAGGGTTTGATAATCCATAGTTGCAGACCCTTTCAGCTATTCCATCAAGAGGAACTAATTTTTTTGGCTTTCTCTTCTATAACCAACTATCTATGCAGTGAATCAGCATGAAAATGCATCATTTTATTGAGAAGACAAGCAAGCTATATAATTTGAGCCATGAAACCAGGATCGAAACAACAACAAAAGTAGCAGCATCAACTTTACTTTCTAGCCATTCAAAGTGTTTCAAAATAGCCGTTCATCCACCATTGAGACATCAGGAAGCTCTTTCATGAGCAGTAGTTTGTTCTACCCTAATGAATTCTTTTGTCGCATGGATTTCCTTGCCACTTTCAAATGTTGATACAACATTAGAAGAGCCTTTTCCTTGCTCCAAGCGTTTATCACTCTTACAAGCATCTCTTACACAAGTAGTTGGACTACGTGAAAAGACCTTTTTCCCATCCTCAAAAGCTTCATCCAATGAGCCAGTATTATCTTGATTGGATGTCTGATCTATCTAAAGCTCTACAATGGATGTCACATTGCATATACCTACTTCAGATGGTGGCAAATGCTTTCAATTTTACTATCCACAGTTTCCATATGACATTCGTCAAGCATCATAAGGTACTTGGTTCTTGAACTCTTATTCTCTCAGATTCATCCTCTTGTTAAGCCATAACCAATTGCTTGAGAGAATGCTAGAGCTCAAGTAGGCATTAGGAGATAGATTTGATGCTTGTATGATGTCCAATTCTTCACAGTCATTTTGCCTCACTTTCATTGCATTGGAATGGGTAAATTTATGTTGAAACTCATTGAGGATTATTGTTTTTGCTTACCTTAACCAATTGAGTTGTTGTTTCTTGACTGAGCCACTTGAATCATTAAAAAATCCATTGTATAAGGGTAAGTCAACAGTGAGTCACTGCTTGGTAAGCCCCTACACTTGATCCCAATTTTTCATTCCATGCATTTCATGAAAATGTTCAATTCCTACTTCCAAATGCATCTCATACTGTGGGTGTTTAATTCATAAATTTTTACCATGTATATTTCGGGTTAGGAAAAACTTGATGCCAGGCGAGGTGGCAAGACAAAGAGGGGTGACCCCCCTGCTATCAAAGACCCTGAAGAGTTGCACAACCCAGCCTAGGGGGAACTTTGCCCAATTCCTGGTGATCTAGAGCCCAAAGTTGCTTACAGGTGTAGGTACCCTCTTGAAGAACCAAGATATTGACTCAGCACTGATGTATGAGATGTATTTTTTAATGTATGGATGTATTATTGGCTGGAAATGTATGGGAAAATACTACTGAGGATGTATTTGGAGACATGAGAATACATATGCATCCAATAGAAGTGAATACGATGCTTGGAATATATGGGAGATGCCTATGCATGGGAAAATTATGGTAAGAGATGTTTATGACATGCTCAATTCTTGAATAAGGTTGAAAAAAGTGAATTTGGATGGTTGGGAAATGTATTATGCCATGTAGGATGACCTTTCAGTCATGCATTGACAAGTTGATTCCTTGCAATCCCTTTCTTGACCTCTGCGGGGTGCTATAAGCAATTTGCTAACATTTACAGAAGTATACCTACTCCCAAAAATTGAGGTGTATTGGCAATTTTCTTTTACAGTTCTAGGAGGACTAAGTGCCCTGAAATATGCACGAGAGGTTACAATTGGATACACAAGCTTTAGGAGGCTTACGTATTGGATGCTAATTTCAGCAACATATTTCAGAAATTATAGCAAGGTCAATGTATAGAAAACTCTCCATTTTAGCTAAAAAATGGGCTTTTATCACTTAATGGAAAGATTGCTATCCCTCACACTTCCCCATTCAAGTAGAAGGTCATATGGGAAATGCATTCAGCACCTACAGCTAGTCATTTGGGAGTGTTCAAAACCTATGACAAAATTGCCAAGAGTTTTTATTGGAAGGGCTTTTCAAGAGATGTTAAAGAATTTGTCTTGAGCTGCGTGCCTTTTGTCAGCAAAACAAGGACATCACATTAAAGTCGGGTGGGTTGCTACAGCCATTGCCTATTCCCGAGGGCAAGTGGACTCATATAACCATGGATTTTATTACAGATCTTCCTCTCACCAAGAAAGGGTGGAATAGCATCTATGTGGTGGTAGATAGGCTCACAAAGGTAGCTCATTTTATCCCCACCAAAGCCCAATTTAGTGCATCATAAGTAGCCATCCAATTCATGGAACATGTGTTCTAATTACATGGTTTACCATAGGTCATTGTGCATGATCGAGATACAAAATTTATGAGCAATTTTTGGCAAGTGGTATTCAGTTTTGTGGGCACCAAGTTGGCTCCCTCTATAGCTTATAAGCCCCAAACTGATGGTCAAACAGAGATGGTCAACAAATGGTTGGAAAATTGTTTGAGACACTCTTGTCATGATGTTCAGCATGCTTGGGATGCATGGTTACATTTGTCTAAGTTTGCCTATAACAACTCCACCCATGCTAGCATTGGAGTCTCACCTTTCGAGGCTTTATATGGGTATAAGATCCCTCTCCCCATGGTCACCTTCAATGACAAGATCAATCCTCAAAGCAAGGAAGAATTGGACAAGATGCAGGCCCTACTTCAGCAATGTAAGCTGAACTTAAAGAGATCTCAAGATCAAATGAATCTTTATGTTAATGAGAAAATATGGGACATTGAGTTCCAAGAAGGGGATTTGGTTTTGCTGAAAGAACCTAAGTCTAGGTATGCCACTCTTAAGGATGGCTCCAACAACAAGTTAGCTCACAGGTTCTATGGGCCTTATCGAATTATCAAGCGGGTGGGTGACTTGGCTTATCAGTTGGAATTGCCCCCTTCCACCAAGATTCACAATGTTTTTCATGTGAGTCAACTCAAACCTTTCATTGGATCATTAGTGGATTACTTAGAAGAGCTCCCTCCTATGGATGAAGAGGGCATCATCCAATACATTCTAGAGACAATCATAGGTCAAAGGGAAAAGAAGATGTGCCCAAGATCAATCATGGAATATTTGATCAAATGGCAAGGATTGCCCCTTGAAGAGGCCTCTTGGCGACTAGCTTCAATCATGGAAGAGTTCCCTCATCTTATGGGGATACTAACTTGGCTGACAAACAACCTACAAATAGCTCTCTGTTTTCAACTAGATTTGATTTTGAATTATGGATAGCATTTTAATGCCATGCTGAAAGTACTCGAAGTAAGCTCCATTTCTATGTGACAAACTCCCTGATCAGAGTTACCTATCAAAAGTTATTGTAGATTTACTACAACATGGTCCTGTAGTAAACATCATGTTGTCCACTATCTGCAACACTCAATATGGGTCAAAATTGGATTTCTCTTATTCCCCAATCATGCCCTTTACATCATATTGTATCCACGACCCAACATACATACAAAACCCTCCACATGATATTGAATAACCCCTTGTAATCATGCAGCAGCAAAGTAGTACTTTGGATTGCCCTGCCCTATTTTGTTTTTGAGGGAAAAAACCTTTGGGTGGGGATGGAATGTAGGAGATGGGGAATACATGGGAAAATATGAGAATAAAATAATGGAGGAAAAATACCTACTACATTGGCCATATATAAGATGTAAGAGACTTGACATTTTTCTCATTAGATTATAATAACAAGTCTCCTTCATCTTCTCTCCCTCTTTGCAGCTTTCATGGCTTCCTTCCATCCTTTTCTATCTTTCTCTCTCCTTGTCACTCTCCTTCTCTCTCTTTTGCTTCTCTTCTATAGTCTTCTCTCTCCTCTTTCTCTCTCCCCAGTCCTCTCCTTGACATTCACTCTCAATCATGTGTCTCTGTGTGGGAAATGGTAGCTTGAAGAGGAAGAACATGAATCAGTATTTCTCTTTGCTCCCTCTCTCTCCTCTTGAAGGTGGTTCATGCGCAAGTAAATGGGAAGAGATTAGAATGAAGACCAATTGTCCAACTTGTACCGGATCGTGATAGGATCATGTGGATGTCGAGGAATAATGGCCAACATGGTTTGAGATTAGAATGAAGGCCAGTTGTCCGGGATCGTGATAGGATCATGTGGATGCCGATGAATAACGGCCAACATGGTTTGAGGATCAATGGTAGGTTTGATGGCTAGAAAAAAATGCAAATATTAATTCCCAAAACCTGAGAAAGGGCAGTAAGCTCTTTTTCAATGATAATTCTTTTTTTTAAAGACAATTTATGATGCAATTCTCATTCATGTGCAACAAAAATTTGTTTGATGCTTTGTTGCAATACGTTTGAAGATTGTGTCATAAAATTTAGAATATGTGCTCGTAATCATGAGTTATTAATTTTTAAAAACCTAAAAAGTGTATTTTTAAAGAAAATAGCATTTTCGTAATTTTGGGTAATCAAATTGTGTTCATGTGGGATAAAATAAAATGCCAAGATGGATTAGAGTGTGACTTAATTTGTTGACTCAAAAAAATCAAAGAAATATAGTCATTTATTTAAAATAAATAAAGAAATATGGGATTTATATGGAAAAATTTAGATTTTATGCATTAAAAAAGTATAGAAAATTATAAATGTGTTTGTGGACATATGGTGGGCCTAAGGCATGACGTTTAGTCTAAGATTTATTTCCATGTTATAGTACGTGATTTATTATTTTTTAGACAATAAAATAACATGAAAACATTCTCTACACCTATCACCTCAAGTAGAACATTAAACTGTAGGGAGGGGAGGGGTCATGAGTACTAAATATAGATTGAAATCTAATTTATATAATGTACTTTACATATAGGACACATTTATTTTGAAAGTTAAAGGGTTCAATAGCACAAGTATGCTTGGTGATGTCCCCTATATATAACAAAGAAAATAAACTGGTAGTATGAAAATCATGAAAAGAATTGGTTGTGCACATCTAGGTTATTGATTTGATTAAAGAAACTTTTTGTGCACTCGTGGGCGTTCAACTTTGCATTGCATCCCATATGCATGGTATCAAATGAGTATTAGATCTTGGATTGCATAGCACTTAATTTCATAAATGTTGACCCATGTTGAGAGCATGAGAAGTCCCAAGCTATAATTTTAGTATGTTAATTTCTTTGGGGATTGATTTAGTGAGGATTATAATTCATCTCTTGGAGCGATTTTTATAAAGAGAGGACTATGTATCTTATGTGCTTTATGTTTGGACGGTGCATCTTTGGGCCAATCCTAGAGGTGTAGGAGAACTGTAGTGGGGCTGCAGCAATTAGCCAAGGGGTGCTCCTTATGTATGTGCTACAAGGTGCTAAACACCGATCTATTTGGGAACTCCCTATGAGGAGTTGGAAAAGGATCTATTAGACTATGAACGATACAAACGTATGTATAAGTTAGATTAGAGAGCATATTCTCCATACTCTCCTAAGCCACCGTGGGGTGTTTCAATTGAGCATAAAGGCCCGTGACTAGAGCCTTAAAGATAGTGTCAGGCCTAGTTTTGTGGTCTCAATAAGTGGTGCATTTGTTAAGAGTTGTTAATAAGTGGCGGTTTTCAAATCTTGGTTGATAGATACCAATTGTTCAATGTATACCAAAAGATAGTGGAATAGATCCAAAAGATTGTCAAGCCGAGATCTTGAAGTAAGAAATGGCGGGCTGAAATCATTAGGAGGTATTCTCCTCAATGGAGAAGTCTAATATTCCTACAAGGGAGGGGTCTTAGTGACCCTAGTTCTACGAGCAATTCTTTAGGAGGAGAAGGAAGCTCTAGTACTTCCCCTCTCCCAATAGGTAAGTTCCACTAGTTCAAACACCCTTAGCAAATCTGGTTGCCGGCATGGTGCAACCTATTGTGATTCTTGTAGGGACATTGGATATGCTATCCTTAGGATTCTCTCTACCCATCTTCAATGGGTTAGCAAAGGAAGATGCGGAGCTCCACATTAGTGAGTTCCAAAAGTTAATGTTCAATTGTCGAATTCAAGATGAGGGACATCTGATGATGTTCTTTAATAAGACTATGAAAGGAAGAGCTGCAATATGGTATCATAGCCTAGGAGTTGGAACCATAACTACAATTGATCTATTTTTTGCAACCTTCTAAAGAGAGTTTGTCCCTAAGAGAGGCAGTCGGTATTGGTTATGTGTTAATGTAACACATCAAGAATCTCATGAGAATGTTCGAGTGTATACCAAGAAATTGAAAGAAGTATTTTGTAAATTACAAACCTATATTCCCATTCTAGCTATTGCTCAACTACAATACTTTTTGTATGGATTGGACTTTAATATCCAGGTGCAAGTGAGTAGTGTTGCTCTTGCTGACATTGATACTGCTATTATGTAATAAAGCATAAATGCCTTAGTCTAGGGTAGGCTAGGGTTAAGTATAAAAGATGGAGATGTAACATGTAAAGGATTTTTTTGTCATTTTACAACATTATATGTTTGAGGTCTCAATCTCCCACCATCTAAGAGGGTAAATACTCTTGGTCACCATAGCTTGGGGTGCAAACCATGCTGCAACCACTCATCATTTGATTCTCAGCTAACATTGGTAATATCATTTCATGCCTAGCCACCTTGGCTATAGTTTCTTGCCAATTTATGTCTATTTCTTGTATTTTTAGTTTAATGGCTTCATGTGGGAATTAACTTCTTTACATTGGTATCAGAGCCCATTTTTGATCCCATGGGAAGGTCATTTTCATGGTGAATCTGGTTACAATTTAGGCACAAAGTAACTGGAAGACAAGAATTAGTCATAGGATTTGATTAAGTTAAAACGATGACTAGTTAAGGTATCTGCAGTAAGCCGTGAATAAATTTGATGGTCTTGAAGAATGTCTAAAGAAATGATGGCGGATTCATGGTCATTTTGGTGGTTCTGGTCAATTTTGGGCCATTTTGAAGGATCGTGGACTTAACTAAAGCCTAAACAAGGTTTAGAGAGGTTAAACTATGGTTACTTTTTGGAGCAAGCTTCTCTTTCCTCTGTCTAAGCTTCTTGCTAAAAATTTCCACGGAGATCTTTGCTCATTTCTCTTTGCCATGATAATTTCTTTTCAAGCCACCTACTGGAGATGATTCCTGATACCCTAGGCAACATATGGACTACCTATTTGATGGATCTTCATCAAGATGATCATCACATGATGTAGGAGAAGCTCCAGGATAGTTTGGACAAGTTTTCAGCCTGCTGTTGATCCTCTTGATCAGCTCACTCCCTCATCCTGAAGCTATGCCCTCTCTTTCATGATCAAATGCAAAGCTAACTTGAAGTATTAGGCATCTCTTACTTGATATTTCACCTTCCTTCAACCTTGAAGCTTCCTTCACAACCCTAGTTATACTAAAAGTGGATAGCATGAAGATCTCAGCAATTTCTTGAAGTTTTGAGTCAATTTTGGTCTCTTTTAGCTTCAAGAAGTGGAAAGCAAGCATCTACAACCGACATTGGTCAAACATTGGAGCTTGCAAGCAAGATTGAAGCATTTATCTCTTCTCAGATTGGGGAAAAATAGGGCAGCAATCAATCTTCATCAAATTTTACTTCATTAAGGCTTCGATTCATGCGGATTTTATTGTCTACAACCCTGGAAAGGTTTAATTGAAGGTATATCTTAAAGATTGGGCTTACATTGAATAATTTCTTCAAGAATGAAGGCATTTTCAACCTCTTGAACATGAAAATGTCTGAAAATTCATGGAATCCTTGATTCTAACAAGAATTTACACTCTTCAAAGCTCAAAGAATCTCATTCAATAAGCTATTGTAGACTTCTATCAAATCATTGGCTTCTCTTGATTGCATTGGAGCAATCTTATTGATCTAGAGTTGAAGATTATATGGGAGCAATCATATTGGACAAAGCTTTCTTGAAGTTGGTCTTATGATCTTCAATCTTGGTCCATTGATGGTGGTTTATGCTGAATGTTGATTGGTTGATTCATCTACTACTCTTCATCAACATTAAAGAGGTAATTCTATTTTTTAAAGCTTAATCTCTCTTTTCATCCAATTATTGAACCAGTCCCATTGTTCATAAGAGAGATTGAGTGTAATAGAACCTCTTAATTCCCATTGAAGTGCATGCAGAATTCAACCTGGGACTGATTATGATTGCTTGATGAATTTATTTCCTGCCCATTCAAATGTTGATGCTGAATTGATTGTATAAATGCTACTCACTACCTAATTAACTTGGATTTTTGTTGGATGATTGAACATTGATGCTATACGATTGAAATAATGATGAAAATGGTAAGTGGGAATATTGTAAAAGACATGAGTCACTGCAAAAGGGTAATGCCCTATCCATAACCCTTTCAATTCAGTCATTTTCCAATACCCACTTGCATTTCATTAAAGAATTTAATGCTTTTTCAGTCAATGCATAGCATCCTTCTTTGATCAGCCATTAGAATGTACTTGCCATGTTGGTTCCCGCAAGGAAAAAGGTAGATGCTACACAAGTCAATAAGACAAAAGAGAGGTGACCCTCCCTTCCCGATTAAGACCCTGAAGGGGTGCACAACCCGGCTTAAGGTGGAACTTTGCACGCCCCTCTTGTTGTTGATAAACACGAGATCTAGAGCATGGTGCAAAGGCTATGGAGGATGAAAGATGAATATTCAACTCATGATGACATAGACTTAAATAGACTAATTTTTACACAAGTGAATTAGGTTCCAAGATAGATTAGCTTGGACTCATAAACACAATATTGTGTAACATGGACAATGACACTAACAGTGACTCAATTTAATAGTTCCATTACCTTGTAATGAGTGTCAACCAAGTGCATGCCTTTATAGCTTTTTGGATAGTACCACTCTCCTCATTGTGCATATGGGATTTTGAACATCTCTTCCTGGAGCATACATCACTTGTTTATCTTCTAGCCTCTTCAAGGCATACATCTAGCCTCTATGGGCCAGCATCATTTGCTATTCTCAACACTCCCCCTCAAATGATGAGTCTCTACCCTTGCTAGCTTTTGCCTCCCCTACATGTGAACATGGACCAAGAGACTAGCTCTTTGGTAGCCTAGTCAAGTAAAGGTTTGAAACTTTACATCTTGGTAGGGTTTTTACATCCAGTGTGGGAAACAAGATCCACTATAGGAAATAAAGATCCACTATGGGAAAATAGGATCCATTGTGGAAAAACTTATTTGTTGTCAATAGTGGAAATTTCTTTATTTTCTTCATGCTTCTTTGGCATCATTTACTTTTCTCGATCTTTTGGGTGTCTTTGATCTTCTTGGATTCCTTCCTGGTCTTCTTAGTTCTTTTTGTCTTCATACTCTTTACCTTGGTTATGCTATTTGTCCCTTTTGTTGATGTATGGTACATGATTTTTGCTCTAGTCTTCTTGACACATTCTTTCTGTTTATTGAACTTGAGATGGATACACATCAGTACATTATTTTGGCTTAGCAGATTCTCTGTGACATACATGGCTTGGTGATTTATTACATTGGTCTTGGGATACATGCATTTTGGGATTTTATGAATAGTGCAATGGCTTGGACATACAAGATCGATACATATTTCTTTGGATACCATTTGGGTTTGAAGTACATGGCTTGACATTTTATTGACATTGGACATTTTAGGATGGTGTAACCAAATCACTTCAAATACGAAAAGGTCTTACCCATTGACTTTTCACACAATGGTAGTGTCTAATCTCGATTAATCTAGTAGTAGTACAATATGATTAAGCTCTTCACCAATGTGAATAACTTCCAACCTTTAAATGTGAAAGAGAAGATGTGATTGGCTTTAAACAACCAGTGTCTAAAGTAGCTTGGTGTTGATGTTGATCCCTTCAACTTGAGTCCCCTACTTGCTGATATAGATGGCTTGAGTTTAGCAGCACATCTGAGTAAAAAATGCTTCAGTGTGTTGGAATGAAGTGGAAAATTGAAATAAGAAGGAACTTGAACTTGATGTTGTCAATGAATGCTTAGTCTTCCAATCTTCCAACAAATCTCCAAGATCTCCAAGAACTTCCCTTCCTTGATAAAGGCAATGAATAAATCAGTGAATCAGGGTTACTTGAGTGGTATTTGAGTGATAGGTGAGAGAAGATGAAAAAAAATAGAGCTTTGTTGCTTGTGGCTATGGCTTTTTGCTCCTAGGGTTTGGCAGGCGTCTGAGTATTCAGTTGCAGTTGCTCGATGCGTGGACCATTTAGCAAGATATTTGATGAGAGGGTGGCCCATATAGTGAGGTTGAATTGCCCTATTCTCATAGGGGAAATGGCAGATTGTGTGGGTGACAATAGCAGTACGATAGAGGACGGCTGACATAGACAGGATAGCGAGGTCGGATGCTTGTAATGTCGAACCCCAAGGTGAACAATGTCAGTCTTTGATGTGATAGGAAGCTGCACTGGGAGCAGAGGAAGAGTTTCCCCAGAAGACAAATCGAGCTAAAATCGCCTGTATGACAGGATCTAAGTGGTGCAGTCTCCTGGCTATGGCTGCCACAAGGTCTAGTTGAGATTTGATGTTGAAAATGGAGACATGAGCTGAATGTGAGCTGGTTAGAGATCACCAGAGGTGAAAATGTACCATCTCACATGATGCATGGACCCGTTGCAAAGGGAAAAATACACTTAGACTCAAAGGTTTCATTAATGGCAAGGTTGCACATATTTTAGTGGATATGAGCAACACTCATAGCTTCGGGTCAACACCAAATCTTTGAACAGATTGAAGTTGTTACCCATTGATATGGATTCTTCCTTGTGGATACAAGTTGCCAATGGTGCATATGAGTCTAGTAAAGAAGTGTGTCCATGTACTTCAATTGAGTTATCACCCTCTTGCACAATAAAAGTAGACTTGATCACTTTGGATATGGGGCCTATTGACATTGTTATTGGATGTAATTGGCTGAAGACACTTGGAAAATTCACTTTATACTTGGAGCAAATGCAAATGGGATTTAATTGACAAGGACATCACATAGAATTCAAAGGCATAGACCACAAACAAATAGAAATCATCTCCATGAAGAAATTGCGAAAAGAAATCAATGCCAAGTCATGCATATTCACTCTTTTGCTTGCGAAAGTAGATGAAGGGCAATCATCAAATCAGCCATCTTCTTCTTCAAAGAAAAGGGATCCAAGATTGGAAGAGCTATTGGAGGAATACATGGATTTATTTCACCCACCATCATCTTTACCTCCAAAGTGAGAGGTTGACCATCATATTTATTTGTTGCCTAACACAAAGCCCATCAACAAACCTTCTTATCGCTTGTCCAAGTTTGAAAGGGAAGAAGTGGAGTGACAAGTCAAAGAATTGCTGCAAATGGGTTTAATTCAGCAAAGTCAATGGTCGTTTGCCTCTCCCGTGCTCTTAGTCAAGAAGAAAGATGGATAATTTTTCATGTGTATTGATTATCAAGATTTAAACAAGTCAACGGTCAAGAATAGGTATCCTATTTTCCAAATTGATTATCTTTTAGATGAGCTTAAAGATGCAAAGGTCTTCACCAAAATAGATCTTCGATCGGGTTATCATCAAATTCGAATGAAGGAAGGAGATGAGTTCAAACAGCTTTTAGGATTGAAAGAGGGTTATACCACTTCTTAGTTATGCCATTTGGACTTTCCAATGCACCTGCTACTTTTCAAGCCCTCATGAATAAAATATTGTTGCCCTTCCTGTTCAAAATAGTCCTTGTTTTCTTTGATGATATCCTAATCTATAGCAAATCCAAGGATGAGCATTTGAAGCATATAAGAGAGGTTCGCACTCTTTGCCAAGATGACGAAGTGTTCTTTCATGGAAGGTGAAGTTGAATATTTAGGTCATGTTGTGGGAGAGCAAGTCATTAGAGTGTAGCCCAATGAGGTAAAATGTGTTAAAGAATGGCCTACTCCTACGAATGCAACCTCCTTGAGAGGATTCCTTCTATAGGAGGTTCATCAAGAATTATGCTCATGTGGCGGCTCCATTGATGGATAGACTCAAAAAGAAGGCTTTCTTTTGGGACTCCATTGCTAATCAAAGTTTCAATGAGCTGAAATCTCTCTTAATTACAGCACCTATCCTTGTATGCCTGGATTTCTCTAAGGAGTTTATCATATGTGTGGATGCTAGTGGAAGAGGAATTGGGGCTATTTTATGTCAAGACCATGGAGCCATAGCTTATGAGAGCCAAAAGCTTGATGACAAGGAGCGTCAATGATATGTTTATGAGCAAGAGATGTTAGCAATATTGCATGCTATCAAAAAGTGGCATCATTACATCTATGGCAGCCATTTCAAGGTCAAAACAGATCATCATGTGCTGAAATACTTTCTTTCACATCCAAATTTATCTCCCAAGTAACGAAGATGGTTAGCTACTCTTCAAGGATATGACTTTGAGATATCTTATATGGTTGGAAAAGATAATGTGGTGGCACTGTTGAGTGTTGAAATGACCTATTTTTTGACTGATTTTTGTTGTTTTTTAGAGCTGAATGGTTGATTTTATGAGATGATTGATTGGTTTGGAAGTGGTTTGAGAGTGTTTTGGATAGGTTGAAATGGTTTTATTAAGCTCATGATGTTTATTAGTAGAGATGTGAAGTTCTGTTGATGTTCTGATATGTTCTGTTTGGTCCTGATAGCTTTTGTTAAGCTTCTGTTTTGTTCTGTTTTCTCTCTGTAAGGAGGGATGGAGTATTGATTGATAGGGTTTGAGATTGTTTGAAAGCTTATTGAGTGATTTTTGATGGTTTGGAATGGTTTTGGTATGAGTTATGTGGTTCTGATGCTTTCTGTTGACCTTCTGTAACTCTCTGATGAGCTTCTGATGAGCTTCTGTAGACCTTCTGTATGCTTCTGTATGTGTTCTGTTGGATGAGAGTGTAGCTTGGGAAAGTTTTCTAGCCTTGGAAAGAGATGAATACAAGTTCAAAAGAGCTAAAAGAAGTCAAAGAAGTAGCTGCTGAAGACTCAAGTAAAGACTGGAGTGAAGTGATAGTGGTGAGCTATGAAAAGACACTGTAGTGGCTCTGGTGCCTCTTCATATCAGACATACCTCTTGGGAGGTGCATCCATGACCTAAGAAGGATTATTGAGGGTGATTATTGAGTGATTGTAGTGAGGATATGATGTACTATTGATGGAGAGAGAGAGAGAGAGAGAGAGAGAGAGAGAGAGAGTCAGAGATAGCCAATTCTACCAAAACATTGTGATTGTATATGAGAGATTGAGAGAGAATATTATGAAAACATTGAAGATGAATACTATGTGATGTATTTCCATTCAAAGATGGTGTATTCCTTTGCTTTCTTTGTTATATTGATGGATTTTGTGAAGATATTGAAGAATATGGTTGATTCTATCAAATCCATGGGAGATCTACATAATGCTGCATCAAGATTTGTTGTGCCTGGTATTCTTTTCTTCATTGTGATCATATAAACCCTAATAAAAAATCTTATTGATGTTACAAGATAGATTTTCTTGCAAGAGAATTCCCTTTTCCTTGGTGTTCCTCTTGGGGCTCCATGTTTTTGGTGCACAGCCAAGGAAACCTTGCCATCAACAAGTACCAAAAGAGGCTGAAAATGAAGGAAATAGCATTGCCAAGAAGAGAAGAATTCAATGGATGTTTGTAAAGTTCCTTCTTCCACTGAAGAGTTGGAATTTATCATAATCAAAACCACTTTCCACAAGAAGTTCATCCCACAATGGCGGAAACATATCACCATCATGATGCATGCTCTATGTGGTGGACAGTTTCCTCTTCCTGTTGAAGTAGCAGAAACTTGCATCCTAGTGGCAAACTGTTTGGGAACAAACTGAAGAGCAGAAACAGAGAGAATGACCATACATGGAAGATTTGGCATTCATTGAGGAGTTTCCAGACATCATCAAGTGGGAGATTGTGAAGAAGCTTCAGGAGTCTTGGTTTGTAGAGGTTCACGAAGACAAGAAGGAAAAGAGTTGGAATTTGTTCGTGGATGCTCAACAGCAAGATACATGGGATGCTTGGTGTACTGATAATCTTCTGTTTGTTCAATTGGCAACCCATTGGAAGTTGGTAGACAGAGTGTTCTTTACAACATACACTGTTGAAACCATCAGAAGCTGGCATTACTATGATGATGGCACCACCACAATGCTTAGACGTATGCATTTTGACACCTTCAGAACCGAATACCTTCCTCTGTGCAGTGGCATGAAAGCAAAATTCAGGGACGTTGAAAATGAAGAAGTAGAAGAAATGTTGGCAAGAGAGTCCTCCAGAGACTAAAGTCTTCTGTTATCCCTCTGTGGAGCACTAACAACATAGTGGAGCCAACCCCCTGATGAATGACGCAATAAAGAGGCAAGCGTTAGAACGAGTCCATAGGTACATGAGAAGAGAAAAGGCAAAAATCAAAGCTGAGAACGAGCTCGCAGCAGAAGCCGCCTTTGACGCCCTTGCGAAACTCTTTACAGAAGTCGCAATGGCACATCAAGCCCTTTCTCCTCCTGTTGGAGGTCCACTTCCAAGCCAGATTCGTCCTGGAAATATTGATGACAAGCCAGCGAATGTAGTTCCATTGCCAGTTTTTAAGGGAGAGTATAATGAAGACCCTGATCTTCATGTAGCAGAGTTTATGGTAGCCTGTGTGGCTAACAATGCCAGAACCCTTGAGCATTGGCTAGCAATATTCCCCGCCACTTTCAAGGGCGCGGCGTTTCAGTGGTATGAGAGACAAGCAGTAGGAACTTTTGGCACATGGGATGACCTGAAGTTGGCCTTCCTCACTAAATTCAGGCGTGAAGGTTTTGAAGAGCGGATGTGAGAGAAATTTATGAATTTAAGTCAGTCCTCTAGAGAAAGAGTAGAAGCTTATGTCTCATGAATGGAATCCATCCTGAAGAGATGGACTAACCATAATCTAGATGATGGCATTCAGAAGGGGGTGTTTCTCAGAGGATTACAACCAGAAGTCCGTAAGTTTGTGGAGCTGCAAAGACCAGCCACACTGCAAGCTGCAATCGAAGGTGCAAGACTGTACGATGAAGTGGAGGCTAGATTGGCGATGAATCCAGGAAGAGGAGTCCTACCTCCTCTGATGCCAGGAATGATGTACCCACCAAATGCAATCCCAGGGACTGTTCCCTACCCCTACCAACAGATGCCCCTAGTATCACAGTACAGTGCACCAAATCCACAATGGCCACAATCCATGCCTCAAATGATGGCTCAACCACAACAACAATGGTCCCAACCAATTTCCCCAATGCCAAATCAGCAGCAACAGTGGAACCCTACCAACTGGAGCCAACAGCCAACAGTTCAAACAGGAGCTCTGAATCAAAATCAGAACAGAGACCCCTCTGCACCAGCCCAACCTATTTATGCAGTGATTACAGAGACTCCTCAAAACCCTACTGCCAGTACCTCAGGAGGAGAAAGTTTGAAGGATTATTTATCTAACTCAGTTGCAAATATAAAAAAGGAGTTGATGGATGTGATTACAGAGCAGCTACAGACACTGAAAGTGAATACCGCTAGCATATCCAACGTTGCAGGAGCAGGAAGAGATGTGATGCGGTCAAATACTTGGTGTGGTAAGTGTCATCAAGCAGGCCATTTAGACACTGAATGTACACGAAAACCAACCATTCCTGGAGCCTTCTGTTCCTACTGTTTTGCAGAAGAACCATACAGAGGATATTTGCTCTCTGAAGGAGATGCATGATAGGAGAAGGAAGGAAGAAGACGCAAGATTCAACTTGTTGGAATCCAAAATGACAACACAGGATATTGGACCCAAGCCTAGAGAGTTTGGTCCTAATTTCGGTCCAAGGAGATTTCCCTCCCAAAGTTACAGAGGAAGACAGTCTGGCGGTGGTCAGAGATCAGAAGTGGAGTGTTGCAGATGCGGAGAAAAGGGACACATTTCACCAAATTGTCCAAATCCCAGAAGGTCAGTGGATTACAAGCCCTTATGCAGTCGATGCAAAGGAGAAGGCCACACTGCAAAAGACTGTCCAAGCCCAGCCCCAGTGAAAACCAGTGCTACTATAATCCGGCCAAGGCCCAAGAGCCTACCTCCAATTTAGTGGAATTGGAAGTTGCTGCCATCACACGTGCGAAGAAGAAGGAACCACCTATCCAGAAAGAAAATAATCCTCCTACTAGAACAGTGAAGTTCAATCTTCCACCAGAAGAACAGAACAGAACAGAGCCTGACAGTGCCGTACAGAGCACCACAGAGAGTCACAGAGACAGTTCCAGAGACAGGACCAGAGGTCCAGGAGATAGAAGAGGAGGAAGTGCCACAAGTGGCAGAAGAAGTCCCCATGATACCCCTGTTGGAAGAAAAAAGGAAAATGAAAATGGGTGTCGCCCCATTCCCTAACCAGTTAGAGAAGCCAGTGGATCCTATTAAGGAATACGATCTGGTCAGAGATCTAGATACCTTTAAACCAAACCTCACATTCCGACAATTATTGATGTTGTCTCCCAGTTGCCGAAAAAGGTTCAAAAGTATACTGACAAGAAGACGTGGCTTAAGGATTTCTCCCTCAACAGCAACAAAGTCCAACAAAGCTCCAGAGCCTGTAAAAGAAGTGGACGTGGCTAACGCCTTCCTAGATCCGGGTACCCCAGAGACTAGTGTGTGGATAGAAGGCTGCTTCATTGCAAATGCACTGATTGATGGTGGTTCATCAGTGAACATTATGACGGATGCGACAATGAAGGATCTAGGCCTACAAGGTGTGCAACCAACCCAATGGCTCATCAGACTGGCGGATCAGAGTAGAATCAAGCCTTTGGGCATTCTCCCGTATGTGAAGACTACAGTGGCTAGAAAAGATTATTGGCTAACCTATCTAGTGGTGAAGCCAAACTCTTATGGTACATCCTACCCTCTGTTACTGGGCAGACCATGGCTTTTTGAAGCCAGAGCAAGGACGGATTGGTTCAAAGGAACCTTGACCTTGGGTAGAGGACCTAATAAAGTGGTGCTGAAGCTATATGGTACTCAAAAAGGACATGGATCCACCTCCTTGGAATTATCTTCTGACTCCCCTAATGAGGCTACAAATGGAACATCAGCAGATGAAGATGCTGTCAAATAGATCCTTCCCAAGAAAACAGTGGCACGTTCCTTAACAGTGGATACTGTAAGCCAAGTCCCAAAAGATGCAAAGTCCCTGTCAATGGGTGAATACTTCCTGCCTGAACCAGGAACGATTTCCGAAATCACTTCTGACAGTGAGATAGAAGCATGGATGTACTGCTCTCCCTGTTACATGGCCATAGCAGAGCCAGAGACAGAGGCAGAAGATGAAACAGAGGACATGTTCTTCTCTTCCAGAGCTCCTATAGAGACAGAGCCAGAGACAGAGACAGAGACAGAAGAGGATGGAGATGATATGGAAGAAGAAGGTTATGAAAGCAAGACGGAAGAGTCTATCCCACCTGAAGAGGATATATATGAAGAAGAAGTTCCAGAAGCATCAGAAGCAGACGAGCTCATGCTGTGGGACAGAATGGCAATGGTACCATTTGGTCTGGTAAATGGATCTTCTCACATGCAAAATCTTTATAAGAAATGGGTTAAAAAGAACAAGCCGTCTTTCAGTAGTGGCTCATGCTGCCCTCACCCACCTTTGCCAAGAAAAGATGATGATGATGCATCGTGTCCACAAGCACCAGTCCCACAAACCCAACAGAAATCAGAGGGTCCCTGTTATGTGACGTTCCTAGACGTGTCATCAGAAGATGAGTCTTCAAGGCAACAGGTAACTAATCGTGAAACCAAACCTGAAACGGCTCTAATCCCATTTCAACATCTCAAGAGGCAACCTAAGTCTCCACTAAAAGAAGAAGTTGGTTCTAGTGGAACATCAGATGAGGACACCACCCCCTTGAAGGAGTCGGATCTGTATCTAGAAGCAGTCCGTGGGACCTTCATCCGTGAAGTAGAAGGTGAAAGACAGTTAACTTTTGTGGATGCAGATGGTACTGAACGCCATTTGAAGGTGGGTAGCAGCCTACCAGAAGAGGAGTTGTCAACCTTGTACAACTTGTTGAAAGAGAATTTGGACGTGTTTGCGTGGTCCTACAAAGACCTAAAGGGGATTGATCCCACAATATGTCAGCATCATATTGACTTGGAGCATGATGCCAAGCCAGTACGGCCAACGACAGAGGCGAATGAATCCAAATTATTCCACATTGGTGAAAGCAAAGCTGCTAAAGCTTCTGGAAGCCGAGTTCATCTATCCAATGGAAAATAGTGAATGGGTCTCACCCATCGTGGTTGTACCCAAGAAGAATGGCAAGCTTCGTATATGTGTGGATTTCCGCAAGTTGAATTCCAAGACGAAGAAGGATCACTTTCCTATCCCTTTTACAGACCAACTGTTGGACACAGTGGCAGGCCATGAGCTGTATTTCCTCTTGGATGGATTCAGTGGATATAACCAAGTGCAGATAGCAGAAGAAGACCAATCCAAAACAACCTTCACTACAGAATGGGGGACCTACGCTTACCGAGTGATGCTGTTTGGGCTCTGCAATGCCCCTGCTACCTTCCAGTGAGTCATGATGGCCGCATTCCAAAATCATCTGCACGACTTTATTGAGGTATATTTGGATGACTTCTGTGTCTATAGTTTGATTCGTGAATACTGGGGACATTTGGAACAATGCTTTGACCGATGCTGGGAGTATGGGATTTCCCTCAACCCCGACAAATGCATCTTTGGGGTCTCTTCTGGAGTCCTGTATCTCTGCACAAGGGATATCAACAGGCCCTGCAAATATTGAAAAGATTGCAGCTTTGACAGCACCCACCAACCTCAAACAGTTGAGGGGATTCCTAGGCCATGTGGGTTACTACAGAAGGTTCATAGCCCATTTTGTAACAAAGGCAACCTCCTTGCACAAGCTTCTGAGGAAAGATGCAGAGTTTATTTGGACGGAAGAATGTGACAAAGCCTTCAACACTCTGAAGCAATGTCTGATTGAGGCACCCATTCTGCAACCTCCTGATTGGACGAAGGAGTTTCATGTACACACTGATGCATCAGTTGAAGGGCTAGGTGCTATCTTATGTCAAAAGGGCCCCTCCAAATTAGATCAACCGATCTATTACGCAAGCCGAAAAGTCACTGATAGGGAGCGAAACTATATAGTGACAGAGCTTGAGTGCTTGGCAATGGTGTTTGCCCTAGAGAAGTTTCGCCACTATCTGTTGTCTACCCACTTTAAATTTTATGTAGATCATGAGGCCCTATCCTTCCTGATGAACAAAGCAGATGTGAAAGGACGAATGATGAGATGGATCCTTCTATTTCAGGAGTTTGACTTCGAGGTAATCACCAAACCTGGTCGTTCCCATGTTCTGGCTGATCATCTGTCGCGTATCCCTCAGATTGCAGACGAGGAGCAGGATGATCCAGACCTCCCTGATGCTTCCCTATTCATGGTAGAAACTGTAACCCCCTAGTATGCAGACATTTCCAATCTGCTAGCAACCCAATAGTACCCTCCTGGCATTTCTAGTCGGGAAAGGAAGAAGCTTATGTTAGAATCAGCCCCCTACACCCTGTTAGGCGGTGCACTATACAAGAAGGGCAAAGATGAAGTGCTCAGAAGATGTGTTGCAGGAGATGAGATTGGGATTGTTTTGAAGGCTTGCCATGACGAGCCGTGTGGAGGCCACTTTGCAGGAGAAGCCACAGCCAGGAAGGCTCTGCTAGCAGGATACTGGTGGCCGACCCTCCACAAGAATACCTATGATTACTATAAAAGATGTGATGCTTGTCAGAGAATGGGGAAACCCACCAAAACAAGTGCTATGCCACTGCAACCTATCCTTTCTTTGAAGCCATTTGAGAAGTGGGGGATTGACTTCGTAGGCCCAATCAAACCTCCCACTAGAAGGAAGCAGAACAGATACATCTTGGTATGTATGGATTATGTCACAAAGTGGTGTGAAGCTAAAGCCCTAAAGCGGGACGATGGTAACAGCGTGGCCCTGTTCATGTATGAGAATATCATCACCCGTTTTGTCCCTTAGAGCTGGTAAGTGACAGAGGCACTCATTTCATTAATAAAGTCATGGAATAGTTGACAGAGCTGTATAAGATCCGCCATCGCAAGTCCACTCCTTACTACCCCAGAGCTAATGGCCAAGTTGAAGTCACCAATCGCATCCTCTGCTCGATCCTGACAAGGACAATTGCCGCCCATCGTCGGGATTGGGACGATCAACTTACAGAGGCCCTCTGGGCATACAGAACCTCCCATAAAGCAGCAATAGGACAGACACCCTTCCAGCTGGTGTATGGTACAGAAGTTGTTTTTCCTGTTGAACTGGAATTGCCCTCTTTGCGAGTGGCTATCAAAGAGCGTTTGGGGGACGATGATTCACTGCAACGGCGTCTCCTGCACCTGGAATATTTGGATGAAACTCGCAGGATGGCTCTACAGTGCATGGAAGCCACGCAAGCTCGACGTAAGGCTTACCATGACAACTTCATCAAGCACAAGGAGTTCAAAGAAGGTGATTTGGTCCTAGCCTATGATTCATGATTTGGCAAGTTTCCTGGCAAGCTCCAACAGCGGTGGATGGGCCCATATAAGGTACTTGCTGTCAACCCTAATGGCTCTGTCCACGTGCAGACTGTTGAGGCCTCTGATGATCCCTTCCTGATCAATGGATATCGCCTGAAGAAGTACTTTCCTCCTTGGGGATCTTGACAATCACGGTCACCTGATCCTTTCCCTCGTTGGCGTGGCACTGTCACTCTTATGATGCTACTTCTGATAGCCATTCTTCAGCCACTCCTGATGAGGTGGACGCAACCCTCTGTCCCCTCAACCCCACCTTCCAGCCTTGATCTCTTATCCTCTATTTTCCACCAGCGGCAGTGGCGAGGTTGGTTCTGACAAATGGTATTTCTACCATTCCCTTGCTTAATTCGAAGAGAAAAAAAAAGGAAAACAAAATATACATATCGATCATGGGAGAAAAGGACTTAGGTCCCTGTCATGCCGATCTATTCTTCGAGAAAAGGTGGAAACACCCTCGGGAGTAGGAGAAAAAGAAAAGAAACAAAAAAAAAAACTGTTATGGGAGAAAAGGAAGAAATGCCCTGTCATAGCGGGCCTCGTTCCAAGAAAAGGTGTTTAACACCCTTGGGTGGGAAGCTGGCTGTGGAAAAGGTGGTAACACCTCGCAGTTCAGGATAACTGACTCACCAGCAGAAAATAGTCCAGAAGAAATTTGAAGCCACCTCCCTTGGTGCGCTGTCTCTGCAACTTCATTAGTCTGTCTGCCCCCTTTCACAGACGATCTTTTCTACAACCAATTAAAGTACCAGATCTGATGGCTACCTCCCTGGGTATGCCTCTTCAATAACTGATGACACGATCTTCATCGACAAACAACCGAGTGACGCAAGCTTTCATCCTAACCGGATGGGGAAGTGAGTATGGTTGCCCTCTGTATCTATCAGAGAGTGAGACAGAGGGTGGGGCGAGAGACCAGTCTTTTCCCTTCAAGTCAAATGAGAGGTGAGAAGTTTGAATGAAGTGTTGCACTCACGGGATGGGCCTCTCAATGCACAAAGCACGATCTATTTCTATGCACTGCATCACAAGGCTCCCTGGCCTTCCTTCTCGCACCGTATACTGGCACAGGGCGGGATGCACAGTTGCACCATCAAATGCGCACAAGGCATACAACCTTTGCACAAGTGACTATGAGGATTACATCAATGGGTTTCAGGTCATGGTTTCCCTCTGTACCTTTCAACAGAGCGTGAGACAGAGGGTGGGCTGAGTGTGACTGGAATTTCTTCAATCAATTCTCGAGAGGTGAGATTGAGGGACATTACGACACTTGGAGTTAGGTATGTTCCCATTTCCCTATGCACCCATGGGGTGGGTCTTTACTGTCATCATAGGACACGTCACCCTGTTCTGTACACTGCACAGTAAGGCTCCCTTGCCTTCCTCCTTGCACCTATGCCAGACGGGTTGGACGCACTAATGCGCTATCAATTGTGCACCCTAGCGTACTCCCTCTGCACCATCCCCCTTGTCGATTCCTAAACCGGGTATCAGATATGGGTTTCAATCATTATTCCTCGAGTGATATTAGTCATGGGGTGAGTGATTGCTCTTTCATTCCATATGAGTGATTGTGAGTTGAGTGCAACATCCCTCGCCATCGACGCGTTTCCTGCGATTCCTTCAACCAGGTGCCTCCCTGGGTGTTGCCGTATGGTCCCTGCCACGAAGGACGTGTGCTGTGAAGATACCTTGGTACCTCCTGCAGCAGCAGTTGACAACGACACAGGACGTGCCATCAACAGTTCACCTTGATTCTCAACAATATGGGCTAAGTTTTTCTAACCCTACACCTTCTGTTTCTCAGTGACGTTCATGTTTTAAGTGTGAGGACGTTAGTGGATGGTCTGTTGTGTGGTATTAAGGTCCCTGTTGCTCAGTTAACCCTATCCGTTAAGGTCTTAAGTGTGGGGACGCGTCCCTGCGCATCTACATTGCACACCCCTCTGCATATGCCTCAACCTGCTCATGCATGTATGCCATGACTTGCTTTTACCCTGATCTTTCGATATTTTTCTTTCTTCCTGCACCTCGTTCCGATGCACGGATCTTTCGATATTAATTTTCGTTTGCATTTTTGCTCCCATTTTTTGCATGTGAACGCCCTGTTTTTCCCCCGGAACCCCCGTTGCATGTATCCCCTGTCTTCCCCCTGCCGTCCTGCCCAATTTTTGTTTTTACGACATTTCGTTTCGATGCTCGAATTGGGAGATATTACTTTTTCTTTATTTTTACGTGTTTTGTGCGACTCGTCCCGCGCGTGAACGCGCCCGTTTTCAATTTTACGCGTCTCAACACGCCCCGATCGCGTCCGCGTGCCCCGTACCGATATCCCGGCCCTATTTCGATCTCGTCACTGTAAATTTTTTTACCCCGCCCCGCTCACGTGCACGGGACGGGGCACACCTTTCTTTTCTGGCAGGTACCCTTTCTCCATGGGCACCTACCCCCCATGGGCATCCCCCCTGGGCACCCCCCAACTTCCTTGGGCACCTCCCACGCCCATGGGCACCCCCCACCCCTCGGGCACCCTCCCCTATCCCCCCCACCCCGACCTTTCTCTCTCCTTGACCCCTTCCCCCCAACCACCTCCATCTCCCTCTCTCCCTGCGTGCCCCTCTCCCTCTTCCTCCTCTCCATCTCCACCTCCCTCTCCCTCCTCCTCCTCTTCTCCTCCCTCACTCCTCTCCTACCGCCGCTCCTCATACTCCTCCCGCCCTCGCCTGGACGCCACGCTGTTGGGCGCCCCCTCCCTCTTCTCCTCCCTTGGCGCTTCGTCCTGCCCCGCCTCTGACGATCGCCTTCGCCCCGTGGCCCTCTGTCCGCCGCCTTATGGCCTGGCTGCCGCCCCTGACGCCCGCCTCTAGCACCCCTCGTGGCCTCCGCCCTATTGTCTGTCGTCGCCCACCCGTCCTTCACGCCCCCTCTCTCTTCTGCGCTGGCGTTGCAGGCCGCCCCGCCCTCGCCTGGCGCCCTTTGACCCGCCGCCACCTCCTTCACGTCCCGCCTTCGGTCCCCCGGCCTCCCCTGCCTGTCCTCCCCTCCACATGTCCCACCACCCCACCCCCCTGCAAGCCCCCCTTCCCCCCCAGGCACAATCCTACCCACCACCCCCCTGCAAGCCCCTGTTCCCCCCCGCAGACACCCGCAGAAACCAACCGCCCACCGCAGAAACATGCAGCAACTGCAGATCCCCTTTTCAGCCCCTAGTCCCCTGACACACGAACGGGTGTGTGTGCGCGTGTGGTTCGTGTGGTTGTTCGTGTTCGGGTGCGGGAGTCCGTTAGCGGCTGTTCACGCGCAGGGACGCGTGTTCCCTTGTTCGTGCGGTGGTGTGCACCAGCCGGCTGTTCACACGCAACTGACACGCAGTCCATTCCTGGGTATATTCCCGGATTTTTAATTCCAAAATTCGAAAACCCAAAAAATACATTGAAAAATTACACAAAAAACATTAAAAATCACTTAAAATTCAAAAAAATTACATAAAAATCTTGAAAAATCCCCAATCTTTCTGCAGTAAATTGCAATTTTTTTATAAACTAAAAATTTCAGAAAAACAAATTTCAGAACATTTTAAAATTAAAAATCCTTTTCAAAATACCCAAAATATGAAAAAAATCATTAAAAATTGTACAAATTCCAATTTACTTGCGGAAAAATTCATGTAAATTTCATTAACTTTTTTGCTTATTTTTGGAATATTTTCTAAGTTGAAAATGATGTGTCATTTTATTCCATTATTATTTTATGATAAAAATACTTCATTAAATGCTAAATTCATGAAAAATCCTCTTTAATTCAAAACACAAGCTGAAAAATCTAGAAAAAATCCAGATACCTTGGTTCTTTTTGGATTGTTGACCTACATTTTGGGATTGAGAAGTGCGCATTCATTGCATACACATACACCCACTTCTAGGTATTTTTTCTTTTATATTTTTTTTATTTTTTCCGCTACCCCAAAATCCACGTTTAATTTTTAACATGAATCCTAAACACCACCATGGCACGCGCGCTCGCGCTAAACACACCATTTTATAATAAAAATTAACCAGCCCTTTACTTAGCATACGCTATGTGCGCTTAAGAGGCACTTTAATATTTTTAATAACAATGAACCAGCCGTCACAAGAGCACGCGCTGGCAAAAAAGCACTCCACATTACCTTAATTTTTAATAAATGAATTTGCATTTAGAGACCTAGTCTGGGTATCGAAGTCCGGGTTGCGTTAATGCACCGCTCCAACCTAATAATTTATAATTAAAATTTTAAAAATGAACTGGTGTTTTTTTGTTAAGGTTTATCACTTAATTAAAAATTCACCCATTTCTTAATAATTCATAAAATGAACCCTTCATTAAATTAATTTTCCCTCACTGCACTTATTTTCCCTTTTTAATGAACTCGTTTTGTGGGATGGGTATGTGAAGTCTTTGGAGTTGTCTCCATGGTCAAACCTGGTTATCAAAGTTGTGGTCATGATATGTGTGGGTTGTTGTTATGTTTTGGTTCAGTTTCTTTGATACGATTAAGGGTATGGTGTGTAGTTTTTTCTCTTTATTGCATGATACGGGGATTTGGGTGTTTGCATGTTGCATAGCATGAAGCTTTCGGTCGCATATGTGTAGAGGTCATGTCGAATTTTTTCTAGGCTGTGGTTTGCTTGGGGATAGTTGGTCGAGTCACGTTTTATCACCTTGGTTGATATCTTATCCTTGGTTTTTGTCTGTTGCTTTGCAGGCATTCTCTTTGTTTGTCTGTGTTGTGGTGTGTGTGTAACCATCTGAATGGCGCCCTCTCGTACTCCTCCCCCGATTCACTATGTTCCTTTGGCTGTCCATGATTATTCTTTGTTACTGGATTCGGACGTTGTCGCTAAAGCGGGCTTGTCCAAGTTCGTCAGCCTTTCTTTCCCACTGGTTCCAGATGATCCTTCCCTTTGTGACGAGTTTTTAACCTCTTACAGTAAGAGGTCTGGTCCAGTTCGTGGCACTACTGTTCTTCTGACACCGAAGAGTCTAGGCAAGGCTCTTGGTCTGCCATATCGTGGGGAGTTTGTCCCTGCCGCCAGACAGTTGTTTACCAATGAAGATATTTTAAAGATGTTGCAGAAGTAGACTCAAGATGTTCTTGATCCGAAGAAGGTCATTGCCACGTCAGGAGTGGGTGTTTCCATGATTTCCAATCCCTTATGGAAACAACTATGCTAGTTCCTTCAGGACAGGTTCATGCCTGCAAAATCCCCATCTCATTATCTTTCCAAGGAGTTGTTTACAACTTCACGAATGATTTTGAAAGGTATAACTATTGATTGGAGTACCTACCTCCTCTCCAAGATGGATCACCACTTTATCCGAGCTACTCGAGGAAATGTGACTAATATTACATTTGGGTTCTTCCTCTATGTCTTTTTGCTACATGCTGCCCCTACAAAGGAAGTTCCTTTACCTCCAGTTGATCCTCCAGAAGTTCCTCTTCCGCCTCATAATGAAGATGATGATGTGATAATTGAGGATAATGATTCTCCTCCTCCCCTGGTCATTAAGAGAAAACGCCTCAAGAGGGTGGCTGAGTCAGTGCCTATTCCTCCACCAGTTCGAGTGACAATTCCTGCCCAGTCTTGCAGCAGCTTGCCTGTATTCCTTCAGACGCCAAATCTTTTCAGAGCCCATAGAGATGGGATGCTAGAACTTACTATTCCTTCTATTCACCGCATGGTAACATGAGATGCTATTCCATTCCTGTGCAAGGATATCCAGAGTTCTATTGAACTTTCGATGACTGCTTGTATCCAGCAATTATATTCTTCATTTTATGATGAAGTTCAGCAGTCTAAGGAGGAACTGAATAAGACCAATACTGAGTTAGCCTCTGCTCAGGAGAAATTCTCTGACCTTTGTACGCAAATGGAGCAGCAGACTAAGCTCGTGGATACTCAGAAAGCTGAAATCTCTAAGTTGAAAGCTGAGTTGGCAGAAGATAGGTCTCAAGTGGTTGATGTAACAGAGGAGAGGGATAAGTTACAGAAGGAGAGTTAAGAGATGAAGGAGGTGATAGCTGCCCAAGCAGAGAAGTTTAAATCCACCACATCTATTTTAGACCAGAGCAATGCTCAAATCCAGCAACTCAAAGATCAGTTGGCTCAATCTCGTTCTAATACACAGAGTCCTGTGCAACCAGTTTCTCTTTTATCCCCTGTAGACTTGGCGGCTCTTTAGAGACAGGCTACCTTATGTTCCTTATTCCAGGCCAAGGTGGAAAGATTGCAATCTCGCATGGATTTGTTATGGTCTTCTTTTGAGTAGTATCAAGAATATGTTCCACTAGATCATTCCTTTTTTGTCCATTATCAACAACAGAAGTTGGCCTTCTATATAAAACTTTCCACTATGGATTTACCTATTCCAGAGGATGGATGGAGTGGATCCTGGTCATCAGATTTGCTGATAGAAATCGTGAGGATGGTTTTTGAAGACTCTGTCACTCCAGATACGATGCTTCTGTCCTATATGTATTTAAGGGGTGATTTACTGATTCCAGATGATGAAGATCTAGCTTGGTATGTCGGAGATGTGGTATTGCAAGCTTCTTTGTATGTCCGACATTTGGAGTTGAGGATTGATGAGACATTCCAAGGATATTCTTCAAAGGTGGCTGAGTGTCCTAAGTTTTCATGGCACACTATGGTTGATGCTGTCATTTTGAATCACCGATAGGTCAAAGCTTCAGCTCATGCCCAAAACACTAACCAACTGAGGGTGGATCTTTTAGCCTACCTCTCCAACCAACCTCCATTTGATACTTCTTTCTTTGAAGCCTATCATCGTAGATCAACTTTAGGTCTGTCCTTCCCATGCCTAACTCATTATCAACAAATGGCTCATAGGTATGATGCTTATATTTCCCTTTTTCAATCTAACCCAAAAGTCATTTTACCCCTTCTTTTCCAACCTCAAGGATCTCCTCAAATTCCTATCTTTACCCATTGTTCTTTTATTAAAGATCGAGTTTTTCTACCTCCTGATCCTTGTCCTTCCCCATCCCCTGACATTCTATCAACTTTTCCTGCTTATCTTTTAACGCCTTTCTTAACAGAATCTCCTCAATTTTCAGCCAATCCATCTTTAATCCATTTTTCATTTTATGATTTTGCCTATCCATTGCTTCATCCTCTTTCATTAGTCCCTCTTCCGTCTCCTAACACTTCTATTCCTAATCCTCCTCAGTTGGTTAGTGGGTATCCAGGTTTTGATCAGAAGATTCTTCGAAGAAGAGGCTGGAGTTCAAATGATTCCCTTACTGGACCTCAAATCAATTGGCCATTGATCCCAGGAGAATGGATAAGTGCTAGTCAAGCTTATCAGAATTATCTGCATTTTGCTCAGCAATATTCTCAGTCTCTGCAGATCCTTCTGTGTGCTTAACTGCTCATTTTACTTGGTACCTGGCGTATATGCATAGGCATTCTCATAATGATTCAAAGCCTATTCCAAAATTGTGCATGAATGTCAATGTGAGCATTGATTCCCAGCAACTGGATGTATTGTACTTTCATGCCCTCTGTTTGCCTAGCAGATACCTTGTCTTGTTGGAAAGGATGTGCTGCCTTCAATTTTTTCAGAATCCTCCCAATACATTTGTAGATGAATCTTTGTCTATGGATCATTTTCGAAATCACCAATCTTTCAAGAGGGATCATCTTTATTGATACCTTTGCCATGTATGAGAGATGATTTTTAATGATAAAACTCTCTTTTTGGAGGAGTCATTCAGATGGTTGTGTTGTGTGTGGTGTTTGTGTTGTGGGTTAATTTATGTAATAAGATCGTGATGGTTGCCTATTCGATTTACTTTCGTGCGAGCTACATTTTGGAGAATTGTGGTGATGGTGTTGTTGGTTGGATAGTTAAAGATGTTGATGTAGAAGAAGAGGAAACCTCTTATATCCTTTACAAGTTTGTTGTGATTTCCAGTTTGATAAGAAGTGTTAATGTATAAAGGGTTTTCCTTTCGTTGTATTCTTTATATCAGATACATGTTATAAGTTGGGGTCGTGGTTGGATGGACTGTTTTTTAAGATATATTGAATATCAAAGTTGAGCTTTTGAATGAACTTGTATTTCCTTTTTCCTAGGTCGCGAGGACGCTTCCTTATTAAGTGTGGGGATATGTTGAGTGTTGAAATGACCTATTTTTTGGCTGATTTTTGTTGTTTTTTAGAGCTGAATGGTTGATTTTATGAGATGATTGATTGGTTTGGAAGTGGTTTGAGAGTGTTTTGGATAGGTTGGAATGGTTTTATTAAGCTCATGATGTTTATTAGTAGAGATGTGAAGTTTTGTTGATGTTCTGATATGTTCTGTTTGGTCCTGATAGCTTCTATTGAGCTTCTATTTTGTTCTGTTTTCTCTCTGTAATGAGGGATAGAGTATTGATTGATAGGGTTTGAGATTGTTTGAAAGCTTATTGAGTGATTTTTGATGGTTTGGAATGGTTTTGGTATGAGTTATGTGGTTCTGATGCTTTTTGTTGACCTTCTGTAACTCTCTGATGAGCTTCTAATGAGCTTCTGTAGACCTTCTGTATGCTTCTGTATGTGTTCTGTTGGATGAGAGTGTAGCTTGGGAAAGTTTTCTAGCCTTGGAAAGAGATGAATACAAGTTCAAAAGAGCTAAAAGAAGTCAAAGAAGTAGCTGCTGAAGACTCAAGTAAAGACTAGAGTGAAGTGACAGTGGTGAGCTATGAAAAGACACTGTAGTGGCTCTGGTGCCTCTTCATATCAAACATACCTCTTGGGAGGTGCATCCACGACCTAAGAAGGATTATTGAGGGTGATTATTGAGTGATTGTAGTGAGGATATGATGTACTATTGATGGAGAGAGAGAGAGAGAGAGAGTCAGAGATAGCCAATTCTACCAAAACATTGTGATTGTATATGAGAGATTGAGAGAGAAGATTATGAAAATATTGAAGATAAATACTATGTGATGTATTTCCATTCAAAGATGGTGTATTCCTTTGCTTTCTTTGTTATATTGATGGATTTTGTGAAGATATTGAAGAATACGGTTGATTCTATCAAATCCGTGGGAGATCTACATAATGCTGCATGAAGATTTATTGTGCCTGGTGTTCTTTTCTTCATTGTGATCATATAAACCCTAATAAAAAAGCTTGTTGATGTTACAAGATAGATTTTCTTGCAAGAGAATTCCCTTTTCCTTGGTGTTCCTCTTGGGGCTCCAGGCACATGCCTTATCAAGAATGTGAGCATGTTCTATCTCTACCATTTCAACCGCGCATAAGGATTGGATCCATGACATTCAAGAAGAGTATTTACTTGATGAGCAAGCATCAAAGTTGATGAAGGAATTTCAGCAAGGCAAAGAAGAAGAGTATCCCAATTTCAAATGGCACAATGGTCTTTTATGGTATCATGGTAGAGTCTACTTGACACCACAATCTTCTTTTAAAGACCGTATCTTGCATGAGATACACTCTTTGCCTTTAGTGGGACATCATGGGCTACTCAAAACATTTGACAATATCCATAAGAGTTTCTATTGGAACGGAATTTGGAGGGATGTCAAGGTTATGCAATGTCTTCCATGTCAACAAAATAAGGACTCCTCTCTTCTACCCGACAACTTACTTCAACCACTTCCTATTCCTCCTCAAGGCAAGTGGACTAATATTACAATGGATTTTATTGTGGAATTACCTAGAACAAAGCATGGATGGAATAGCATTTATGTCGTGGTAGACCAGTTGACTAAATCAGCTCATTTCATCCTTACCAAGGCTCAATTTACAGCAAAGCAAGTGGCTGAACAATTTATGGAATATATTTTTGAGCTTCATGGTATGCCACTAAAGA
This sequence comes from Lygodium microphyllum, assembly GCF_053477565.2. Taxonomy (NCBI): domain Eukaryota; kingdom Viridiplantae; phylum Streptophyta; class Polypodiopsida; order Schizaeales; family Lygodiaceae; genus Lygodium; species Lygodium microphyllum. Next base: position 151,190,870 of record NC_141147.1, on the reverse strand, counting down.
TCATATTTGATCGTGATACTAAGTTCATGGAAAGTTTTGGGAGGAGTTTGTTCACTTCCATGGGAACAATTTTGACTCCTAGCACGGCATATCATCCCTAAACCAATGACCAAACGGAGCATGTCAATAAATGGTTTGAAGTCTATATTCGTCATTTTTGCCATGACACTCAAGTTTCATGGGATCATTGGCTACATCTTGTTGAATTTTATTATAATAACACTCATCATATGAGCATTGGCATGTCGCCATTTGAAGTGCTTTATGGATATAAAGTGCAAATACCTTCAGCTCTCTTTCATGAAGATGTGAATCCACAAGCCAAGGCTGAAGTTGAGAAAATGTGCAAAGAAAAAATTAGAAAGGCATAAGATGTTATGAAGGCTTATGTTGATGAAAAGAGGAGGCCTTTGGAGTTTGAAGAAGGAGATTGGGTATTTCTCAAAGTGCCTAAATCTAGGTATGCTTCTCTTAAAGGCGGTCATAATAAGTTGGCTCATCGTTACTATGGGCCTTATCAAATCCTCAAATGAGTAGGTGAGCTTGCATACAAGCTTAATTTGCCTTCTTCAACAAGGATTCATTCTATCTTCCATGTTTCCCAGCTTAAGAAATATGTGGGTCCAGCCATGATGGCTTTAGAGGAGTTACCTCCCATAGATAAAGATGGTCTTAGCATTTATGAGCCTGAAAAGATTATTGGTAAAAGAGAAGGTTTTAAGGAACAGTTCACTGCTAGAATACCTTACTAAATAGCAAGGTTTACCCATGGAGAAGTCTACTTGGAAAGCATCATCATACCTTGATTCTTTTCCATGGCTTTTGTAGAAAACATAGTAAAATCTAAACAGGACAGCTTGCTATATTAAAATTCTGACATAAAAATAATTACTCTAGGTCATAAAATTTGGATTTTTATGGCATGGCTAGATACTAGGGATTGTCCTCTACATTTCTATAGCTCAAACATGGTGATTGGACATTTCTTCTTCAAGTTATGGCTATTCTTGTGCAACAGCCTATTTTGGACAGTTTCCAGCAGTATACTCAGATTTTATGCTTGTACTTCATTGACATATGAGATCTTCTTCAACTTGGAGTTTCATTTCAGCATGGACCCATTACTTACAAAGCTATCCTTGTAATCCTTCCTTGTAAATTGTCCCAATTCCAACTTTGAGGACAAATCTCTTTTAGGTTGCCGAGATGGCTTGTAATAAAGCATAAATGCCTTAATCTAAGGTAGGATAGGGTTAAGTATAAAAGGTGGAGATGTAACATGTGAAGGATCTTTTTGCCATTTTACAATATTATATGTTTGAGATCTCAACCTCCCACCATCTAAGAGGGTGAATACTCTTGGTCACCATAGCTTGGAGTGCATACCATGTTGCAGCCACTCATCATTTGATTCTCAACCAATATTGGTAATATCATTTCATGCCTAGCCACCTTGGCTATGGTTTCTTAGCATTTTATGTCTATTTCTTGTATTTTCAATTTAATGGCTTCCTATGGGAATTAGCTTCTTTACATATTACATGAGCAGAGGAGGAGGTAGAGTCATGATTACAAGCAACCTACATCTCTAGGGCAAACTTGAATTTGGGTCTAGGGCTTAGAAATAATTTGGCATTGAACCGGTGAAAGTCAAGGGACACCCATGACTAATTTGAATAGGAGAGAAAGCATATTGCAGTGTGCCCATGTTGCCAACTCCTTCTAATATGAACATGTCGATAGCTAGCCAAGTAGCTCCACTAAATAATGAAAGCCAAATGATAAACCCTAATGTTGTTTCAATTAATTAGCAAGATAGCTGATCCCTAATCAACTAGTTAAACTAACTAGAGTCCCAAGAGAAACACCAAGAAAACATGGATTTTAGTGCAATAAAATCTATATTGTATCATCAACAATAATCTGTTTCATATTTGATATGTCCACAACAAAGAAAAGGACACTATGAACAAGAAATCTTCACGCAGCTTCATAGACACAATTCTCCCACGGCTTTAACTTGAGCCAAATTGATTAAGCTCTTTATATTCTTCATAGAATTCATCAAGAAACCACAAAGATATAAGAGAATACACCACTTTGAATGGAAATCGTCTCATAGTATTCTTCTTCAAAGGTTTCATAGCTTTCTATCACAATCCCTCACTCATAGATACATTATTTTGCATAAATTTGTGTATCTTTCACACACACATTCTCTCATACATACTCTCTCTCAAATGTACAATGAGATAATAAAAAATAATCATTCATAGCCCTTCTTAGATCGTGGATACTCCTCCCAAGAGGTATGTCTAATATGAAAAGTCAATAGAGCCACTATAGTGTCTCTTCATAGCTCCTTGGTGTCACTATTTCTTCAGTCTTCACTTCAAGTCTTCAATAGCTACTTCTTCGAGCTAATTTGAACTTATATTCATCTCTTCCTAAGATTGGAAAACTTTCCCACGCTACACATTCATCCCATATCACACTTACAGAGGTATACAAAACAGAACAAAAACAAAGGCTCTATAGAAGCTCAACAAAGGGTTTACAGAATCATACAAAAGATCATAAAAAATCCTTGAGCTCACTTAAATCATTCTAAACCATCAAGAATCAATCAACAAGCTTCAAAATACTCTCAAACTTCATCAATCCTCATTCCAAACCCTCATATAAAAGAAAAATAGAATAAAATAGAAGGTTAATAGACTCAAATAGAACCAATCAGACACTATCAGGACATCAACAGAACATCATAACTCTACTATAAAATATCAAGAGCTTCAAAAACCTAAGCAACCTCATCCAAAACACTCTCAAACACTTCCAAAACAACTAAACATCATTAAAAATTCATTCAAAAATCAATCATTCAATCCAAAAAAATAAAAAAAATCGGCCAAAAAATCAAATCATTTCAACCCTCAACATATCCCCACACTTAATTAGGGAGCGTCCTCACGACCTAGGAAAAAGAGAATATAAGTTCAAAGTATAGCTCATCTTGATCTTATGTAGCATCTTCAAAAACACTATTTAGACACAAACCCATCTCATAACCTATATCTAATAAAGAATTACAATGAAAGGAAAACATCTTTATCCATTAACTCAACTTAGAAACATAAAATCATGACAAATTGTTAAAGGATATAAGAGGTTTTTCATTTTTAGCATCTTAACTATTCCATTCACCATCATCACCACCACAAATCTTCAAAATGATATCTTCTTAAACAATATTGAATCTCCAACCACCACAATCCCATTATTTAAAAAAATAGCCATCGCTCACACACACACACACAACAACCACCTAAATGGCATGTCCAAAAGAGATATCATTATGAATCATCAATAATTACATTCATGGGTATCAATGAAGATGATCCCTCTTGAAGGCTTGGTGATTACGGAAGCGATCCATAGATAAAGATTGGTCTACAAAAGTTTTGGGAGGGTTTGAAAAAATTGCAAACAACACATCCTTTCCACCAAGACAAGATACCTACTAGGTAAACAAAGAGCATGAAAGTACAAGATATCCAAATATTGAGGATCAATAGTTACATTCACATTTATGCATAACTTTGGTATCGACTTCTAATCATTATGTGAATGCCTATGCATATACGCCAAATACCAAGCTAAGTGAGCAGTCAATCTCACTAAAGGATCTGAAGACTGTGAATGTTGCTGAGCGAAATAAAGATAGTTCTGGAAAGTTTGCTAGTAGTGGTCCATTCTCCTAGAATTAATGGCCAATTAATCTACGACTCGGTAAGTGAATCACATGCACTCCATCCTCGTCTTCTAAGAATTTTTTGATCAAAATCTGCATACCCACTAACCAGCTGCTAAAGGAGGCTGAGGGATAGAAGTAGTAGGAACCAATGAAAGAAAATGAAGGGATGGATAAGCAAAATCATTAAAGGAAGAATGTGCTAAAGAGGGATTAGATGAAAACTTGGGAGAATCTATTAAAAAGGATGTTAATAAATAGACTTGAAAAGTGGAAGGAATATTTATAGACAGGAAAGGACAAGACAGAGAAGGGAAAAATACTCCATCCTCAATAAAAGAACACTGAGTGAAAATAGGAATTTGAGGAGCACCTTGAGGTTGAAAAAGAATAGGTAAAATAACTGGTGAGTTAGATTTATAAAGGGAAAGATAAGTGTAGTATCTATGGGGCATCTGTTGATAATAATATAAGCTAGGAAATGATGGACCTAAAATGGATGGACGATGGTAAGCATCAAAGAAAGATGAAACGAAAAGAGGCTGTTTTGAAAGGTGGGCTAGGAGGTCCACCCTCAATTGGTTAGTATTTTGCACATGAATAGAGGCTTTATTTTGTCATTGATTCGGGATCATAGAGTCAATCATTATATGCCAAGAGGTTTCAAGGCAAGCAACCACTTCAAAAGAATTAGCTTGGAACATTTGATCACTCTATAACTCCAAATATTTGACATATAATGTAGCTTGTAATATCACATCCCCTACATACCAAGCTAAAGCTTCATCATTTGGAATTAATAAATCACCTCTCAAGTACATATAAGACACCATCATAATTTCTGTAGTCACAGAGTCTTCAAAAACCATTCTAGCCACTTCAGTCAATAAATTAGCAGACCAAGCTTCACTCCAACCATTCTCTAAAAGAGGCAAATCCATCGTTGAAAGCTTGATATAGAAGGCCAACTTGTGTTGCTGATAATGAATAAAGAAAGAGTGGTCTAGAGGAACAAACTCCTGAAATTGCTCAAATGAAGACCACAATAAATCCATTCTGGAGGACTGAAGTTGATCCACCTTGGCTTGGAATTTGGGGCATAGGGTAGCATTCCTTTGAAGGATCACAAAATCCATACGTCGTGGGTTTGCTTCTACAACAACTTGAGGATATCCTCATTAGAGAACAATTGTCGAGTAGTAGGAAAAAAATCTCCTCGATCGGGTAAAGACAACAGAGCTTTGCCCAAACTTTTAGGCGTCAGATGGATAATTGTTCCTCTCATAGGACAAGACCTCTTATTGTAAGAGGCTAAAAACTAATCTCACATATATTAGTGTCTTCTGGGATAAGCGGCAATGAAAGGTGTACAAACTTGGACAATCCTGCTTTACTGATAATATCTGAATCCAGCAACAATGAGTAGTCATGAGACACCAAAGGAACGTACTGGACTAGGGGAGGAGTACGAGGCACCATTAAGATAGTTCACACATGCCACACTCACAAATAGACAATCACAAAGAATGCCTACAAAACAACCAAAATAATAAGAGATAAGATAGCGACCACAAAAACTCTCACAGACTAGGACCAACTGACTAACCATCCCAAACAATCCACATCCTAGAGAAATTTCGGCATGACCTCTACACTTATGCAATTGAAAGCTTCATGCGATGCATATATACAAGTACCCAACATTCCCGTATCAAGCAGAAAAGAAAAAAAATACATACCTTATCCCTAACTCTAATCAAATAACCAATAAAAACCACCAAACCAAAATTTAAATCAACTGTTGACCAAACTCAACTGACCAAGACTACTAATAAAGACTTCAACTGACTGCAACATCACCCACCCCGCATAATGCATTTATTAAAAGGGAGAATGTGCAATGTGAGGAGAAAGGGGGATTGAATTGTAGGTTCATTTTACAATTTAATTATCAAAGAGTGAAGATTTTTTATTAGGTAATAAACCTTAATAAGAAAATAACAGTTTATTTTATCCATTGAAAATTTATTAAGTTGACGGTGCTTATGAACATGCTCGGACTACGTCTCAACTTTGGGTCTCTGAATGCAAGTTTGTTTTTATAAATTAATGTGTGTGTAGTACTTTTTGTTGAGTACATGCACTTGTGACAACATGTTTATTTTAGTACAAATTAATAAGCATATGTGGCACACAAAGCGCGCGCTTCGTGAACAGATGGTTCTTTTTTTTTAAATTAAAATGGGTGCTTAGCGTGAATGCGCGTGGAAAATGTGATCAACTGGTTCGTTTTTAATAATTATTTGTGATCTTTATGCAAAAAGAAAAATAAAAAAAATAATGGAGTACTTGGAGGAGGGTGTGTGTACAAGTACAATCTAAATGCATTATTAGTAAACTGAGATGATGCAACCATAATAGAATCCAACAAGAAAATCCAATGAATTGAAAAAGTTTGCCAATATAAGTGAAACAAACCAAACACCATAACAAATAATTTCAATAAATTATGATATATTTTTATTCAATTATATCCATGAAATGTGTTGAATTTGTTTGTACTATGTATGTTTCGGTTGGTTTGTCAATTTAGAATTTTCTATGAGTTTTTTTCCCTTTTTCTAAATTGATTTTGATATGGATATTGGATTAATATTTTTTTCTATGTTGTTCATTTAGTAATGTAGATTGAAAGCTAAGCACAAAAGTCCAATAGATTTTTTTAGGATTTTCCAAAATTTTTCTAGCCATTTTTCGGAGTTGAAAAATAATTTTCCAAGAATTTACATGTTTAATAAGTTTGTATTATTCAATTAATTGTTTCCCAATTAGTTTTTATGATTTTAGCATATGTGAATGATCCAAAAATGTAAAAGTAAGTTAATATGATTTTTTGTAATTTTTGGGAAAATTTTTTAATGGTAATCAAGTTTTCAAACATTTTTGGGTAAATTTTTATGAAATGGAATATTTTTAATCATTTTCTAATTTTATGCTAGCATTTTTAGTTGAGAAAAAATATGCAAATTTTCAAAAAACATCAAATTATTTCCATAAAAAATAAAAAAATCATATTTATTTGGAATTTTAATGGTTTTTAATGGGTTTTTTGAAAATTTTCATGTGTTTTTTAGTGTTTTTCAATTTGAAAAGATTAATTTTTTTAAAAAAATGTACATGAAAATGGGTTGCATGTCAACTGCATGTGAACAATAGCTAGTGTGTCACCCCCACGGAAAAAATAGCACATGCGTCCTCATGCGTGAACGACCGCAATCATGAGCATGCGCAACAAGGTCAAAACCATGCACGCGAACAAGACCTTAGGATAGGCAACGCACGAATAACATAGAAAAAATGGGTGATTATGCACAGAAGAAGGAAAGAGACGCGGGGAAAGCAGAAAAAGTAAGAGGGGAGGAGAGGGAAAAATTGGTGTGTTTGTGGGGTGATTTTTGTTATTGTTTTGGTATGCTGATAAAGGGAAAGATAGTAAAAAGGTTAGGGGGTGGGGGCATGCAGTGTGTGTGTTTGTTGTTGTTATCTCTATCTCATTCCTAATATCAATTGCAAGTTTGACATTTTGATCCAATGGTGTTTCCATGGCTTTACACTCCATCATGCCATATTTCAACAACATATCATCAGCATACTATTTTGGCAACATCCATATACCTTGAGGTGTAGGTACAACCTCAATTCCAAGGAAGTATTTCAACTCTCCAAGATCCTCAGCCTATAACAATGACTTAATTTCAGCAATCCCATGATCATCATCTCCAGTGATGATCAAATCATCCACATAAATCACGAAAAAAACATGACCATTCTCTCTCTCTTCTCTCTCTTCTTTGTAAACAAGCTATGGTCTGCATGACCCATTTGAAAATCAAGCTGCTGTAAATAAGTATTGATATGAGCATTCCATGCTCATGATACCTATTTCATTGGGATGGGTAGGATAGGGAGTGGGCGAGCAAGGAGCTATGGGCGGGCGAGTAGGGTGGTTGAGGAAGGGGGGGTAGTTGGAGTAGGGCAGTCGATGGCGGGGGGGTTAGGTGAAGAAGAGGGAGGCAACGACGAGAGGAGAGGGAGGCGATGGCAAGTCATGCGAGTGAGGCAGCACCCCAGCCGCAATGATGAAGGTGGGGGTGCAATGAGTGGACGGCTGTGTCTGTGGGACTGGTGGGTGGCTGTGAGGCCCAAGTGGGGCGGCGGTGGAGAGGCAATGACCCGAGTGGCGGGCTTCACCGCAGGCAGTGGTAGTGGCGGGCTTTACCTCATGTAGCAGGTGTGGCGAGCTTCACCGCAGGCGATGGGTGAAATCCAGAGGAGAAAGGGGGAGAGGGGAGGAGGGAGAGGAGAAGAGGGCACACAAGTGGGGGGAAGGAAGGAGGTGGAGGGGAGATGACAGTTGGGAGGAGGGTGGGAAGGATGGGGTGGGGGGGTCACCAAAGGGGGGAAGGTAGGTGGTGGGAGGGGGGCCATTAGGGAGGTGGGGTTGTGTTGGGGCTTTGTTTGTGTTGTTGTTGTTGTTGTTGTTTTATATGAAAAGAGTGGGGTGTGTTTTTTTTTCTTCGTTTAATAAAAAGAAAAATCCCCCCCGTCTTGCATACAAACGCGAGCGACAGGGTCAAAAAATTTACAACGGTGGAGGCATCACTGCAATCAAAGTGTTCATGCGGGAAAGGGACATTCGCACAGACACAACCACGCAGGAAAAATCACGATGCATGGGCGTTCGCATAGAAAGACGCCAAATGTGAAAACAAGAATGACAAAAAAATTAATAACAATTAAACCAAGCACCGAATGGACGAACAACAAAAAGGAAAAATAGGTCGTAGGACGAGAGGAAAAGGGTAAAAAAATGGAACGGGATATTCTGAGACAATTAAGGGCATTCGCATGGAAAAGATGTGAAATCTGGGAGGATGTAGGGGATGGGCCCGGTGCATCAGAACACGATTCCAACAAGGATAAGACGCGTAGGCATGGAAAAAACAGCAAAAACACAAATAAAAACGGAGTCATAAATTAATACTAGAAAATCGGTGCATTGAAAGGAGAGCAACCAAAAAAGAAATGTCAAGGAAAACTTATGGGATAGGGTTGTAAGATTAAAACACAGTTTCAGTGGCATTAAAGGGCATTCACATGGAAAAAATAAGAAAATGGAGAATGAAAAAACATGAAAATTTTAATAAAATAAAATTGATGGGCCAGAACAGGATGGAAGAAAAATGAAAATTATGTAGGGGAGTAAGCCAGATAAGCCTATCAAATCAAAATTGAATTTTGAGGTGATTAAGGCATGTTCGCATGCAAAAACGGTAAAAAATGCACACGAAAATACCCAAAATTATGGAAAGATTAAAAATAGACAAACCAGACATCGAAGTGATGGGTAGTAAAATGGAAAAATGTCCAAAGGAAGGTGTAGGTTGGGGTTGTATCATCAGTTTGTTGTTCTGAAGCCAAAAAGATGCATTCACATGGAAGCACGTGAAATGGACAAAAAATTTATCAAAAATTAATAACTTATTATTCGTGGCTTGGAAAGGAGAGTTGTAAAAAGGAAAAGTGACTAATTCAAAGGGACGAACAAGGCTATAAGTTCAGATTTCTAAATTGGTAAACATAGGATGTGTTCACATGAAAAAGTAACAAAACAAAGGAGAAAGCCAAACGGTCAAGGAACAACCCCAAGATAGGGTGAGAATGAAATAGGTGGGTGAAGCAGGGAACCCATCGGGGCAAGACTCAGACATGGCATGCTCAGATCATCATATAAGAAGGTTTCTAGGAGGGTATGCAAAGTAGATGCGTAGGGATGCATCCCCACACTTAAGACCTCAATAGATTGGATGGACTAATAAGCAGGGGCCTAACACTTAAGCACAACTCATACACGTACATCCCCACACTTAAAACGTGATTGACTCTTGCAATCAAATAGAGTAGGGTTAGAAAAACTTGGCCCAATTTGCAAATGGTTGAGGTGAAGCGTTGCGGATATATGAGGGATCGTATTCATCGGCATCAACACAAGGTACCAAGGCTCGCCACATCAATGGCAGGGACTACGCAACAACATCAAAGGAGGTAGCTTTGTTGATGGAGCATTGGTTAGGTTGTCAGTGGTGGCGAAGTATACATGACTCAATCTCGATAGTCACTCATGTGGGAATGTTAGATCAGTCACTCACCCCATGACTCACGTCACTTGATGGGAAAGATTGAAACCCATATCTCACACCCAATTTAGAGATCAACAACAGGGATGGTTTAGAGGAAGTATGCCAATGTGCTATGTTGATGGTGCATTAGTGTATCCCAACCCATTTGGCATAGGTTTAAGAAAAAAGGCTAGGGAGCCTTATAGTGCAGTGTGCTAATGTAACGTGCTCGCTCCTCAAATCGCGGGACACGTCTTAGCAATCCATCGAGAGGTATATCTAGAAGACGCCGCCTAGCACTCCCACAAAATGACATGGGGTTTGCCAACTAGGGTCTCTCGAGTCTGCCCCGCAACGGCCGTTCCCACTAGGATCGACCTGAAGTCCGGGTTCCTTGTAATCGGGGCTTCCTAACAGCCTTCTAGCGTCGATCGACAACCGCTCCACTTTGCGTAGATACAACTGGACCCAAGCAGACTCGTACTACACTTGGTTCAAAGAGAATGGGAAACGAGAGGGATGCATCACTCGACCTCTCTACCCGTAGGGCATAGTCCCCTTTCGGTCCCCTAAAACAGTATGAATCAGGGTTCTAACCAACATTGTCTAAGGTCATCGTCCAACTTTTCCTAACATTTCTCGTTAACATTTCCTTTGAGGAAAGCTCTTGGCTAATCGAGAACACCCTATCGTAGGAAGAACTCGATGGTCACACCCACCACGCTTCCCTGGGGGGTTGTTTCAGTTATCTAATTACCTACCACATTATGTTTGACACATAAAAGCAACTTCCTTAATTAACCCATTAATCAGAGGTTCCTTTACGTAATTTAGGGCACTGACACGAAGACAAGATAAAACAGGATCAAACACTTAACTTATCTTCAGATTAATTTTTGTCTCCTACCCATACAGGAGAATTAAGTGTTTCTTTCTACCTCCACAGAAAAATCCTTCCGTCTCTTGGCAATAAAACCCGAAGGTTCATCCTACCAAGATTTCGCCTTGTAACTAGTATCAAGGCCTCGAGATCCCATCTCGAGTCACGTCGAACACTTGTGTAGAGCCCGGAGGCATTGGGATTTACGGCCAGAGCCCCCACTGGCATCCAAGTGTCCTCCTATGCCAAGTAATTTCCACGGAGAGACCTCTCGCGACGAGTTCGGTCCACATTCCCGACGCGGATTCATAACCCCCTTGGTTAGGGTTTGGCAGTTCGCGGGGGTAGCTAGCGCCATCCTTCCTTAATTATCCCTTTAGGAAATCAACCATAACTGAAGCAACTAGCTTAAAAACAATTACTAGGGAAAGCATCCCTTTTGTTTCCATGGCAATCAGTCATCTCAGACCCGGCCATGCAATCATCAATCACACCCCACTTGGGTTAACATCCAAAACCACATTAACAAACAGTTGAATACACAACCTCTTGCTTCAAGGCATCGCAATCCCATTGCATGCACAACCAGAATTTAACTTGGATGTATCAAAACACTTGCTCAAGGGATTTACAACCTTTTCAAACAACCAAGCATAACTTGGGTCAACAATCCATCTTTAACAAGATCAACCTTCGTTAAAACCATTTCAACAGTTCCATCTTTATTAATCATGGCTACCTATTTAGGGTAGAAGATCAACCCAATTCCTAGAGTAGCTATCTAATATCACAGGTCACCAAGTGCTAACCCACCAAGAATACATTAACGAGATTCCAACCTAATTCGCCATAGGTTATCCAATCTTCATCTATCGGCTAGAGTTCGGACAAGGATCTCTAAACGGAATTTCTTTTAGAACTACTATTCTAACAATGTTTATCGTGCAATCCCATTGTGTGTGCAAGTTAACATATATCGACATGTGCATGATCTAACTGTTACTTTAATGTACTCTATCATCCTTGCGCATGAAAATTTGGTTTGCAATCTTAGGATGCTATTGCATTTTTTTGATAAGGGAGCATTTTTATCTCTTTCGATGCGAGGCTCCAATACTTTTCATGAAAATAATGCAAACTAAGGTAATCCATTTAGTGTATAATACAAAAATATTTTCTACTATTAATCAGTAGAATGTTCTTCATGCAAGTGTTTGTGTCAGGCATTTCATCATCTTATAGTGCGTTTTCCTTAATCAATTTTGCCTATCATTTCATTGACCATAAACATGAAATGTCTTATGATTATTACAACTGTCGTAACTAGATTCATGCCTAGGTTCTTTACCTATCAAACCATGCAATATGAATTTTATTATGATCCCCTATCCTCATGAGATAAGCAAGACATTGAAGCAGTACCTGGTTGTGGGGAGAAACTTTAGTGTTTACCCTTGGCAGTGCATTTGCATGGGTGGTGGCATCTTGACCCGAATCTCTGTCCATGGTTGTGGGATTCCCATTCACTTGGGAAGATCTCCGCTTCGGGGCCATCCTCAATTATGAGACTCTCTAAGTCGTGGAGAGAAAGTCCGTAAGAACCTTGGCCAAGAGACAATGTACGAATAGGGAGTGCCTATTGGGAGCCGTGTATCTCATACACAAACTTTGGTAGAGAGCTTTAATGGGATGCATTGGGATGCATCTTCTTGTGCAGGGATTGCAGAACTCTAGCACTCCAATGCCACCTGAGCATATCCTGATGATGAAAATATACTCCCAAAGGCACAAAAAGGGAGCCTGTGTGTGAATTGGGCTTAGGGGGGAAGGTTGGAAAAGTTCTAGAACCTTCTCTCTCTCTCTCACACACACACACACACACTCTCTCTCTCTCTCTCTCTCTCTCTCTCTCTCTCTCTCTCTCTCTCTCTCCCCCTCTTCCTCTTCTTCCTCTCCTTCCTCTTCTTCTCCTTCTCTCTTCTCTCCTTCTCCTTCTCTTTTCTCTCTCTCTCCTTCTCTTCTTCTCCCTCTCCTTCTCTTCTTCTCTCCCACTCCTCTTACTCTTCTCTCTCTCCTCTTCTTCTCTCCCTCTCCTCTTCCTCTTCTACCTCTTCTTCTCCTTTTCTCTTCTCTCCTTCTCTCTCTTCTCTTTTCCCTCACTTCTCCCTCTCATTCTCTGTCACGGGAGGGGGGCGCAGCTGCTAGAAACCACAAGGGGGGCATTGCTGCCTGGCGAGACTAGAGGGGGGAAGTTTCTGTCGGACGGCCCAGGCCCGCTATTGTCGCACGGAGGGGGGGACGCTTGCAACAGAGGGGGGTGCAGTGTCTGTTTGCAAGGAGGGGGAAGGCACTATGCTGACAGACGATGATGGAGGGGCCGCTTATGGTCCAGGGTGGAGGGAGGAAGGCTCCCCTTTATAGGGGGAGGGAGGATAGCACCACCCACCACCTGGGGGGCTACATGCCCCCCATTTACTTCACTCCCTCTCTCTCTCTCCTCGCCATGCACATGGCAGGGGGAGAGAGAGGGAGAGATTAAAAAAATTGCACTAAACTTAATATTTTTTTTCCCCATTAAGGGGAGGGAGTTCCTATGGGGGGCGCACGGGGGAAGCGAATCGAGATGTCCTCATCTCGAATGCGCTTAGAGTTCATTGATGACAAGTTATCATTGGGTTCTAGAACCTATGGGTTAGGACCCATCATGCTTCCGCTGCGCAACTCTGATGATGTAGCATAGCCCTTTGCTTAAGCAGTTTTGCTCTGATACCAACTGTAACGTGCCCGCTCCTCAAATCGCGAGACACGTCTTAGAAGTCCATCGAGAGGTATATCTAGAAGATGCCACCCGGCACTCCCATGGAATGACATAGGGTTTGCCAAATAAGGTCTCTCGAGTCTGCCCCGCAACGGAACTTATCCGACCGTTCCCACTAGGATCGACCTGAAGTCCGGGTTCCTTGTAATCGGGTCTTCCTAACAGCCTTCTAGTGTCGATCGACAGCCGCTCCACTTTGCATAAATACAACTGGACCCAAGCAGACTCATACCGCACTTGGTTCAAAGAGAATGGGAAACGAGAGGGATGCATCACTCAACCTCTCTGCCCATAGGGCATAGTCCCATTCTGGTCCCCTAAAACGGTATGAATCAGGGTTCTAACCAACATTGTCTAAGGTCATCATCTGACTTTACCTAATATTTCTCGTTAACATTTCCTTTTAGGAAAGCTCTCGGCTAACTGAGACCACCCTGCAGTAGGAAGGACCCGATGGCCATATCCACCATGCTTCCCTCGAGGGTTGTTTTAGTTATCTAATTACCTACTACATTATGTTTGACACATAAAAGTAGCTTCCTTAATTAACCTGTTAATCAGAGGTTCCTTTACGTAATTTGGGGCACTGACATGAAGACAAGATAAAACAGGATCAAATACTTCCTTAACTTATCTTCAGATTAATGTTTGTCTCCTGCCCATACAAGAGAATTAAGTGTTCCTTTCTGCCTTCGCAAAAAAATCATTCCGTCTCCCGGCAATAAAACCCAAAGGTTCATCCTACCAAGATTTCGCCTTGTAACTAGTATCAAGGCCTCGAGATCCCATCTCGAGTCATGTAGAACACTTGTGTAGGGCCCGGAGGCATTGGGATTTACGGCCAGAGCCCCCACTGGCACCCAAGCGTCCTCCTACGCCAAGTAATTTCCACGGAGAGACCTCTCGCAACGGGTTCGGTCCACATTCCCGGCGCGGATTCATAACCCCCTTGGTTAGGGTTTGGCGGTTCGTGGGGGGGTAGCTAGCACCATCCTTCCTTAATTATCCCTTTAGGAAATCAACCACAGCTGAAGCAACCAGCTTAAAAACAATTACTAGGGAAAGCATCCCTTTTGTTTCCATGGCAATCAGTCATCTCAGACCCGGCCATGCAATCATCAATCACACCCCACTTGGGTTAACATCCAAAACCACATTAACAAACAGTTGAATGCACAACCTCTTACTTCAAGGCATTGCAATCCCATTGCATGCACAACCAGAATTTAACTTGGATGTATCAAAACACTTGCTCAAGGGATTTACAAGCTTTTCAAACAACCAAGCATAACTTGGGTCAACAATCCATCTTTAACAAGATCAACCTTCGTTAGAACCATTTCAGCGGTTCTAAGCAACATGCTTAGCGTAAATCAACTACCATAAAGTCCGCTCTCCCCCTTGGGTTAGGACTTCACAAGGTCGATTTAGCAAGTTCCTTCTAGATCCTTTAAATGAACTAGTGATTTCAACTTAACCTTTATTAATCCTGGCTACCTATTTAGGGTGGAAGATCAACCCAATTCCTAGAGTAGCTATCTAAAATCACAGGTCACCAAGTGCTAACCCACCAAGAGTACATTAACGAGATTCCAACCTGATTCACCATAGGTTATCCAATCTTCATCTATTGGCTAGAGTTCGAACAAGGATCTCTAAATGGAATTTCTTTTAGAACTACTATTCTAACAATGTTTATCGTGCAATCCCATTGTGTGTGCAAGTTAACATATATCGACATGTGCATGATCTAACTGTTACTTTAATGTACTCTATCATCCTTGCGCATGAAAAGCTGGTTGGCAATCTTAGGATGCTATTGCATTTTTTCAATGAGGGAGTATTTTTATCTCTTTCGATGTGAGGCTCCAATACTTTTCATGAAAATAATGCAAACTAAGGTAATCCATTCAGTGTATAATACAAAAATATCTTCTACTATTAATCAGTAGAATGTTCTTCATGCAAGTGTTTGTGTCAGGCATTTCGGCATCTTATAGTGTGTTTTCCTTAATCAATTTTACCTATCATTTCATTGACTAAACATGAAATATCTTATGATTATTACAACTGTCGTAACTAGATTCATGCCTAGGTTCTTTATCTATCAAACCATGCAATATGAATTTTATTATGATCCCCTATCCTCATGAGATAAGCAAGACATTGAAGCAGTACCTGATTGTGGGGAGAAACTTTAGTGTTTACCCTTGGCAGTGTGTTTGCATGGGTGGTGGCATCTTGACCCAAATCTCCGTCCATGGTTATGGGATTCCCATTCACTTGGGAAGATCTCCGCTTCGGGGCCATCCTCAATTATGAGACTCTCTGAGTCGTGGAGAGAAAGTCCATAAGAACCTTGGCCAAGAGACAATGTACGAATAAGGAGCGCCTATTGGGAGCCGTGTATCTCATACACGAACTTCAGTAGAGAGCTTTAATGGGATGCGTCTTGTTGTGCAGGGATTGCAGAACTCTAGCACTCCAATGCCACTTGAGCATATCCTGATGATGAAGATATACTCCCAAAGGCACAAAAAGGGAGCCTGTGCATGAATTGGGCTTAGGAGGGGCAAGGTTGGAAAAGTTCTAGAACCTTCTCTCTCTCTCTCTCTCTCTCTCTCTCTCTCTCTCTCTCTCTCTCTCTCTCTCTCTCTCTCTCTCTCTCTCTCTCTCTCTCTCTCTCTCTCTCTCTCTCTCTCTCTCTCCCCTCTTCCTCTTCTTCCTCTCCTTCCTCTTCTTCTCCTTCTCTCTTCTCTCTCTCCTTCTCTTCTTATCCCTCTCCTTCTCTTCTTCTCTCCCTCTCCTCTTCCTCTTCTCTCTCTCCTTCTCTTCTTCTCACCCTCTCCTCTTCCTCTTCTACCTCTTCTTCCTCTTCTTCTCCTTCTCTCTTCTCTCCTCTCTCTTCTCTCTTCCCTCACTTCTCTCTCTCACTCTCTGTCACGAGAGGGGGGCGCGCCTGCTAGAAACCATTGGGTGGGTTGCCTAGCGAGGCTAGAGGGGGCGGAAGTTTCTATCGGACAGCCCAGGCTCGCTGCTGTCACATGGAGGGGGGGACGCTTGCAACGGAGGGGGGCGCAGCATCTGTCTGTGGGGTGGAGGGCAAAGGCACTATGCTAACGGACGATGATGGAGGGGCCGCCTGTGGTCCAAGGTGGGGGGAGGAAGGCTCCCCTTTATAGGGGAGGGAGGATGGCGCCACCTGCCACTTAGGAGGCTGCATACCCCCCATTTACTTCACCCTCTCTCTCTCTCTCTCTCTCTCTCTCTCTCTCTCTCTCTCTCTCTCTCTCTCTCTCTCTCTCTCTCTCTCTCTCTCCCCGCCATGCACACGGCAGGGGGAGAGAGAGGGAGAGATAAAAAATTTTTGCACTAAACTTATTTTTTTTTTCCCCATTAAGGGGGGGGAGTTCCTATGGGGGGGGGGGGGGGGGGGGGGGGGGGACATTACAGCTAAACAAAATGAGGTGTATAGTGACATTGGAGGAGACCCATCCCATGTGTGCATAGGGAAAAGAGAACGTAAGTGCTATCTCGAGGTGTCGGAACATCCCTTAATTCTCAGCTCTTAGTTGATGAAGGGGAAATTAATCACACTCAGCCCCCTTGTCTCACACTTTGTTGATGATTATAGGAGGTTCAACCAAGTTTCTCACATCCCATTGATTGAATTCTCACTACCACTTGTGCAAAGGTTGTATGCTTGTGTGCAATTGATGGTGCAATAGTGCATCACACCCTATGCTGGCATACGGTGCAAGAAAGAAGGTCAAGGAGCCTTATAGTGCCGTACACAAGAAAAAATTTGTGCTTTGTGCATTGAGAGGTCCATCCCGTGCATGTAACGCTCCATTCACACATCTCACCTCTCTTGTTAGATACAAACAGCAAGGACTAGTCACTCACCCCATCCTCTATCTCTCGCTCTATTAATGAATACAAAGGGCAACCCATACTCACATCCCCATCCGATTAGGATGAAATCTCACATCGCTTAAGGTTTGTCGATGAAGATCAGCTTCCGCTGGTTGATAATGTCAACTTATATCGATTGATGAGAGGTGTACCCAATGACATAGCCAACAAGTTAGGTACTTGGATTGCACTTAGGAAATATCGTATGTTGTAGGAGTTAGAACCATCGATGGGGTTGCAAGATTCAGCGCACCAAGGAATGCGGCTTTGGAATTGCTTTTGGAAGAGTTCTACGAATGATTCAGATGTCCTAGGCTGTGGGGTGTTACCACCTTTCTCCCTTGACTTATATATATATATATATATATATATATATATATATATATATATATATATATATATATATATATATATATATATATCTCTCTCTCTCTCTCTTTGTTCTTTTTCTTTTGCTGGAAAAGAAGAATGGCAAGAATACCATGTATTAGAACCATTCTCACCACATCTATGAGATCAGATGGAAAGAAAGCCAAGGAGGGGTGAAAGGTGGCTGTGAGGGGCTAGCAAAACAAAGCCACATCATCAGGATAAGCAGGAGGGCTATCGATAGCAGTAGGCAAAACCTTACCGACCAATGCACAAGGAATGAGGGAACTATCGACAATGATTATCAAGATCCCTAGGGAGGGTAATACTTCTTGAGGTGATAGCCATTAATAAGTAAAGGATCATCAGAAGCATCGACTATTTACACTTGGACAAAACCATTAGGGTTGATGACAAGTACCTTATAGGGGCCCATCCAAATAGTTGTTGAAGCTTGCCTGGAAACTTGGCAAATCAAAAATTGTAGACCAAGACTAAGTCAACCTCTTTGAACTCCTTTTGCTTGATGAAGCTATCCATATAGGCCTTTCTACGAGCTTGCGTGGCTTCCATGCACTATAGGACCATCCTGCGAGTCTCATCTAGACATTCCAGGTGCAAGAGATGGCGTTGCAAGGACTCGTCATCTCCCAAGTGTTCTTTGATAGCCACGCACAGAGAGTGCATCTCTAGTTCAATAGGGAAGATAACTTATGTACCATACACTAACTAGAAAAGGGTATGTCTTGTAGTAGCCTTGTGGGAGGTTCTATATACCCAAAGGGCCTCTGTAAGTTGATCCTCCCAATCACAACAATGTGTGGCAATCATTCTCATCAAAATTGAATAGAGGATACGATTGGTAACTTTGACTTGGCCATTGGCTCTTGGGTAATAGGGTGTAGACTTACGATGGCATATCTTGTACAGCTTTCTCAATTCTTCCATAATCTTGTTAAGGAAGTGAGTACCTCTATCACTGACAAGCTCTAGGGGACTGCCAAAACAGGCAATGATGTTCTCATACAGGAACAGGGTCATGTTGTTGCCATCATCCTGCTTGAGAGCTTTGGCTTCACACCACTTTGTCACGTAGTCTATACAGACCAAGATGTATATGTTCTGTTTCCTTCTAGTTAGCATATCAATAGGGCCCACAAATTCAATTCCCTACTTCTCGAACGGCTTTAGAGGAAGAATGGGTTACAGTGGCATGGCACTAGATTTAGTAGGCTTTCCCATCCGTTGTGACAGGCATCACAACATTTGCAGTAGTCATAGGCATCCTTATGGAGGGTCGGCCACCAATAGCCTATGAGTAAAGCCTTTCTGACTGTTGCTTCTCCCGAGAAATGTCCTCCATAGGGCTCATCATTGCATGCTTTCAACACAATTCCAATCTCTTCTCCTGCAATACTTCATCTTTGCCTTTCTTGTACTAAGCACCACCTAACAGGGTGTAGAGGGTTGATTCCAACAAAAGCTTCTTCTCATGTCTCGAGATACCAGGGGGGATGCTGTTGAGTTGCCAAGAGGTTGGCTATGTCTACGTACCATGGGGTAACAATTTCAACTAGAAAAAGGAAACCATTAGGAAGATCTGGATCATCCTACTCTTCTTCATCGCTCTGAGGGATTCGTGACAAATGATCAGACAGGACATGGGAGCGACCGAGTTTGGTAACTACCCCAAAGTCAAACTCCTGGAATAGAAGGAGTCATCTCATCATTCTTCCCTTCACATTGGCCTTGTTCATAAGGAAGGATAGGGCCTCATGATCCACGTAGAATTTGAAGTGTGTCGACAGTAGATAGTGTCGGAACTTCTCCAAGGCAAACACCATTGCCAAGCACTCAAACTCTGTCACGGTATAGTTCCTTTCTCTATCAATTACTTTTTGGCTTGCATAATAGATAGGTTGATTCAACTTTGAGGGACTCTTTTGGCATAAAACTGCACCTAGGCCTTCAACTAATGCATTAGTATGCACATGAAACTCCTTCGTCCAATCAAGAGGCTATAGGATGGATGCTTCAATCAGACACTGCTTCAGGGTGTTGAACGCCTCATCACAATCAGCGGTCCAGGTAAATTCTGCATCTTTTTTGAGGAGCTTATGCAAGGGGACTACTTTTGTTGCAAAGTGTACAATGAACCTTCTATAATAGCCCACATGGCCAAGGAATCCCCTCAACTGTTTGAGGCTAGATGGCAATGTTAAGGTTGCAATCTTCTCAATCTTTGCAAAGTCTGTTGCTATCCCTTGTGTAGAGACAATGTGGCCCATAAGAACTCCTGAAGAGACTCCAAGGATGCATTTGTCAGGGTTGAGAGAGATCCCATACTCTCGACATCTATCAAAGAACTGCTCTAGGTGTTCCCAATGCTACCGAATTAGACTATAGACACATAAGTCATCTAGGCACACCTCAATGAAGTCATGCAGATGAGTTTGGAATGCAGCCGTTATTACTCGTTGGAAGGTACTAGGAGCATTACAAAGCCCGAACGGCATCACTCTGTACAAATAGATTCCCTATTTTGTTGTAAAGGTTGTTTTGGATTGATCTTCTTTTGCTATATGGACTTGATTATATCCACTAAATCCATCCAAGAGAGAATAAAGTTCATGGCCTGCCACTGCGTCCAACAGTTGGTTTGTAAAAGAGATAGGGAAATGATCCTTCTTTGTCTTGGAATTCAACTTTTGGAAGTCCGCACATATTTGTATCTTTCCATTCTTCTTGGGTACTAACACAATGGGCAAAACCCATTCACTATTACCCACTGGATAGATAAACTCAGCTTTAAGGACCTTTAGTAATCCGGCCTTCACTAGGGTAGAGTAATTTGGATTCATTCACCTCTATCTTTGTCTCATAGGCTTGGCATCAGGCTCTAGGTCGATGTGATATTGGCATACCATAGGATCAATACCCTTTAGATCTTTATACGACCATGCAAACATGTCCAAGTTCTCCTTCAATAGGTCATGTAGGACTAACAATTCTCCTTCTGGAAGACGGATACCCAACTTTAGGTGACGTTCGGTACGATTTGCATCCATGAATGTTAATTTCTTTTCACCTTCCACTTCACGAATAAAGGTCCCACGGACTGCTTCTAGGTATAGATCCAAATCCTTCAAGGGAGTAGTCTCCTCTTCTAATGATCCACTAGAACCAACTTCCCCTTTCAGTGTGGAGACTTAGATTGCTCCTTTTGGAAAGCTGAAAGGGTATTAGAGCGGTTTCGGGTTTGGTTTGAGGATGAGTTACTTCTTGGCTTGAGGACTCGTCTTCTGAGGACGCCTCCAAGAATGTAATATGAACCTTCTGAGTTCTATTTGAACTGCCGAACTGGTGGTTGTTGGCAAGGTGCATCGTCATCATCTTCTCTTGAGAAAGGTAACTTTGGGCGACAAGAGCCACTATTGTTGAAGGAAGGCTTATTTGTCTTAGTCCATTGCTTATGGATACGTTGCACATGATGTGACTCATTAGTCAGTCTAAAGGGTACCAGAGTCATTCTATCTAACAATAAGGTATTTTCTACTTCTTTGGCTTCTGCAATTTCTTTCTCATCTATGCCTTCTTCGAGTAGGATAGACTCTTCTAGCTTGCTTTCATAATCTTCTTCTTCAATGTCATATTTGTACTCTTCAGACTCTGTTTTTCCCTCTGTGGGAGCTTTGTAAGAGAAGAACAAACTCTCTGTTATGTCCTCTGCTTTTGTCTCTGTCTCTGGCTTTGTGTTTGTCTCTAGCTCTACTACGACCATGTAACAGGGAGAACAATATATCCATGCTTCTATCTCACTGTCAAAGGTGATTTCATAAGTCATTTTGGATTCAAGCAAGAGGTATTTACCCATTGACAAAGACTTTGCTTCTTTCTGCAGTTGGCTTATAGTACCCACTGTCAGGGACTATGTCTCAATTTTCTTAGGAGAGATCTATTTGACAGCTTCTTCGTCTCCTGATGTGCCATCTGTTACTTTGTTTTGAAAGAGTTTGTTATGACTTCAATGAAAGTGGATCTATTACCTTTTTGCGATCCATACAACCTCAGCACCACTTTGTTGGGTCCTCTCTGCCTAGGGTTAAGGTTCCTTTGAACCAATCCATCTATGCCCTTGCTTCAAAAAGCCATGGTCTTCCCGGTAGCAAAGCTTATGAGGTCCCATAGGAATTTGGTTTGACCACCATGTATGTCAGCCAATAATCTCTTCTTGTGAGGGTTGTCTTCAGCACCACTTTGTTGGGTCCTCTCTGCCTAGGGTTAAGGTTCCTTTGAACCAATCCATCTGTGCCCTTGCTTCAAAAAGCCATGGTCTTCCCGGTAGCAAAGCTTATGAGGTCCCATAGGAATTTGGTTTGACCACCATGTATGTCAGCCAATAATCTCTTCTTGTGAGGGTTGTCTTCAGCACCACTTTGTTGGGTCCTCTCTGCCTAGGGTTAAGGTTCCTTTGAACCAATCCATCTGTGCCCTTGCTTCAAAAAGCCATGGTCTTCCCGGTAGCAAAGCTTATGAGGTCCCATAGGAATTTGGTTTGACCACCATGTATAAGCCATTGCATAGGCTGCATTCCTTGCAAGCCTAGATCCTTCATTGTCACATTCGCCATGATGTTCACATTGATGAAGCTCCACCAATCAATGAATCTACTATAAATCATCCTTTAATCCACACACTAATATCTAGGGTCCTAGGATCCAAGAAGGCATTAGCCACATCCACTTCCTTCACAGGTTTTGGGGCTTTGTTGGACTTGGTTGTCGTGGAAGGACCAATCCTTAGGCGTCTTCTCCTTGTCGGTATGCTTTTGAATCTCTTTTGAGAGCTAGGAGATAACATCAGCAATTGTCGAAATGTTAAGTTAGGTTTAAAAGTGTCTAGGTCTTTGACCAAGTCATATTCTTTGATAGGATCTACGGGCTTTACCAATCGGCCACAGAATGGGGCGACACCCACTTTTATCTTTCCTTTTTCTTCGAAAAGAAGCGACCTCTGCATTTCTTCTACTTATAGGGGTACTTCGACATCCTCTATCTTCTGGATCTCTGAGCCTATCTTGCTCTTTGTGCTATTGGAGGGCTCTGTGACTACATTATTTTGTGCTGCACTGTTCAGTTTCTCCCTAGGAAGGTTGAATTTCACCCATTTAGCAGAGGGAATATTCTCTTTTGGAACTACAGGTTCTCCTTTCTTAGCACGTGTTATTGCAACAACCTCTAATTCCACCGAATTGGAAGCAGGTTCTTGGATCTTCTATAGGGTATCAGGAGTAGCTTTCACAGGAGCTGGACTAGGATAGTCTTTGCACTGTGGCCTTCTCATTTGCATTGACTGAATAAGGGCTTGTAGTCCATAGACCTTCTAGGGTTTGGACAGTTTGGTGAGATATGCCCCTTTTCTCCACATCTGTAACACTCCACGTTTGATCTCTGACCACTACCAGATTGTCATCCTCTGTAACTTTGAGAGGGAAACCTCCTTGGATTGAAACTAGGATTGAACTCTCTAGGCTTTAGTCCAATGTCCTACGTGGTCATTTTGGATTCCAACAAGTTGAATCTTACTTCTTCATCTTTCTTCCTTCTTTCGTGCGTCTCCTTCAGAGAGCAAATATCTTCTATATGGTTCTTTCTTAAACGGTACAAATAGAAGGCTCTAGGAATGGTTGGTTTTCAGGTACATTCAGAGTGGCTAAGTGTCCCGCCACTTGATGGCACTTTCCACAACATGTATTAGACCACATCGCATCTCTTCCACCTGTAGGACTGGATATGTTGGCTCTATTTACCTTTAGCGTCTGTAGCTGTTCTATAATCACATCCATAAGCTCCTTCATTATGCTTGCAACTAAATTGGACAAGTAGTCCTTCAAAATTTTACCTCCTAGAGTACTTGTGGTAGGGTTTTGGGAAGCTTCCATTATCACTACATAGATTGGTTGGGTTGATCTAGAGGGTCCTATGTTCCAGTCCTAATCCAAAGCTCTTGTTGAGAATGGGGGTTATTGGTTCCAATTGATAGGGTTCCACTGTTGTTGTTAAGTTGCCATTGGGGAAACTGTTTGACGCCACTACTATTGTGGTTGAACCATCATTTAAGGTACTATAGTCTGTGGCCACTATGGATTTGGTGCAATGTACTGCCGCACTATTTGCATCTGAGGATAGGGGTAGGAAACTGTCCTTGGGATTGCATTTGGTGGGTATACCATTCTTGGCATGGGAGGAGGTGGGACTCCCCTTCTTGAGGTCATTGAGGCAACCTTGCTTCAACTTCATCATACAGTCTTGCACCTTCCACTACAGCTTGCAGATTGATTGGTCTTCTTAATTCCACAAACTTGCAAACTTCTGGTTGTACGCCTCTAAGGAAAACTCCCTTCTAGATGCCTTCATCCAAGTAGTCCATCTCTTTAGTATGGATTCCATTCTAGAGACATAAGCTTCCACTCGTTCACTAGAGGACTGACTTTGGTTCATGAACTCCTCTTGCATTTGCTCTTCAAAACCTTCACGCTTGAATTTAGTGAGGAAGGCCAACTTCAGGTAGCATGCTGAAAATTGGTGCAAACTATCCAGAATCTTCTCCTGCATCACATGGTGATAATCTTGATGAAGAGCCATCAAATAGGTAGTCCATAGATTGCCCAGGGTATCAGGAATCATCTTTAGTAGGTGGCTTGAAGAGAAATGATCATGGCAGAGAGAAATGAGAAGAGATCTGCATGACATTTTTCAGCAAGAAGCTTGAAAAGAGGAAAGAGAAGCTTACTCCAAAAAGTAACCATGGTTTAACCCTTCTAAGCCTTATTTAGGCTTTAGTTAAGTCCATGATCCTTCAAAATGGCCCAAAATTGACCATGAACCACCAAAATGACCATGAATCTGCCATTATTTCTTCAAACATTCTTCAAGACCATGAACCACCAAATTGACCATGAATCCACCATTATTTCTTTAGACATTCTTCAAGACCATCAATTTTAGTCACGACTTACTGCAAAGAACTTAACTAGTCAGGGTTTTAACTGTGTCAACTACTGTAACTAAATCTTGTACTCCAGTTACCTGTCACTTGTCCCTGTGATTAAATTTCCCCAAGAAAATGACTCTTCCCATTGATCAAAGTCCATGCTTTGATACCAATGTAAAATAGCTAATTCTCACACAACAAGCAAAATAACTAGGAATACAAGAAATACACCATATGTACCAAGAAACCATAGCCAAGGTTGCTAGGCATGAAATTATATTGCCATGGAAGGCTGAAAACCAAAGATGAATGCTGCAACATGAATACTCACCTCATGCCAAGGTGGGACATGGTATGCACCCCATGATCGTGGTGGCTAAGAGTATGCAGCCTCTTAGATGGTGGGAGGAAGGAAACCTCAAATCATGTATTCTTCAAAATGGCAAAAAGATCCTTCACATGTTACATCTCCACCTTTTATACTAAACCCTAGGCTAAGACATTTATGCTTATTACATGTCCTTGGGTGGTTTAGATGCTTATGGGCATCTTGAGGGCACATGTCCATGTTGTCCATAGTTCTGACATTCAATGGGATCCTTAAATTGCATTATAGCTTTTCTTCTTTCTTGCCTTAACATCATGACTTGTACATGTCGATAGTCCATGAGGAAAATGTTACCATCTTCATCATGGGTTATGTATGGGTCGGTGCGTTCCTATTTTTCAATCGGCTCCTCTATATAATGTACTAGAGCATCACTTGAAAGATGGGTGATAATTGAGGCTAGGGGTCAATGTATACTTAAAGGATTGATCTCTGCTTTCTTTGCTACTGGTCTCTATTCGATGGGAGCTAGAGGACTGATTGTGGAGGCCTAGTGTAGTATGACACCCTATTTTACTATAAATGTGCATTTTTATCAAATGGATTTGTGTAGGGTAAGCATCCATGAGCTCAATAGTAGGTTCTTTCATAAACCATATGGCCACTGTTTATACAAGTTCAAGGAGGTCTTGAACATTGAGACTGAAGGGGGGGTCACCCCCAAAATGCATGCACTAAATTTTCTACCAATATGGTTACAATTGTTTCAAGGCCTTTGTGATCTTGACTAATTCAATTTGGTGATGTTTGAACTTCATGAAGAGGCCTTGTGCTATGCTAACCTTTGACCTACTTTTTATGGATGCAGCATTGCTTCCTAACCTATCCTCCTTATCTTGATTTCTTTTGCTATGCAAGACATCAATACACATGGCCTCATCTAAGACTACATTCAAATTAGACCTATCTATCATCGAATTACTGGCCATGGCTTCATAGATGTGCCCATCTTGAATCCTTTCACAAATGCTTTTGTGATGGCTTTGGCATTAGGCCTCTCGACAATAGGGATTTGTTTGTGTTTAGGCTCTAAACCTTGGAGACATATTATCACATACTGACTTCCTTTTGTTGTTGCATGTTCATGAGCCATATGATAAGATTATTTCCATATCTAGCTCTTGCAAACCACATGATGAACAAGTCCTTGAGGTTAGAGAAACAAGTTTTCCCATATCTAGCCCTATGAGCCACGTTTATCTTTGTCACTCAAGCAAAGCCTAAAGACTAAGCCTTCTTTTGATTGGTCATGAGGCTATGTGCCTCACACACCTACTCGAATTTCTCTACAAAGCTATAGAGATCATCTCTTGCTATATACTTATCTATTTGATTGGCCATCAAGGGAATCTTTGCTTGATCCTTAGAACAACCACACCACCAAGTCCTGTCAATAGAGAACTAGCTACATGTGTTCCAATATGGAGGCCATAAGAAATGTTTATAGTACTGCATTTTATGAAGTCTGTGACTCTGTCGCTTCATCCTATGATACCTGCATCATGTAGCAACCTCCTTATATTGTCAATCTCTTGCTATATAATTTCCTTTTCAGATTGAGCAACTAACACCCTTGCTGAAAATAGCCTGAAAACTTTCCTATGCCATGCTTAATTCTTCTAGTACATCCCTCAATTTACTTCCTTCTCATTGTTGCATGCTCTAGTGAAGTAACACGATGAAATTGACCTAATTGTGAATCATTTCATTGCTCCCTAAAAGTTCCAAATGTTTATTCTTATGTTTTGATTTTTTGGTCTCTCATGCAGTGGGTTCCTTTTACTAATTAGGTTTCCTTAGTTTTGTTTGCTTTGGTTGTAGGGGTTCCTCAGTTTCAATTAGTATCATTAAAATCCTTAGTAGTGCCTTGCATTCAAGCAAGCTTTCTCTTTTTCAAAAAAAAAAAGCATTCAATATGATCAACGTGACTCAATTGTGCATTTGTGCTCAAACAAGCTTTATTTTGCTTCCCAAACAATTTGTGATTATTCAATACTCAAGCAAAAAAATTCAAAATTTTGAGTGCACTTTTTTATCTTCATAAGGCAATGATCATAGATAATGACTAATCCAATGTTGCAGCATTCCTATAGTGTATGAAGTGATAGTAAGATTTGGTGGTGCAACTCTTAAACCACAGTGTGCCTAGAATGGAACTATATGCACATTCCTATCCTATGTGAACTATTCCCTAAGTTTGATTTCCTTAGTGGTTGGTCGCAACTCAAAAAAACAAGACTTTAGAACTTGTGACTTGCTTGCAAGCTTCAACTATGTGTGGGTCCAAAGCCTACTTGGATGGAGTTCAAACTCATATTGTCCCTACAAAGTGTTGGAGAGAGTCAACCCTTAGCAAAGAGTTTGGTGAAGATCCCTAGTGTGCAAATGCATCATGATGACACCCTAGGGTTTGATTGTGTACCTCTTGTGTGTCAATCTAAATGTATGTACTATGATGTCTAATATGTTCTATGCTTAGAGTGCCTCGTGTGGAGCTATTGTACATGACTAGGTTATTGTAGTATACATGTGTCTGATGTAAGTGTTGTGTTTGTAGCTTAGTGTGGTGCATATAAGGTGAGGGAATTACTTAGCCTTGATGGTCATTGAAAATGTCTTAGGGGTAGGACTTGAGTGCATGGATGGTAGGGTGTGATATAGGAATGGTGTCTATGCTTGCCCTAAATATTTGAAAGAGAATGAGTGGGATAGAATAATACTCGAGTATAGATAAACTAGAATGAATGCACAATGACAAAGAGTTATTTATTCATGAAGAAAGGATGCCTTTATATAGGCTTACAACCAAGTGGTTTAGGATAGTGATTTTGGTAAGTACCTTTCTAATAGTGGTTTCTAAGTGGATAAGGTAGGTGGCTAAAGTGTATTCACACTATGCAATGGGAGTAGGGAGACTCTCCCTTTATTGATGAGTATAAACCATAGGATAAAATAAATTAGGCTAGGTAGTGTGTACCTCTTATGCAACCTCCAAAGTACATAATGTGTTTGTGATTTTCAAACTTATGATTGTAGGTAGCTTTGTGCATGACCATCTTACACCAACTTGGTCACCATGACTTAGGAAGGACATGGCCACCCTTAAGCAACTTAGAGGCACATTGGCTTATCTACTCAAGATGATTAGAGGCATTCTTTTCTTGATCACTTGTGGCTCAAATGTTTGGATGGTTTAGGGGACTTGGGCTTTAGAGAAAAATGATTTTTAAAGCTTACATGACATGATTCAAGAGAGTTACAAAAGAGAATCGCACACTTTGAGCAATCCTTCATAAGTAGACACATCACAAGGAGCCTTCATAGCTCCCTTCTTCTTCTTCTTAAAAATCATGGATAATGCTTCATGCTTTTCTTCTTTAGTTCCACTTCCTTGTCTTCTTTTCATTCTTCATCATTCTCTTGAACTATCTTTATAAGAAATACCTTTTGAGTTGTCTATTTATGAAAGTAGTATTTCTCCTTATGGCTAGGTTTGTGACAAAAGTCACACACAATGGGATCATTGTGAATGACCTTGTTCTCCCCTTTGAACTTGGATTTGGTGTGGATGGGCCTCATGCGTTGGTGTTGATTTGATCTCTTACTTGAACTTTAGTATTTTCTCTTCTTCTAGAAGAGAGAAGGCTTCAACTTCAACTAGCTTAGGAGAAGGCATGTTGATAAGAGTAGTGACCACATGGTCATACTCTCTAGGCAAAAATTTGAGTAAGACACCAATAGCAATATCTTCTTCAACCTTAGGTTCAATTCTTGCAAGTTGAGTTAGCAAGACTTTCATGTGATTCAAATGAGATGCAAGAGAAGAACGAAAGAATTCAATTAGCAATCCAGACTTGGAACACTTGGATTGAGATCCAAACAACTTGTTGAGCTCATCCATCCCAAGTATCTTTTGCAGTGTCATGCCGATCCACATGATGAATGTAAGTATCATCCACCTCTAGTTTGATGATGGCTTGGGCCTTGTCACCCCCTACTTCCATGTGGCTACTTGGGAAAAATCTCGTGGCTTCTTCTCATTTTCATTAACAATATTCCATAAGCCTTTCTTCACAAGGATCAGTTTGATCCCTGCTTTCCATGTGTGAAATGCATAACCTTTTAAACTTAGTGGATCCTCCTTCTCCATTACCTGATGACATGCTTGTAGACTTTAGAGAATTGAGAAAACTGAGAGATGGTTGAGGGATGTTACAATACATTTTCTTTCAAGTGTTGTGTTCAAAAACACAGGTGCAACTCATCTCAATGTGGAGAGACAAAATGGAGCTTGATGAGGTATACATGAATAGTATTACATGACCATAATGGGACACCCATAGTAGGCTACGATAGAAAAAAACATTGGCAATGCTGAGAGCAATACAAATGTTGCTATCTATTTTCATTAAACAGCAAGGAAATTAGGACAAATGTCAACAATGCCAAATTATGCCCTTTAGTGGTATGAAAAGCTAAGGTATAGACTGCTTGTAATGGACTTAACAACATCAGCACTACAATAGATGTAAAGCAAGCAACATTGGATGAAATGTAGCTCATTCATAGCAAGCTGATGGCATGAATAGCAACGTGATTTTAGGGAAGCTTACTTGGACAGCAGGTGCACAGATTAGCACAACACAGGTAGAAAGCTCACTTTGACTCAAGGCAGTGGAGAGGAGCTGGCTATGCCGCTCGAATCTGATCCATCCTGCAAGAGAAACGAGCCATCAGTAATGGCGCTTGATGCTGCCATATTTCAAGGCAGCGGAGGAGCTTCAGATCCGACCTTGTTCAGAGTGTTTCAGCAGTTGAATGGCGTACTTTTGGGCCAGCAGTGAGAGCATTTCCAGTGCTGATGCCGGGTGGTTTTAGACCCAGAAACAAGGAGACTCAGCTCCGCATTGATGAGCTTTGCTCAACACATCAGACCTGTTGCTGTTATAACAGGCTCAGTCTTTAGGTATACAGACATTACTGTGAGAAAGAAAGCAACCCATGGTTGGAGCATTGTGTATGAGTAGTGCAGTTGGCTCTCTTTTGCTCCAATTGGCCTCTTCAGTTGCTCATTAGAGCGGCAAAACAACTTGCAACTTCTGAGCTTGAGAATCAGCAGCTCAATTGGAATAATGACCAATAGCAGCACTGGTCTCATAGAATGAGCAGTAAAGAGGGGAGTAGCCACCATTGTTGGAGCACTAAAATAGCACTTCACTTCAAATCTTCCACCACTTAGAGCAATGGCCGTTGGAGCTCATTCTCCAGCAATTCCATTGTTATTCTAGAGTTTGTTGGGTACCACAATTATCATCCATAGATCCATACCTCCAAATGTTCTAAGATACCATGTTGAAATATTTCAAAGAGAATGAGAGCGAGAGTAGTACTCATGTCCAATTGAACTAGAATGAAACTGGAATGACGAAGAGTTGCTTATTCATGATGAGGAAAGGGTGCCTTTATATGGGCTTACAACTAAGTGGTTTAGGATAGTGGTATTGGTAGGTATCTTTCTACTAGTGGTTTCTAGGTGGATAAAGTAGGCAGCTAAAGTGGATTCACACGGTGCAATGGGTGTAGGGATACTCTTCCTTTATTGATGGGTTCAAACCATAGGTTAAAGTAAATTAGGCTAGGTAGTGTGTGCCTCTTGTGTAACCTCCAAAGTACATCATGTGTTTGTGATTTTAACTCAATGCTCTCTTACAAATGCACAATTGCTAATGGGTAATTCTGGCCTTGCCATACAGCGATGCTCCTCTCCAAGATGAACCTTGCAACTTGTTGTAGTTTGAAGTACTTACATTCAATTTCTAAGTCTGCAGGCTTGTGGTAGTGGAGATACCCAATCAAGGCTTACCTAGTCAAGTCCTTAAGAGGTAGTAGGTACTTAAGGCCAAGTGTCCTCATCTAATCAACTCTGTGGTCTTACCAAGAGCAATTAAGCTTATGGGTGTTTGCCAAATATGTCAATCTTTGAGAGTGCTCAAGTTGTACTCAATTCGATGCAAGGTCTAAGAAGAATAGGATTTAGGTTCTCCACACACACACTACTAGAGACAAAGGCTTGGGTAACGTTCCAAAGTCTAGTTGTGGTGCAACTTCCCTTACCAACCCTAGGAGACTTGTAAATGTTATGCTCCACTCTTGAGCATAGTTTGGTCTTCTATTGGTCAATGGCTTGTCTTATAGTAACTTAATGATTCAAGAGGGTCTCAAGAGAGGTGGTTGGTCCCCTCCAAGGAGTACTTTTGGTGGTTTCTTGAGATTATGGCTTCCTTGGCCACTTGGACTATATCTTGAATTCAAGTAGATGAATGCTATGCATTCAAAGCTTCACTTCACATTCTCTAGGGCTACTTTCAAGCACAAAGGCCTTTTTGCCTCACAATAGAAGTGTAGAAAATCTTCGATGCAATGTCAATAGGGTTTTGCAAAGTCTATACACAAATCAAGGTGCAAAAACAAGAACACTAGCCCCTTCAAGTATGTTTGATCCTACTACTTTGAGTATGGCCTCTCTACATGCAATGGAATCCCTCCTAGTTAAGCAAGTGTGTATACATCATGTGCAATGTAGGGACTCTTTTAGCAAGCCTATGATGATGCACGGAGATCCACCTCCATTAGATGTAGAGGTGGAAAGACAACCAGTTGTGGTCTTCTACTTATTGATACCTCATGTGAGATTTAGTCGGCTCAAGGTGTACTCATAGAATAGTAGCATCTACTCTCCATCTAGGGTGTGTAGCTAGGTGGTCAATAGCTCCTCCCCAAAGCCTTGTCACACAAGGATTGTACGTTAAGTATGGGTGTGTTCTATGTGAGTGCTTGAGGGTACTAGTGTGCTTACAAATTTGTAACTAAGTGAGTATGTGTTGTGCGCATCGCTCTATGTGTCCACAATGTGCATTTCTTTGTGTGACTAGGTTTTTGGCTTTGTGTGTGTGTGATGTGGTGAGTGCAATGCCTAGTGTACTAACTAGTGTGCGTTTAACTTGTGCATATGTGTGGCATGCAACTAGTGTCCTATGCCTAAGTGTGCATGATGATGTGGGTATTGATGGAGTGTGGGTGAGCGCGAGTGTGATATGTGTTGTGTTGTGATGTTTATATGTTATGTGGCCTATGTGACATAAATCTTGGTAATGTGATGGGAGGCAGTGTTGTGATACTGAAAAGCCATGGGATGGAATGTCTATGTGGTAGAATTAAGGTCTCATGTGATGAGTTTTATTATGATGGATTCAAGGTTTGTGTGGATCCAAGACACTATGTGTTGAAGTATGTTATGTGCTAGCCTCTATTGTGTGGTGCAATTGACTCAAGCTACTAAGTTTATGTGTAAAGATGCATGTGAGGGAGTAAAAACTCATGTAATGGAGTGGAAGTTTTGTGGTGGAGAATAGTTGTACGGTGGATACAAAACCCATGTGTTGAATGGTCCAATATATGTGATGGATGCCTATGTTGGATGATAGGGAATCATGTGCTAGATGATTTCGTTGATGTGCTAGAAACCAAAAAACACTCTATGTGATGTGCCTATCACACATGTTATGAGTTGAGCCTATGTTTTGGATGGTTGTGCCTATGCTAGATAATGCAGTTATGTGTTGTGCCTATCACACATGTTATGAGTTGCGCCTATGTGTTGGATGGTTGTGCCTATGCTAGATATTGCAGTTATGTGCTAATTGAAAAGCACCTATGTCCCATGGTGGATTGGAGGCTCATGCAATGGAGCAAAGTGTTATGTGATGAACAGGTGATTGTGATGGAAGGTCATGTGTTGAATATTTATGTGATGGACAAAACCATTTACTAGATCAAGCATCGTGATCCATAGTAGTTTGTCTTTTATGTGAACAGCTCTACTATATCTTTTGGCATCTGTAGTGATGGCCTTGTTGCACTCAATCCATGCAATTACAAGATCCTACCGTTTCTTTCTTGCTATTAACCACACATGCTTCATCTTTATGACAAGGTAAGGGTCATTAAGAAAGGATGTGTTCTATTTGAAAAGTGGAGTTTCTTCTTGTGAGCAATACTTGGAAGGTCACCTAAATGGGACAATTGTTAGATGTAATGACATTTGGCAAGATGAAAAATCTGCAATCAAAAGCTAGCCACCAAGTGTCATCACTGTTGTACACATGAAAGTGTGTTGCTCTCCAATTTCTACCTTTCCACTGATCATGCTAGGTGTGCAACAGCTGGTCCTTTGCAAAGATTACAACTACATTTGCTAGGCCATGGCAGATTTCTAGTCTCTCCCAATTATCCCTTTCAAACCACCAACATACCACCTCGACCATGCGATCTATCCCCATTTGCAAGAACATTCATATTACAATCACCTAGTAATAGGATGGACTAAGCCTCCATAGCCCATTGCTCAACCTACTAGTTGATACATAAAATGCATAGAAAGAAGCAAACCTCATCTTCTCTCCCCCAACCATGACTTCTACAACACCATAGATCCCTCCTCGTCTGCTCACTATAGGACACAGCGCAAGTAATCCTTTATGAGTATCATCATTCCTCCCCTCCCTCTAGAGAAACCTTTAGCCAACATTATAACTTGGAGCATAGAAGTTCATTGCTTCATCCTCTCCCACATTGATTCCTTGCAACACAAGAATATCCTATTTCCACTTCCTCAATACATCATGCAAAGCATTCTTTCTTCTTTCAAAACATAAGTCCCTCACATTCCATGCCACAAATGTAATCTTCTTTGATGCTTGGCTGATTTAAATAATATATTTCTTCATACAACTCCTCACCTCCCTAAATGCCCACATAAACATTGTGGTCCAAATGGAGAGTTTCCCTTGTGGCTTCTTGGATTTCCCTAGCATCTTTTCCATTTTAAGATTGACTTTCTCCTTATCCTTCCCCTTTTCTTTCTTTGTTGCTAGTGTTGTACCCATGCTTTCATCTCTTGTATTCCTTGGCCTTTGACTAGTCCCTTCTTTTTAGCATCATTATTCCCCATTTGAGTCTCCTCCTTCTCCACCTAGGTGGATGAAGTCTTTGTTGCATGTGCTTTTGTGCTCTTCTCCTTAGACTTCAAGCATTCTCTTGGCTAGGTTCCTCATCATTGTTAGGGAAAACCTTAGCATAGTGCCCACATTGCCTACATATATAGCAAGAATCAGGGAAGTTGTTAGACTTTGACCTACAAGACACCTTTAAATCCTTGCTAGTCATAAGTCTCAACTATTCTAAGGGCTCCTTACAATGATCCCAAAGGATATAGACCTTCTTCTTAGATTTGAGTGCATTATAAGCTAATGCCATGGCTCGCACATACAACCCTGATTTGAGATTGATGGGGTGATCCATGCAATACACTCATTTTGCAAGATGAATTCAGTGAAGGGTAGACTCCATGATAGATCCAACACCAGATTTCCCTTATACACAACTACATAACCGAGGATGCGGTCTTTTTTGGTAGTTAAGGTGAGTATTGCTAGAGAGAAACCCCTATCCACAAATGAACTATTATAAGAAATGTTTACCTTGGTACTTGTAGACAACCACTTGTGGAACCTGTCTTCAGCAAAGGGGACACTCCATAGAATAGAATAAGGTCCCTAATAATGCATAATTTGTAAAGCATTGCTTCATCCTTGAAAGTGTAAGGGCCAGAAGAATCTTGATACACTTCTTAGATGTTGTTTTTGCTTTTGCATCATTAAGTCCCTGCTCTTTCTTGACGTTGCTCTCCATCTCAACAATGATGTCCACATCATCATCATGAGCAAAAATAGCATATTCCAACTCCAATAGCATATTCCAACTCCATTGTACCATGATTGGCAATATTTTTCTGTTGTGATGATCCTTAGAAACATCATTGTTAACCCCGAGTCAAGAAGGCGGAAAAATGAATGAAAAAGCGGAAAAAGGATGGAAAAAGAGCAAAGACACGCAGACGGCCTCTAAAGCTTAGCTGGGGCCAAAAGCGTAATTTTAAATGAAAAGCGCCTCAAAAAACTCCAAAAACTCGTGTAAAAGAGAGCCAGGCTCCCTCCTGGGCCAATTGTAAAATATTAGATGGGTGTAGACTAGAGGCATAAGGCTAGAAGAGGAAATAGAGAAAGGACCTTGCTGCAACGGACGGTCGTGTAAAAAAGGGATGGGTGCCCATGGGATTTTAGGGTTTGTATATAAAGTTCAAAAAGTGAATGAAAGCTCATTCTTTGGTGTGTGGCTAACAAGAGTTCGCTTCTTCTTCTCTTCTTCTCTTATCCTTGCTTGTATGTGCTCTTAAGAGAGGGAGTGTGAGAGTGTGAGAGAGTGAGTACATGGGAGTGAGGCATCAAGAGGGTGAAGCTCTTCACAATCTCCTCTTCTCTTCTTCTCTTCTCTTCTCTTCTCTTTTCTCGCGCGCATGGCTATGGTGGATGGAGCTTGGACATGGAGGAGGCTTGAGGATGCTTGAGCTAGCATCTAGGATCGTGGAGCTCCTGGTGTGTACGAGAGAGGAGGCAACTCATATCAGCATCAAGGTAAGCTCACTACACTTGTAGGATCGACGGCGCATTAGCTAGGTAAGAGATAGCCATTAGAGCTCGCTTGAAACACTTGAAACAATAAGTGGTCCATAGGTCTTGGCGGTTGAGTGTGAGCTCCCTCTACATTTTTTGTTCCGTTGCCGAGACCAACGGATTCAAGCTTGAGCGCTTGCGCACCTCATATCGAGCATCGAAGTAAGGGATTCATCCCCGAAATGGAGCTTGAGATAGGTAGGAAGTTTGGGTGTTTTGATCTTCGAAACAAGTAAGTATTTTGGGTTAGTTAGTTTGTTTGATGATTGGAAAACATGGAGAAATCATTTCAGTTTTTTGCTTTCGATTCTTGTTGCATTTAGCGTAGGATAGGATTAGGAAATCAAATCGGGAAAGGGTAGGGTTTATCGTTGCAAAACAAGGCAAAACATGGCATAAATCATGCAAAAAATGGCAAAAAACTTACTTGGGATGCTCAATGTCGGTAAGTGAGTGATTGGGAGCGTCAAAACCTTACCCGAGAAGGGGTTTAAGAGCCAAGAGGCCAAGGGAGAGCTCATTTGCAACCATTGCAGTGAGAGAGAGAGAGAGAGAGAGAGAACCCCCGCACAGATTCGATTTGATCTCGTCACCGGAGAGCCTACCGCTCACCTCAGGTATACCAATCACTTCCCTTGGCACTCTACTTAGGATCTAGAAGTTTGTGCTTGGAGTGATTGTCTAAATCATGAGATTTGATCGAAATCATCGTCGCACTGCATTCATCGCACCGTGTTCGACCTGTTCAAGTGGCCGTTTCTAGGCCGAGTCCCAGAATCGGCCCTTGGCCCTTGCCATTCGGCC
Source organism: Lygodium microphyllum (assembly GCF_053477565.2). Classification (NCBI taxonomy): domain Eukaryota; kingdom Viridiplantae; phylum Streptophyta; class Polypodiopsida; order Schizaeales; family Lygodiaceae; genus Lygodium; species Lygodium microphyllum. The sequence goes on along the minus strand of NC_141147.1, from coordinate 151,154,202 downwards.
AACTCGGCCTAGAAACCCTAATCGGCCCTCGGCCCAAAGTCTACTCGACCTGTCCAAGTGATGGCACTCGGTCTGATTGACCAACTCGACCCTCGACCCAAGACCCGATTCGGCCCTCGGCCCGTCTGACCGACCCCATCCAAACGATAAGACTCGGCCTGCGAAAAGTTCGGCCCTCAGACAAGTGTGATTCGGCCCTCGGCCCCATGTGTCTTAGCCCCTACAATTCGGATCAGTTGGGCCGAGTGTGAATTTGTCTTAAATTTTTAGAAATTTGACCTAACCTGACCCGGCTAGAGCTCAACAGCGCATACTGTCGCAAGTCCTCCAGACGCTCAGAACTTGATTCCGGCGCACGAAATAGGCAAAATCATAAGACACAACCACTTAGCAGCTTGAGTAGGATGTCGCGAGACCTAGAGACCTAGAGGCAACCCACTGAGCCATAAAACCCTAATTGGACCAAAAAACGAGCAAGGCAACATAACAGAAAAACCCTAAACCTCGTCAAAACGGCCACAGAATTGATCGACAAAGCCTATCAGGCCCAAAATGAAGCGAGAGTGCGTAAGGTGCTTAGAGATTGTTTGCTGCACTCACCTGGAATTTCCGCACTTGAAGTACACTTAAGGAAAACTGAAAGCCTGATTGAGCACAAGTGCACTAGAAAGAACACACACACTGAGTGGAGATAAATTGAGGATTGTATTTAATAAGTCAAGGAACTCACTCAGATAAACCACTCAAGGAACCCACCAATAGGAGAGGACCCAAAGACGTAGACAAACCATCAACACGTGAAGTAGGACCAAGCAAGCGGCACCAACGAAGTGGATTTGACAAACCTACTCAACCTGATTGATAGCTTGGTGGAGCACGAGAACTTGACTATGGCATAAGAAAGCTCAGACCGCAGGTCTAGCGAGGACCTCGACTTAGGCATCTTCCCGGAGGCTATTCAGTAGATGGTCAGTAGAGGTACGATGCGCACGCCCGGTATGAGCACCACAGCAGGACAGCAGATGCTATCATCGCAGACTTAGAAGAAGAGAGAAAGCTAGCCCACAAGGCATTGAAAAGCATAGTCGAATACAATAGAGACTAGCAGGCTAGCAGCCAAAGGCAAAGCATGAAGTTGCATGAGGTGCAGTGGGTGCTGAACTTAGCCGGTAGAAACCAAACAGATCACGAGAGAGCCCGAGAAGGAGACTTAATGCTAAGCGAGCTTCTCATGAAGCGATTGCTAGACAACATCACAGCAGAGCAAAGTGCCGCAGCATTGGCGACATCACTGCTGGCAGGATTAGGAGCAACCCAATGCTCTAAGAGCCAATCTAAAATCCCAATAGTCGCAAAGCAGCTCAACAAGTACCAATCCCATAACGATCCATACAGATTTGTAGAGCAGTTCAAGCAAGTCTGCAAAGCCAACGGCCTCAGCGACCTGACTCGGCGCTCTCAAGGGTTCGGGCTCTACAGAGCGAGCCAACTTCAATGGCCTCAAGAATCTCTTCATCAAGAGATTTGCTGAGCCTGGATACTCTGAAAATCTACTGGTACGACTGATGAATGTCAAGCAGAAAGAGAAGGAGGACATCTGCGATTATGTAACCCACGTGACGAGTCTCTTCAAGAGAATCCTTACGGGCGAATGATCGTTGATTAAAAGAGTAGTTTCAATTATATTCATCAACGGAATTCGAAACAAGGAACTATATAAGGCTTTGGCAGGCAACTCGAGCTTACAGGGAGACGTGCTAGCTAGGTTTTTAAGGAAGCCATCAGAGTTGACGAGCTAAAAGAGCGGAGCTCCAGGAGCTCAAACTCAGAAGAAACCAACTCATGAAGTTTAGAGAGAGCGTCAGCCACGATCAGTCCCATCATCCCAAGATAAGGGGAAAGCCACCGAGACAAACCAAGACTTGGCTGATGTCAACAAGATGGAGATAGGCAAGCTGCAAGACATGTTGAGACGATCAACGCGCCCACATGTCCAATGCGTGTACTGTGGCGAAAACCACTTGCCAGCCGAGTGTTAAGACCCTAGGTCGAGACCTTGCCCTAACTACGGCAGGTTCGATCACGATGTCCCGCATTGCAGATTGCCGAGAAGACTTGCATACTTGCAACCATACGGCCAGCCTTACCTAGCAAACAGGCTGCAACCACTCTTCGGAAGTGGAGCCCCATTGGCCCTTCCTACGCCTAACGACATTAAGCCGGTGTCGTGATGTTATGAGGACATGGTGTGAAAAAGTATGGAATACATCATCATCCGACTTCTTATTAATCAAGAGAGTCAATGTGATCTAAGTCATTAGTATTAGTGTGAGTTGCATCAATTATCCAAAAATACTAGATTTTTGGATAATTTTAGCTTATATTTGATATTATTTATTATAAAAATTTGAAAAAGTTAGAAAAGCTTCTAGATTAGGATGGCATGCAAAAAGCAAGTTGCTTTTTCAATCAGTTAGGAGATTTTTCATAAAAAAGACAGATTGACGAAATCACGCGCATCGGGATCGCTGTAAACAGGCTGAAAACTACAGATTGAACTAAAAGAAGAAGGAGGAGTGATCTGAGAGATCCATGAGCAGGTCTCCTGATGTTTTACCCCCCTTTCGGAGCCAACGGAGCCATTAGATTTGGGTTCCGAGCAGTAGAGAAGAAACTGTAATTTTGATGCACGTTTTGTCCTACGAAGGAGCTCTAGGAGAACTAATGCCTGGAGATTGCTTCTATGTAGTGCAAAGTTTCCAAGTTCTTTCAATACATATTGATTCAATTCATTGTGCTTTGTCTTTGTCATATTTACCACTTGGGTATTCTCTATCTTCACTTCCATCTCCTTTCTCTACTTCTGATCCCCGGTGGATTCGACCTCTTGACAAAAACCCCTCCAACATTGGTAAACCCGACGTGAAAGGTCATCAGAAGAAGGAAAGACAAGATGGGAGAATCTTTGAATACATTCTCCGGTGATGTTTTGCAACAATTGGTGAAAAATATGAATATGCTTATGCAGATACAACAACAACAACAGGTGATGCAAGCTTCAGCTCAAATAGAAAGTGTTGTGATGAATGCTTTGCAAGCAGTTGAGCGTGAGGTGAAGTTATTCAATGGTAGGAATGTATCTATATATGTACATACCTATGCTCAGAAGATGGAATTCTTTGGAGTGGCTCAATCTGCATGGAGCCGGTATTTTGTACGTGTTATTGTTCATGAACTAAAAGCACGGATTACTGAATTATACTTGCAGGATGCTGACTGGGTAGCCTTCAAGAAGACACTCAGGGAAGAATTTTATATTGAGGATACCAGTTTGATTACACGCAAGACTTTTCAGGAGTGGGTTATACAACCCAATAAGGGTCTTGTGGCTACAGAATTGTTAAGAGAATTTGAAAGTCGATTTGAGCAGTTGGATCTCGCAGGACAGCAAGCTCTTGCAAGTCAGAAAATTGAATTGTTTCTACAGGCAGCTGATCTCGAGCTTCAAGAGAAGCTTGATGATTTGCTGGAGGATCTGACTACAGAGACAGGTTTGAAAACAGAGTGGATGTCAAGATTGTGGGAGAGAAGGAAGGAGTCTCACTTGTAGCTTTCTCACTTGCACAATGGGGGAATACATACACAGGTGGAGGCTGAAAACAGTTTTCCTCTTCTTAGTTGTGTAAGCCAAAAAGAAATAGAAGAACCCTATATATGGGTCTCAAACCAAACTCAACTAACTAAGGTGGCATACTAACTGAACCACGAACTAGAGTAGATAAGGATAGCTGTCATCTAGCTATTATTCATGGGTGGTGTACCAACCGCATCTGCAACTAATAAGTCGGTGATATAAATGCACAACGGTCACCCTGGCATATCACGAGTGGAGCTCGATATCTCAACACTCCCCTCGAGCTCAATCCCAATTCCTGCACACCAAGCAGGTCTCTGAACTTGCACAGCTTCTCTACACCCAATGCCTTTGTGAATATGTCAGCTACCTGATCCTCTGTGCTAACATAAACTAGATCAATAAGACCTAGTAAAACCCTCTCCCGCACATAGTGATAATGCACCTCAATGTGCTTTGTTCTAGCATGATAGACTGGGTTATTTGCCAAGTGTATACTACTCATGTTGTCACAATAAATGACAACTGGCCCATCTATAGGCTGATGCATATCATAAAGTAGCTTAGGCAACCAAGCTACCTCACATGCAGCCATTGCTGCACCCCTGTACTCAGCCTCTATGCTCGACAAGGCAACTGTAGGCTGTTTCTTGCTGCTCCAAGTGACTGCAGCACTTCCAAAAGAGAACACATATCCACTGGTAGATCGTCTATCAGAAATACTACCAGCCCAATCAGCATCAGTGTATCCATGCAACTGTATCTGAACCCCAATCTCATAAAATAGTCCATAATGCAATGTGGACTTCACATACCTGAGTATGTGTCTAGCCGCATCCAAATGCTGTTTCCTTGGAGCCTGCATAAACTGACTTACCAATCCAACAACATAGCTCAAATCTGGCCTGGTAACAGTCATATAAATCAAACATCCTACTATGCGTCTGTACATAGTAGGGTCTTCCAGAAGCTCACATGCATCTGCGCGCTCAGCTTCACATTCTGCTCCAAAGGAACTGAAATAGGCTTACAGCCTGTCATCCCATATTTGAACAGCATGTCCAATCCATATCCCACTTGGTGATCTAATCACATCAATGCCCAAGAAATAACGTAGCTCTCCCAAATCTTTCATCTCAAACTTCTGCTTCAATAGCATTTTTATATGAATGATATCTTCATCACTATCATCTGTGATAATCAAATCATCAACATAAATGACAAGCAGTATAATATCTTTCTCTGTTTTTCTCACATAAAGTGAGAAATCTACCTTGGAAATCTGAAAGCCAATAGTGACAAGATACTGTCCTATCTTGTCAGACCATGCTCTAGGTGCTTGCTTCAAGCCATACAAGGCTTTCTTCAACCTGCAAACAAACTCAGGATGAACAGCATGCACATAACCTGGTGGTTACTCCATATAGACCTCTTCTTGCAAATCACCATGCAAGAAGGCATTCTTTACATCCATCTGATGTAAAGACCATCCCTTTGATGCAGCCATAGCAATGAGTACTCTTACGGTTGCCATCCTTGCAACCGAACTGAATGTTTCTTCATAATCAATGCCATATGTTTGTGCATACCCCTTGACTACTAATCTTGCCTTGTATCTATTCACAGAACCATCTGCATTGTGTTTCACCTTATAAACCCACTTACAACCAATTGCATTCTTATCTTTAGGCAAAGGTACCAATTCCCATGTAGCATTTGCTTCCAAGGCATCCATTTCTTCATCCATGGCTTTCTCCCATTTTTCTTTTCCCATGGCTTGCTCAAAAGAAGTGGGTTCTGGTTCCTGTATCACTTTGACCATATAGGCATAGTGAATGGCTGTAAATCCATCATATTTCAGCCTATCCACAAGATATCTAGCTCTGGTAGACCTGCGCAAAGTAGGTTCACTCCCAGGTGCTCTCAAAACATCCCTGGTCTTCCTTACTCCAGGTGTAACAATAGAAGGAATACCCAACTCATCATCAATGCTCTGTTCTGAGCCACTAGATTCACCATCCACATAAGAGTGACCTGCATTCTTCTTGTCGATGGCAAAGAATGTGAACCACTGCTAGAGGACACTCCAGGTCCACTAATATCTTGTGACTGCTGCTGTGAATTCTGTGCAACATTACCATTTTGTGCATCTACATTATCAATCACATTTACTAGTTTATACCAGCTACTCATCTCATCAAAAACAACATCTCTGCTCACTGTAAACTTACGAGTAGAAGGGTTATAGCATCTATATCCTTTCTGCTGCAAAGAGTAACCAATAAAGATGCACCTCTTAGCTTTTGGATCCAACTTGGATCTCAACTCATCTGGCATATGAACATAGGCAATGCAACCAAAAATCTTCAAATGAGAAATATCTAGTTTCCTACCAATATACCTCTCCTCTGGAGTCATCCCATGTATTGCTGCAGTGGGAGTCCTGTTCATTATGTAGACTGTTGCAGCAATTGCTTTAGCCCAGTAAAAATCTGGCAAGTCTTTTTCGTTGAGCATGGTACGAGATACCTCTCCAATATGCCTATTTTTCCTTTCTGCAATTCCATTTTGTTGTGGGCTATGACTGCATGAATATTGCTGCTTTATGCCATGCTCCTGCAGGAACCTTGCAAACTCATTTGAGAGGTACTCTCCCCCTCCATCTGACCTTAGGCATTTTATTTGCAGGCCTGTTTCGTTTTCAACCATAGCTTTAAGAGTTTTGAAATGCCCAAACACTTCACTTTTCTTTTTCATAAAATACACCCAAGCTTTTCTGCTATAGTCATCAATAAAAGTAACAAAATAATGACAGCCTCCAATAGATGCAGCTTTAGTAGTCCACACATCAAAGTGGATAAATTCCAATGGCTTCTTACTCTCTTGAACATGTCTAGGAAATGGTTTCCTTGCCTGTTTTCCAAATTGACAGGCTTCACATACCTTATGCATTTCTACAACTTTAAATTTAGTCAATACTGCAACAATATTTTGGGCTTGCATTGATTTAAGTCGATGTACATTAACATAACCAATGCGTTTATGCCAGATATCAATATCTGCAACTACACCGGTCCCATGTGCAAACATTGCTGCACTCAATTTAGGCATGTCTGCATCCAACGTAAACATTATGCCCTTCTTCTTTTCTTTTGCTATCAAGCGACCTTTATTTTTCATATCCTCAACAAAGCATCCATGAGAATTAAATCTGACCTGCAAGCCCTGCTCAACCATTTGACCAACAGAAAACAGGTTCTTGGTGATATTCGAGACATGAAATACATCCAACAAGCATTTCTTTTTCCCATCCTGCATAGACAAATGAATTTTTCCAATCTGCACAATAGGATGTGCAGTATCATCACCAATCTCCACAAATCCTGGTTTTTCCATTTTCCTTGCATGCTGCATTCATTCTGCATGACCTGTCATGTGGTTTAATGCACCTGAGTCAACATACCACACATCGTTGCTTTCTTCTGCACTTGTCACAGAATTGGTCATGTGCTGCACCATAAACAAATGCTCATTTCTATCATCACCTTGTCTACTAGAAGATGCATAATTCCCTTGTTGCAATTTTTCATTCATAATGTCATTCTGCTTTTTATAGCAGTCTTTAGCCATATGATCCATTTTACCAGAGTAGTAGCATTCAACATTGTTGTTTGCATTTTGGCCTCTTTGCCATCCACCACGACCTCTTTGGCTCCCCCTGCCTCTAGAGTTACCATGTCCTCCTCCATAGGACTGGTTTTCTTGAGTTTGCTGCATATTCTGATTTCTACCACGGCCTCCAGATCAGCCTCCTCTACCTCTGCCTCTACCTCTTCCAGCATTTGAGTAGAAGACAGCTTCTTTTGAAGTTCCTCCTGAAGAAGATGCACCACCATTTCTTTGCTCCTCAGAAATTAGAAGAGCAATCAACTCCTCAAAATCAAGAAATCTTTCACGGACGGAAATGGATGTTCAAAAGTGTGCATAATCCTTTCCTAGACCATTCAAGGTCATAGAAACTAAATCATCATCTTCCACTAGTGACCCAATGGAAGCAAGTGCATCTGCAATCTTCTTCACCTTCATGTGTTAGTCATTGATACTTATACTTTCTCTTTGCACATTGTGCAACTCTTGCTTGAGCTGCACTTTCCTGGCTTGCGTATTTGTGCTATACATTTTTGACAAAGTATCCCATGCCTCCTTTGGCGTACTTGCATCCTCAATATGCACAATCATAGAGTCTAAAATACTAATAGGCATCCAGTACATAACTTTTCTGGCTCTTTCATGCCATCCTTTAAATGCCTGCATTTGCTGTTGATTGGGAACATCAGGAAGAACTAGTTCTTCTTCATTTCCTACAACAAATTCCCAATATCCTTTTCCCATAAGGAAATTCGTCATTCTAAACTTCCATGCTTGGAAGTTGTTCTTGTCAAGCTTTTCAGTGACAATCTGTGAAAGAGAATCAAATGCCATTACAGAACACTGCAAAATATTCTGTCACTGTAAAAAACACAGCTTCAGCCTCACAAGGGCAAATTTGTAAAACTGACGAAAGTGGTATTTGACCACATAGTCACTTCCTAGTGACGATTTTGTATCAACAGACAACAAGGATGATTCTGTAACTCCCAATGTCTTTGCGCACAGGCATACGATGCAATTTCTACGGTAACTTTTCACCGACCTGTAGAACAGTGGTCGCACAGCATAAAACAAGGCCTTTTTCTGAGTGCATGCAGAAAACTTCCGCCTCCAAAACAGACCCCGAAATGGCCTCAAATAAAAAAAACAGAGCAACCAAGGGCTAAATCCCTTTCCCCGCAGCATATACTGCCCTCTTGCTATACCGCGAAGGGTGTCTCAACCTGAGACAATGCACTCTTCCACTTTCCAGCTGTGCTACCTGCAAAGACTTGCTCCCAAACTCAAAAAATGAAAGCAATACTGGTCCTTTTACCAAAACATCGCGAACTTGGTTTGCTTTCTTGAGATCCTTACCATGAACCAGGCTCTGATACCATGTCAAGTTTGTGGGAGAGAAGGAAGGAGTCTCACTTGTAGCTTTCTCACTTGCACAATGGGGGAATACACACACAAGTGAAGGCTGAAAATAATTTTCCTCTTCTTAGTTGTGTAAGCCAAAAAGAACACTCATACAAAGAAATAGAAGAACCCTATATATGAGTCTCAAACCAAACTCAACTAACTAAGGTGTCATACTAACTGAACCATCACGAACTAGATTAGATAAGGATAGCTGTCATCTAGCTATTATTCATGGGCGGTGTACCAACCGCATCTGCAACTAACAAGTCGGTGACATAAATGCACAACGGTCACCCTGGCATATCACGAGTGGAGCTCGATATCTCAACAATGGAGGCATGTCAAGGAAGCTGTTAGTGCACTTGTGAAGAAGCATAGAAGAAGAGAAAGATTGCATGTCTCTAGCTTGCCCACTGTTACGGGCAAAACAGTTGAAGTATCCAGTAAGCCACCCGCTTCTGTGGCTAACCCTATGGTTGTACCTGCTATTGTTTCCTCTATTAGGATAGGTGTCTTGGATGAATTGGTCCAAGGGATGCATGATCTTCAATTAAAGATTGAAAAATTAGATGAAAAAGGACAAGAGGAAAGGGAATGGGCAGCAGCCCCTAAACTTAGAAAAAGATGTATGTAGTGTGACAGTTTGCAGCACGAGAGAAAGGAATGTGCTGCCTATCAGGAGGCCTTGGCACAACAGCCTATCTTTTGGAAAGATGACAAGATCCATGCACACGAAACGGGATTGCCTCTTGCTTTGAATTTTGGAAAGGGAGGTATGCAAAAGTTGTTGGAGGACTTGGTTGTCCGAAATGCTTATGTGGCGGTACATGCTTCTACTTTTGGTCTATAGTTGGATAGGATGCATGGCCAAGTGATGGTTGGTCCAAAGGCTGGAATATGGACACATGCTTTACATATAGCTGAAAAGAGAAAGGTCACTGACAGTGAAATGTCTCATGCAAGGCAAGACATTCGTGGTATAACTGGCTGGGAATCACTGGTAGAAGCATATTCAGTGTATACATATTTAGCAAAGGTACAAAACACGGATGTACTTGTGGAAGAAAAACGAAAAAGAGATGAAGATATTGCAGGGACATCTAAAAGAATGATAAGAAGAAGTGTGGATGAGCCTAAAGCTGCAAATCAACCACCTCTCGAGCATGTTATGGAAGAGGTCAAAAACAGGATAACAAACAGGATAACAAACAAGAGGGCAAAAAGAAGGGCAAGCAGCCAGGATATAAGTTGCAATTTGACATTGAGACAGCCACAGATCTTAAGAAGGTTATTGAAGAATGGATCTTAAACAGTCGGGTGGAATTTACCTTGGGAGAGGTGCTTGGCATTGCCAAGCGAGAATTTCATGATGAGATCATTGACATAATTAAAAGGAAGTGTCAGTTTCTTGGTGATACCAATAGTGCATTGCTGCAATTTGAAGAGGAAATTGGTTTGTTGGGTATTCGGGCTGAATATGAGCATGAAGTAAGTACAGGATTGTCTATGCAAGATGCTACTAATCAATGGATAGCATGTGGAAAAGAGAAGAAAGTGGTTGAAAATGCATTGTCTTGTAGCAATATGCATGGTGAAGGCAAATGCAACAATATGGAGAAGAGACTCTAGGATTTATTCCTCACAGTCACTACACAAGAAATCATTGGGCTAGAGCTACCACTGAAACGGTAGTGAAAATAGGGGAACGTGAAACTCCTTGTGTTACTTTACTTGACCATGGGTCTGAGATAAATGTCATTGTTGAGCGGGGATTGTATGAAAATGGTGCATGGCCTGTGGACACTGATCATGGTTGGCATATGAGGGCTGCAAATAATTCTTTGGGGGAGCTCTATGCTGCATGTCCTAATGTAAAAGTGATGATTGGTGATGTACAGGAAGAGCAACACTTCTTTGTGCAAGATAATTCCTCATATGTAGTGATTTTGGGACAGCCCTATATTACAAGTGTGTATATGGAAACAAAGGTGCTTGATGATGGTTTTGCTTATGCAAGAGTTAGAAGCAAGGATGGGAGAAAAGCAGTCTAATTTCTTACTGTTTGTGTTAATCATCCTAGAAATCGTGATACGCTTCGAGAGTCTCCTTTGGTTCCAAATGCAAGGGAATTCAAAGACTTGGATTTTCATTAAGAACTGTTGTAATGCGGGGCTACAGTAGTGCTGTTCAGATGGTGTACTCGCCTCTTGATGAAATGAAGTATGTATTTACTATTGGTAATTCTCAGTTTACAGCAAACAGTTCATGTTGGTTTAACCCTATGGAAGCTATGTGTAAGGCTAAACGCATATCTATGAAATGGGCTATTAAGAAACTGAGAGCATTGGGGCTATTAGCTAAAAATGATGGCATTTCAAGCATCTTTTATGGGCTGAATATTACTAACACTATGGCTGAAATTTCAGCAACTATACATGCAGAAAATGAGGCTAAACACAGAGTGTTGTCAGTATGTTCTTTGCACATGTATGATGTCATAGCATTTTTGCTCAACACAAAGGATTACAATGGGCTGAAGCACTTGTGGAGACAAAGTATAAGACAGTTGACAAAAAGGTGAAACCAATTGCTTTGCCATTTCCACCAGAGAGTGAGGGTTTGTATGAAAAAGTGTCAAGACAGCCAAGCTTATGAGATCCTAAAGATATAGGTCGTCAGTTTACATCCGAAACATTACAGGAATTGAAAGTTGATGCAGAAGGGTTTCTTTTACCTGCTGAGAGAGATTGTTTTATGTAGATGTTGGTTAGACATGAGAAAGCATTTGCATTTCAGCCAAGTGAAATAGGTTGTGTGGATCCAAATGTTGTCTCTCCTATGGTCATATTTACTATGCCACATGTACCATGGAACTTGAGGCCTATTCCAGTGCCTAAAGCTTACTTGCCAAAGCTGATGGATTTACTAAATGAAAAGATTCGCATGAAGATCTTGGAGCCTTCTTCAGCCCGTACTCAAATCGTTGGTTTACTGTGCCCAAAAAGAATGGGGCTTTTAGATTTATTCAAGACATGCAATCGGTCAATAAAATGACTATAAGAAATGTGGGTGCAAGTCCTGTGGTTGATGAATTTGCAGAGGCTTTTGCAGGGAGAGCGATCTATTCTTTGGGTGTTCTTTACTCAGGTTATGATCAGTCTCAACTTGCAATTGAAAGTAGGGATATCACAACCATGAAGACTCCTTTGGGGTTAGTACGGATGTGTACTCTCCCACAGGGTGCAACAAACTCAGTGGCACACATGAAAAATGCTATGAATAGGGTACTTAGGGATTTTATACCACAATTGACTATGCCCTTCTTGGATGATGTTCCAATCAAAGGGTGTGCAGTGGATGAAAAGAATGAAGAGATGGATGCTCACGAATGTAGACAATTTCTTGCAGACCATATTGTGGATTGTGAGAGGATTTTGACACATCTAGAAGAGGTGCATTTAACTCTTTCTGGACAAAAGTTTGTCTTTGGAGTTGAAGAGGTTTTGATTGTTGGGCATATGTGTGGGCCTTATGGGCGAAGGCCATCACCAGCAAAAATAGATGGGATTGATAGAATGCAAGATGTATGCACGAATGTATCAGAGGTGCATAGATTCTTGGGTGCATGTGTATTCTATTTGATATGGATTTCTCACTCTGCACATGTAGTCGATGTTCTTTATCAGCTTCTAAGGAAAGGTCAGAAATTTCAGTGGGAAAGGAAGCATCAGAAAGCAATGAAGAAATTGAAGCAACTCTTAAAATCTACTCCTACATTGAGAAAGACTGACTATTCACATGGAAAGCCTATCATTATTACTATTGATACAAGCCCAACCGGGATTGGATGGGCAATTGGGCAAGATGATGAGGAAGGGCAAAGATATGCAATACGCTTTGGTGCTAAAGTATTGACTGAACGACAGAGAAGATATCCACAGGTTAAAAGAGAATTATGGGGAATTGTGACAGCCCTTAAATGTGATAAGGAGTATTTTATGGGTGCTCATATAGTCATTGAGACCGGGTATGCCATTGCGAGTTTTGGGTGATAGAGCTTCACAATTAACTATTATGCAATAATTTCATGAAAGCTTATGGGCTGGTCATAGAGGTGTTTGGGGTACTTTTACAAAGATCAAAGAAAGATATTGGTGGCAGGATATGTATAAGGATGTTGCTCACTTTGTGAAAACATGTACGACATGTCAAATGTATTCATCTGTGAGACATCGGGATGGATTGCAACCCACATATCCATTGTCTCTTCATTTTAAGTGGGTGATGGATTTGGTCACAATGCCTACAGGTCTTTGGCAAACGAGGTATCTTGTGCTTGCTCATGAAGACTTGACTAATCAAGTGGAAGGGAGAGCTCTACGTACTAAGACGACAAATGCCGTATGTACTTTTCTCTTAGAAGAGATCTTTTGTCGATATGACTGTGTGGGAAAAATTACAGCAAATAGGGGTGAGCTAGATGCAAATGAGGCTCATGATTTCTTTGCATGGTTGGGGATAAAGCTTGCTTTAACTTCAGCCTATAACCCTGAAGGAAATGGAAAAGTGAAAGAGGTCACCCACTATTGTAAAGGCATTGGCAAAAGCATGTGGAGAGAAGGTAAAAGAGTGGCCACGATTGCTCCCTTATGCTTTGTGGGCTGACAGAACAACTCATAATGCTGTTACAGGATATATGCCTTTGGAGTTGATGTATGGTCAAAAACCTATCATGCCAATAGAAGAGATGACAATCACATGGAGTGTATTACCTTGGGAGGAGGAGTTGAATCGAGAGGAGTTGTTGGCCTTACGCATTAGACAATTGGAAAGAAATTCAGAAGACATAGAGGCAGCAACTGCAAAGTTAAGGGCAGTAAGGATATAGAACAAGAAAGGTTTGACAAAAGACATAGACTGAGACCAAGAACCATATAGGATGGGGATTGGGTATTGGTTTATGATAGCATTTTAGATAACTAGCATAGTGCCATGCATAAAGTTTCCAAAAGCTGGTTTGGACCCTATGTGGTAAGACATGCGTTTGATAATGCTAGTTATGCATTAAATGAGCTGGATGGGACAGCCATAAAACTTCCGGTAGCAGGGACAAAAGGTGAGAATCTATTGCCTATGAGTTGCCAAAATTGGAAGAAAATAGTGGTCATGATACAGGGGCTAGCCAGGAAGATATGGAAGATAAAGAAGCAAAGGATATGGTTGCAGAGGATGAGGAGGACTTAGAATCTGGTGACAACTAGGATTTTGGAACATACCAGAGGATGTGCAAGTTCAGAGGGGGTGGATGTCGTGATGTTATGAGGACACAGTGTGAAAAAGTACGGAATGCATCATCATCCATTAAGAGAGTCAATGTGATTTGAGTCATTAGTATTAGTGTGAATTGCATGGATTATCCAAAAATACTAGATTTTTGGATAATTTTAGCTTATATTTGATATTATTTATTGTAAAAATCTGAAAAAGTTAGAAAAGCTTCTAGATTAGGATGGCATGCAAAAATCAAGTTGCTTTTTTAGCCAGTTAGGAGATTTTTCATAAAAAATACAGATTGACGAAATTGCGCGCGTCGTGATCGCTGTAAATAGGTTGAAAACTGCAGATTGAACAATAAGAAGAAGAAGGAGTGATCAGGGAGATCCGTGACCAGGTGTCCTGTAGGTATCCTAGGGATCTACCCCCCTTTCGGAGCCAACGGAGCCATCAGATTTGGGTTCCGAGCAGCAGAGAAGAAGTTGTAATTTTGATACACGTTTTATCCTATGAAGGAGCTCCAGGAGAACTAATGCCTGGAGATTGCTTTTGAGTAGTGCAAAGTTTCTAGGTTCTTTCAATACATATTGATTCAATTCTTTGTGCTTTGTCTTTGTCATGTTTACCACTTGGGTGTTCTCTATCTTCTCTTCCATCTCCTAGCTACTTTCTTCTACTCCTGATCCCCGGTGGATTCGACCTTTCAACAAAAACCCCTCCAACACCAGCTATTCCTAGAATGGACATAAACCCTATGGGCATACCTAGACCGCCTGGTCCCTACATGACCCATCCACCGAGTGACGCTCCAGTCCACTACATGGAAGAGCCAAATGAGGAAGAGACTTACGTATACCCTTACGTCTCTCACGATGACGAGGAAAACACAATCCTTATGGACTATCGACCAGTATCGGTGATGGCGTTAGGGAGAGGACGAGGTAGAGGCCTAGGAGGGCAAATGCAAGATCCAATCATCTATTGGACTTGTGGTCAGCCAGGTCATGTCTCATCACGTTGCCCTGAGAGGGAGTAACAGAACCAAGACAAAGCTGACCTAAGGTGCATTGAGTGCGGAATCACCCATCTCTTCGTCGATTGCCCAAAGCGAAAACCTTCTTCAAGTTCAACCAACATACCATCTGTCCCATTGGGGCTGTTTGGTGTCGAGAACCTCAATGGGGAGGCCACACCTATCCCATTGCGAGTCATGACCCGTGCCCAGATGAAGCAGGCCAACATATCACTGCCAGGACCTAGCAACCTCGATGCAGCCTCGATAGGGAAGAAGAGCCGCAGGCAGAGAAAGAAGAGGTCAGAAGCTAAGATTGCACTGAAAATTGAGAGTGCTACAACTCTGCCTGTTGGAAAGAAGGTCATGGATATAGAGGCAGAAACTTCAGCTCCTAAGATGGCCGAAAAGGGAAGTGCCAAGGTGGGGGAATACCCGCATCTGAAGCGCCAACTAGAGGCCATAGAGAAAGTGAAGGACTGGGTGAAAGAGGCCGAAGAGCACTTAAGGGACACTGAGCCCATCCTAGAGGACAAGATCGATGACCTCCCCAACATAAGCACGCCAGTCTCACCCTCAACCAAAGTCAGGAGATACGATCGTACCACAAGCAGCACCGCTTAGGCCAAGCCTTGATGCTGCAGGCCCCCAAATCAGTCACGGCCATTGGCCATGATAATCTGGTTTAGGAGAGAGACGAGCAACCAACGACCTCCTTACCACGCTAGTGACCACCCCTGTGACATTAAGCCTGGGAGACCTGCTTAAGCAGCATCCCACCCTATGGCAAGATCTGAAGCAGTGGGTTGAGGGGTCATGAGAATAAGCTGTTAATCTACATGACCATGATGCAAAACAAAATACTGAGTCTAACACTGCACTCTGTGCCAAAATCCTTGCACGTTAATGCTTTCTGGGAAGGCACCGAGATGCATGCAGTATTACCGGTCATAGCCCTAGGCGACACAACGAGAAAGGGGATCGTAGACACGGGAGCTGGGGTTAGTGTGCTGAGCCACGCAATACTTCAGACTTGGAGAAACCCACCTGTCGAGACTGCTCGGTTTAATGTCACATTAGCAAACGGCATGAGAGTGAAGCCATTCGGGATACTTAAAAACTGGCTAGTGAAAATCACAGGTGTCCAGTTCTCTTTTGACTTTATAGTCATGAAGGGAGTGGACTACGATATCCTATTAGGCCGACCCTGGATGCGCAATGCCAGAGTTATCGAAGATTGGGGTAACGGCTTGATCTTTCTAGGCAACAGAACGGAAGCTGTGAGGGTAGAGATGGACACTTGGAAGACCTCACCGGTCGACTTGGATGCCATCTCCGCGATGCTCAAAGGTAATGCTCAAGTCAAGAAGTCTTATGGGCCCTTGACCAAGTATATCCCATGCCCAGAGGATGAGTGAGATTGGATGCATGTCCTTGCTACAATCGACCTACCGTTATCGAATCATGAGGCATATGAGCAAGCCATCAAGATGATGGGCAAGTCTAACGGCACGCCCTCCATACCAATTTGCATGATGGCAGGAACCCTTCGTGGGAGATCTATGCACATCACCTTCCAAGTGCCAAACAACAAAAGAGAACTCCAAGAGATTCTGGAATACTTAACGAACAAGCTAGCCGAAAATCTAGTAGCAAACTTCAAACCACTCCAAGATCTCTTAGACGAATCCAAGTGGCAATGGACCAGGGTGCATGACTTAAACCTCATGTAAAAGTGGGTCCTAGTCCCTAATCAACGACAAGAGATATACCAAGCCCTAGGAGACGACGAGTAGTCTGACGTAGAGGACTCTAATAATGAGAACGAAGACTGCCAATCCTTCAGTGACGAAAGCGGGGGTGGATAGATATCGTAGAATATGACATTGAGGGACATGAAATAGAACAAATATGAGCAGACTCCAAGCCACAGAGAAAGAGTGTCTTTAGGATAGAGCGAGGGGTCATGCACATGGATTGTGATCGCGCCTAGTTAGAACACATAGGAGCCATAGATTTGAGCAAGCAAGCCTAGCCCAACCAGGAACGACACCAGTGCTTAGGACAAAATCACCATCTGAACTGCGACCACCAGGGGAGACCACCTCTTCTAGCGAAGACGGGGAGTTCGACTCTAAGTCGGAGGTAAGTTCGAATAGCGACCCAGAAATACCTAGGCCGCCCAAGACCCGACGCACCAAGGGGAACCTACCCATCCACCTGAGGCACAGACGATTGAAGCAGGAAAGGGAAAAACAATCCAGGGACACGCGAACAGACAAACAGCAAAAATTGCAGGATCTCCCTAAAAGATTTAAGAAATTCAAGAAATGAGATAGGGTAGTGATCCTGTTGGGTGCCAAACGGCAAGGGCAAACGAGCGAACCAATCGAGGGACTAGCCAAGGTCAAGGAGGTGAACCTAGCCCATCCTGGGCAAACACCCCGACCAGCCTTCATTGCCGATGACTTGACTGAGGAAGAAGAAATGGGTCTTGTCACTCTCTTGTGAGAGTATGTAGGCGTATTCGCTTGGTCCTTGTTGGAAGAGCTCAAAGGAGTAGATTCGAGTGTAGTGACTCATAATATACCCATGATACCAGACGCAATGCTGGTGAAGCAGCGACCATACCCTATGAATCCAAAACATGCTCATGCTGTCAAGGAAGAGATTGATAAGCTGATGAGAGCGGGATTCATTTACAAAATTGAGCACACAGACTGGGTATCACCCATAGTCATCGTGATGAAGAAAAACGAAAAAATCATAGTGTGTGTCAATTACAAGAATGTGAAAGCTGCTACTAAGAGGGATAATTACCCATTGCCATACACCGAGCACATGCTTGAAAGCATGGCGAGCAAGGAGACCTACAGTTTTCTAGATGGCTTCCAGGATACAATCAGGTGCAAGTACATCCTGTCGATAGGCATAAGACTGCCTTCGCCACTGAGTGGGGCGTCTTTGCTTACATAGTCATACCTTTTGGGTTGACTAATGCCCCTGCCACTTTCCAACACCTCATGTGCATTATATTTAAAGACATGCTTCGCAAAGAGTTGGAAGTCTTTGTCGATGACCTCTGCATTCACTCGACCTGGATGGAACACTTAGAAAAACTCCAAGAAATCTTTGAGCAGTATCGCCTATATCGTCTCTCCTTGAACCCCTTAAAATGCCAGTTTTGGGTGAAGAATGGATGCATCCTAGGCCACGTGGTGTCAAAGAACGGCATTGCCACTGACTTCTCGAAAGTCAGGGTTATTGTTGACCTTCCACCCCCAATCAACTATAAGGGAGTCCAATGCTTCTTAGGCCATATGGGATACTATCGGCGGTTAGTAATTAAATTACGCGTTGATGGCCAAACCTTTATACAAGCTGCTGATTGAATGGACTGAAGCATGCCAACGAGCATATGAAGAGTTGAAGAAGTCTCTAACCATAGCACCAATTCTACGAGCCCCAGATTGGACCATTACCTTCCACGTGCATATCGATGCTTCTAAATTTGCTGTGGGGGCAGTGTTGTGCCAACCTGGCAAACACAACCTAGACTATCCAGTGAACTTTGCTAGCAAAGAACTCACTGAGATGGAAATGAACTACTCGATGACAAAAAGAGAGGGCTTGGCCATGGTGTTTGATGTGAAGAAGTTCTAGCATTATCTATTGGCTACACCCTTTACCTTTTTCGTGGACCATCAAGCCTTGCTATATCTAGTTAATAAACCTTGCGCTACAGGAT
Source organism: Lygodium microphyllum (assembly GCF_053477565.2). Lineage (NCBI taxonomy): Eukaryota > Viridiplantae > Streptophyta > Polypodiopsida > Schizaeales > Lygodiaceae > Lygodium > Lygodium microphyllum. Next base: position 151,135,479 of record NC_141147.1, on the reverse strand, counting down.
GCATAGCTCGGTGGCTCCTTCTGCTTTTGGAGTTTGACTTCTCTGTGGTTGTGAGGAAGGGAAAACAGCACTACATGGCTGACCATATGTCACACATCCCCATAGGAGAAGCCACTGGAGAAGGCATTGCCGATGAATTGCCAAATGCCCATCTCTTTAACCTTTCCAGCGAGAGAGATTTATTCAAGGCCGATCTAACGCCATATTGGGCATATGACATAGTTCAAGTACTTGAGCATGGACTACCTGAGCGACCGATAGAGAAGGCAAGACTTAGGTGACTCATTCTCAAGATCCAACCCTACCAGTTGATAGCAGGCCAGTTGTATCGCTTAGGGCAAGATGGATTGTTGCACAGATGCATGTGCGAGCATGAGATGCACGACGTGCTCTCAGAGGCACACAACGAAATTGCTGGTGGACACTTTAGCGGAGACACGACAGCCCGCAAGGTGCTATAGTCTCAACTATGGTGGCCAATGCTGTTTCGTGATGCAGCACGATTTGTTAAGCATTGTGAGGAGTGTCAATGGACAAATGTCCCGATTCGCAAGGATCAAATGGAGTTGACTCCAATCATTGCACGACAACCCTTCGAAAAATGGAGAATCGACTTCATAGGACCCATCAGCCCCGCTAAACAGTATTTGCAGGCCAAATACATCATTGTGGCCACAGACTACCTAACAAAATGGGTAGAGGCAAGAGCAACACAAAAGAACGATGCTCGAATGATTGCCAAGCTCTTATGGAAGAAGGTAATCTCAAGATTCAATTGCCCCATCGAACTAGTCAGTGACCAGGGCACACTCTTCATCAATGAAGTGATAGCACATCTCCTATCCACCTTCCTAATTATCCATCGGAAATCCTCTCCATACTACCCTCAAGCAAACGGCCAACGGCCAAGTAGAATCCACAAATACGATTCTTGTCAACGTCTTGACCAAGGTAGTCTCTGCCTCGCGCAATGACTGGGATAACAAGCTGATGGTAGCCTTGTGGGCTTACTGCACAGCTTATAAAACGGCTATCAGCCAGACCCCCTTTAGGTTGACCTACGGAACTGAAGCAATTCTCCCTATAGAATTCTTCGTGTGCCTAGCTTGAGAATAGCACTTCAGGAACGATGGGAAGGAAAGGAGGCATGGACGCAACGCCTAGTTGAACTCGAACTCCTCTTGAAGACTCGCCTTCCAGCCACTCATGTGCTCATATGTGAGAAGGCACGATGCAAGAGCTGGTTTGACAAGCACGTCAAGCAGCGCGACTTCGAACAGGGTGACTTAGTGCTTCTATACTCAGTTAAGGGGCATAAGCAAAAAATGAAGTTTAGAGGTCTTGGACCTTTCAAAGTTCATGCAATCAACTGAACGGGCAATGTCGAGCTCGAGACTCGAGACGGCGAGGAAATAGGCTTCTTCAATGGCAGTCGTGTCAAGAGGTACTACCCTCCCACGCATCCTTTGCATGAGCCACCAATGTTGGAACCGCCTGTCAAAGTACGAGTAGCCACAATCACTGAAATCGATGATGAGGATGAGGAAGCCGTAGAGCCCGCATACCTGCACATCACGGTCACTGCCAAGTGAACATGTGCCTTCAATGCCTTGATCGACGAGGGAGCAGACTTTAATGCATTGACTCACTATCATTGGACCCAACTTGGCAAACCACCATTACAACACACTAATGCCAAATTAAGCCCATATGGGGGCCGCTCATATGCACTTCTCGGCAAGTGCAGAGCTGCCATTTCTATCGAGTCTCAGACTATACCAATGATCTTCTACGTGTTGCCAAATGCCAAAGATGCAGGCACGGAGTCGCTGCTAGGGCGAACCTTCAAAAAGCAAACTCATTGCAACGTTGATCATGAGTTACACTGCATCCACCTTGCCATAGGCAACATTCGCATTGTTACAGCTTTCAACAAGGGCTGCGTGACCTCATCACAGTCCGCAAGGCCACCGGTAGAAGTATTAGCAGCCAAATCTAAGGAGGGGGTAGTGCTCGGCCACTACCCACCAATTCTCAAGAACCACTGCTCATAGCAACAAAAGCTAAGGCCCAATAGCCTAGGTTTCAATGGAAGCCTAAATAGCCGCAACTGCCGCCTAGGAGTCGATTCACACATCCTCATAAGACCCGAAACTCTAAACCTAGGAAACCAAGGCATAGTCACAAAAATCGACGCATGATCAAGCAAAGATGGGTCCCTAAAGCCCTCTTGCATGCACAAGGCTACTATGAGGGAAATACTTGGATATGGATCCCTAAAGCCCACATGGCCAAAGGCACCACTTGTACGCTGCCCTCAAGTTTGATCACCCCAATTCCCATAGAACCTCAAAACCATAAGCCGCAGCGCTTTCCAGACCCACATCCATCAAGTTCATCCACGCACATGCCCAAGAGAGTCAAACAAGCCTATCGGCCCAAATGACAGACATCGTCACATGAGTCATCACCCGCTAGAGCCAATCCGACTACCTTGATCCATTCTAAAGGTAGCAGTCCACTGGACGTCGCTGCTACTTCCCCAGCCCTAATCCAAGAGGTCCAACCACAATCTCAAGAACACCTGCAGCGGCAACTATTCATTGTCAAAGGCTCTAGTGCTATCAAACCCCGATCACTAGCACGTCTTAAACCCTTCTATGAGCGAAAATCATTTTTGACACTAGCCTCAGATCTAGCCAAAGATACGGGGGATGACGTGATAAATTGCATTAGATGATTAGATGCCACTTTCAGAGAGCTAGCTCTGAGCTACAACCGCTTGGACTTAGGCCTGTTGCCCGAACCCTTTGCAACCAAAGTTCGTGCGATGCCTTGTTCTTGGGAGATGTTTGAACTTGCCTTCGCAAAAGCAGCTAACTCCGCTACTGAATTGCTCAACAACAAGATCTCCAAAGAGCAAGCCCTCAAACAATGCCTCATCACGTCATATGATCAGTGAACCACTTCTACCATCACTGACCAAGAAATTGCAGAATTATCAAAACTTGCTGATATTGGATCCCAATTCTTGAGGCATTGGTACACTCTTAGGTTGCAATGGGAAGTTGAAGGGTGCCAAGTCATGACAAACGCTGAGCAGCGCCGCGCAATCAAAACAGCGGAGTACAACCCCACTTACATCATGCCAACCTCGTATAGAGTGTTAACCACTCTTCATGGCCGACCCATGGAAGAGCACATCAAAGGACACCCTTACCTCGATTGCCTATTGACTAAGGAAGAGTTACATATTGCTAGCCGCGTCGCTTCCGGTGACTTTCTAACAGATGTTCTCACTTACATTACACACGTGGGCATTCAACCTTTTGATCTAGACCACGAAGCTCAGTTAGAGTACAACCCTAATTTCTACACTTGGTTCCTATGCCGGTAACTCCTAGACCCAGAATGCCCTTGACCTCCTAACCTTCAATCCTAGGAAGGATTCTTCTCGAGTTGGAAGGGGGGGGTGAGGTGAATCAAATTAAAACCAAGGAAAATCAAGCAAAATGCATAAACACATAAACAACGAGTGAGGTAGAAAAAATGGCACGAGAACTTTGAAATAAAGGGAAAAAAGTTAAAGTTTTAAGAGAAGATTCTACATTGGATTGGATTTTAATGCTTTCATTCAATAAACATTTAGAGTCTTTCTTTTCCAGCAAATTATTATTTTGAAAGCACTAATGGAGACTTGGGATCATGACAGGAACAAAAGATGTTGTACCAAGACCATGCCCACCGACTTCCCTTCACTAAGGAGGAAAGAACGCAATACCGCATCACCCTTGAAAATCACGCCTACAATCAGCTCAAGTTCCGAACCATTCATAACATAGAGGGTGTGGTGGCCAAGGAGGAAGCGGCCAAGAGAGTCATCGAGTAGTGCAACCTCACCAAGTACCTTGAGAAATTTGCGCAAGAGCTTGACCACACGAAGTGTGTGAAGTTTCTTAGGACATACAACACTGACCAGGAGTGCGGCACTGTGACGATGGGAAGGGAAGAAAATGCTAAGCAAGTGCAGGTTCACTTAAACCCAACCTTGGTGGAGAAGGCGTTGGGATTGGAGCCGAAGATAGAGAAAAAGCATAAGAGGGATGCTTATGCCATGCTGAAAATGAAAAGGGAGGATGTGCTAACTACAAGCAAAGCTAGTACACGCGCTCTTCTCCGGCCAACGCTACAACTCCTTAATGCATCGAATCAGCGTGCCTGTGCTGGAGAATATAGCAGCTCACACCTTGGATGAAGTCGACTGGAACAGATATGTTTGCAAAACCATTGACCAGGCGTGGCGGCTAAAGCACTAGCTTTAGGAAGTACATTAGCAAGTGGGGAGTCCCCAGCTTCCAAGGCCACAGAATGAAAGAAGGCCTCATTCATTGGCTATGGAAGCATTTTGACTGCACTCATCCCTAGGAGGCAATGAAGGAGACACAGGGTGCAGAAGAAGGAGAAGGCGAAACACCTGACAGATCACCCCCTCACCAGGACCAAGAGAGGTCCAATGACAGGACCGAGAATGATGAGGAAGGGTAGGAACAAGAAGAACAATTGGGCAAAAAGCAGGCCAAGAAACCCAAGAAGAAGACGACACAAAAGAAAAAGAAGTAGGATGAAGGCTGCAAGAAGGAGAAAGAGGATTTGGAGATGGCAAAAAGAGAATCCCTCAAGGAGGCCGAGGAGAGGGAGAAGAAGAAGAAACAGGAAGAAGAAAGGCAAAGAAGAGCTGTTGAGGAAGAAGAGGAACTGAGAAGGAAGGAGGAGGAGGACTTGGCCGAAGCTACACGCTGGTCAATCGAGCAGTAGAGCAGGGCTGATGATCTGAGAGCCTTGAGCCCCCTGAGGGAAGAAGGGCCTGGTTCCAGCACACAGGTACCAGAAATCACACCGCCCGTTGTCCTTGAAGGCAAAGGCAAGGCCCTTATCCACCCTATCCCTACTCTCATGGTGCCTCCCACTGAACCAACCACCCTCACCCCTAGCATCCCCACCAGTGCAGATGTCTCCAACTTTGTGGCATGGATGCAGTATTTTATTAATAAAGAAATGGCTCAGGGAAAGAGCACGGAGACCACGGCCATGTGAGTCGAGACAGGACCAGAAACGTCAAAACGTGGAGGCCTCGACCACTCCAATCCAGACAACAATGACGCTACCAGCCAATTACGACGAGTACATCGCCGAGCTGCTCTCCCAACTGGAGAAGGTTAAGGAGGAAAAGAAGATAGCTATGGCTGAGTTGGCGGCGGAAAAGGAGTCAGTAGCTGCATTCTAGCTCAAAAAGACCCACATAATAGCCATGCAGTAAAGAGAGATCTCTGATCTCAAACATGAATTGAAGGCCAAGGAGGACATGGAGGAGAGCTATAAGCTGGAGGATGAAAATTAGGAATTGGTGCAGATGCAGAGAGAGTATAAGCTCCTCCTGACGCAACATGGGGAATTGGAGGAAAAAACTGTCAACAAGAGCAAATGATGGAGGAATTGAATGCCAAAGAAGAAGAGAGAAAGCAGGAGATGGAGCGGCAACAAAAGGAGATCGAGTATATGACCAATCAGCTACACTTGGAAAAGAAAGAGCAAGATAACATGAGCAGGGAACTGAAAGACCGAGAGCAGAAGCTCGTAACCCTGGTACAGAAGCAGGGAGAGAGCATGGAAGAGATGAACAAGAGAGCAGAGGAATGGGCATTGCAGAACGAAAAAAGGGTGAAGACACTAGCACAGCGCCTCGCTCTGGTAGAGAAAGAAAAGATCCTTGTAGAGAGCAAAGCAGAAGCCGCCCAGACAGCCTTCAATGCCCAGAAAAAGGCCTTCATTAACACACTAATGGACACCACCCGCCCAGAAGAAGGAGAGTCATTGGAGGTGGTACAGAAAAAACTCAGTATCGCATGCAGGGCTACAAATGCCACCCCAACCTACAGAGGTTAGGCTGAGCCTAGAAGAGCAATGAAAGTACCTGCTACTGGCTGGCCTAACCCCCCAGGAAATTGAAGCAATGGGCTTTGAAGAAGGAGCACAACAAGGAGACCGGCAGGGGGAGGAGGCTGAGCTTGAATTCGATATGGGGAGATTCAGAGAAGAGGTAATCCCACAACCCCCCTCACCACATTCCCAAGAACAACAATAGGTTGATCCATCTACGGAGAGACAAGCCGCGCTCAAGGAAAGACAAAGAAAGCTAGTCAAAGAAACCAAGAAGAAGCAACTAAGGGCTAAGCCAGTCATGCAACTCTCCGCACCCCTCCCAGCGTGCCCTGATGACATTCCCGCTGGATTCCACGCAGAGCTGGTAGTTTGGGAGCAGCAGGAAAGAGAAAAAGACCCATTCACCTTCAGCTTCCTCATGCCCAATAGCCTGCGGAGGGTCTTACCGTTCAAGGTGATGGAGGAGGTGATCGCGATTGGTAGCCGACAAGGACAGAAATGGCTGGAGGAAAGGGAGAAGACCCCCGTTCTTTGGGGAAATGAAGAAGCTGAGTTTTGGCAAAACAAAGTATTTGAAGTACCACACACCGTACATGGATATAACTGCCAACCCCTATGGAGGAGGTAGGTGTGCGACATCAGCATGCTCGCCTGGATGGCTTTTTGCAACACCCTACCCTACGAGAGGAACAACCCCACATTCATGGTGTACCCTCGTAGGGTAGGTGTGGATTTTGATGCCACCCTCCATGGGCGTTATGATTTTCCTATCATCTACAACTCTAATGTTGTCTCCTTTGAACATGCCCTCCTCTTCAACTCAGAAAGCTTGGATGACTCCATGGCGCATTTCCTAGTGGATTTCTCTTCATGCCCCGATCCAGCTTTCGTAACTACATGTAATTATCTTAGTTTACTTAAATTATTACTTACGCAGGACCCGACTCCACAAGAACGTGGCGTGTCTCTCCTCTTCTTTGACCTTAACACCATCGATAGCTGTGCCATGGCACGTCTGATGATGAGAGCTAGCCTCCTCGCCTTTTTTGCCTAGCTCTCCTGGAAGACATGAACGATAGCCAATTCACTAGATGCAATTATCATTTCCTCTCCACCACCTCCCTCCACGTCCGCATGAATCTGAAAGGATACATGCAAAGCTATCAATTTTTGAGCAAATCCATCCGACCCCCTTCTCCGCCTAATTCAGACGATGAGAATTAGGCACTGGCTGTCATTCTACTAGTGTAATACTTTTTTTTTTAAAAGCATGAAAGGAAAAGCAAGAAGAACATTACACACGGAATGGACAAAACAACTCACTTGCAGAAGCACTTAGCACCATATAAACCACGATCACTGCACCTACGGATCCTCAAGTTAGGCGTGCCTGGTGGCTTCGGTCGGTTGGCTTCGCTCCTAACCCCCTAGCCCTTTTTGCTCCCCCACTTCGCGCTTGGGCCCATCAAGGGCAGGACATACCTAGGGAGGTAACACTCGCCTATGGTTAGACTTGTCACCCTAAGCTACCTGCACCGCACCTCCCTTTGCACAAATGGGGTCCTCAAGTGTGGGACATCACCCAGGCTAGCCTATGGTTAGACCCAACTCCCCATTCCACCAGCACGAGCACAATGCACTACACAATGAGGTAGACACCCCCCTTAGGTAGAGCGCCGCACCTTTTCCTTTCAGGCATCACAAAGGCAACAAACCACCAACTTTGGAGGCCCCCGTCATCCACTTGCTATCCATTTGGCTTCTCCAACAAACATCATTACCAAGCTTCCACAAGCACCCGAGTTTACATGTGGCCCTACCCTCACACAACTACTTTGCCAACTGCCTATTAAACCCCAACAGCAGCCAAAAGTGCCATGGGACTGGCACTCGTCTTAGAGGGGGGTAATGTTAACCCCAAGTCAAGAAGGCGGAAAAATGAATGAAAAAGTGAAAAAATGATGGAAAAATAGCAAAGACACGCAGGCGGCCTCTAAAGCAAAGATGGGGCCAAAAGCGTAATTTTAAATGAAAGGCGCCTCAAAAAACTCCAAAAACTCGTGTAAAAGAGAGCCAGGCTCCCTCCTGTGCCAATTGTAAAATATTAGACAGGTGTAGACTAGAGGCATAAGGCTAGAAGAGGAAATAGAGAAAGGACCTTACCGCAACGGCCGGTCATGTAAAAAAAGGATGGGTGCCCATGGGATTTTAGGGTTTGTATATAAAGTTCAAAAAGTGAATGGAAGCTCATTCTTTGGTGTGTGGCTAGCAAGAGTTCGCTTATTCTTCTCTTCTCCTTGCATGTGTGTGCTCTTGAGAGAGTGTGTGAGAGAGGGAGTGTGAGAGTGTGAGAGAGTGAGTGTGTGGGAGTGAGGGATCAAGAGAGTGAAGCTCTTCACCATCTCCTCTTCTCTTCTTCTCTTCTCTTCTCTTCTCTTTTCTCACGCGCGCGGCTATGGTGAATGGAGCTTGGAGATGGAGGAGGCTTAAGGATGCTTGAGCTAGCATCTAGGATCGTGGAGCTACTGGTGTGTGCAAGAGAGGAGGAAACTCATATCGGCATCAAGGTAAGCTCACTATACTCATAGGATCGACGACGCGTCGGCTAGGTAAGAGATAGCCATTAGAGCTTGCTTGAAACGCTTGAAACAATAAGCGGTCTGTGGGTCTTGGTGGTTGAGCATGAGCTCCCTCTACAATCATTCAATGTCCATTTGCATACCCTACAACCCATATGCATGCAAGGGGGAGGAGACTTCCATGCGATAGGCAACCTTGAATAGGCTTGATGACACACCAATGTAATCAAGGGAAAGTTCTTGGTTTTTTATTACTTAAACCTAATATTTCCATGAGTAAGATTTCTCGAGGTAACCTACTTGCCCACATTTACCTACCCTTATTTTCTACCACCATTGTTGAAGTTGGGTCATCCTCTCCTTCATGGTTTTTGAATAGGGTGAGGTGTTAAGGTAATTGTTTATGAGCCAAAAAAGCTTGGAGAAACATTGAACAATTGCCGTGTGGGATTGGGTTTCTTCTTATTGGTATAGATATCAACTTTGGTTCTTTTCTTTTAAAATAAAAGATATCCACCAAACAATTTCTATACAAAATGGAGAACTCAAACAAGTATATTTTCAAGACCTATAAGTCACTCTTCTGATTTATTTGTAGAATCTAGTTTGGTTTAATATAAATTTTAAGAAATATTTAGAATGACAACTTCATAAAAACATAGTAGAATGAGATGGAAGTATTTGTGGTGTTTATGATGTGAGCCATATCTTCTGTTTGAATATATAATCTTCATCCTTGTTGAAAAACCCATATTGAGGTGATGATGAGTGTTGAGACAATCAAAATACTACTTGCAATGTAGCTTGGTAGTAAACTTGAGATTTTGCACATTGAGAGGAACTAAGATGGTGAGCCTTGAGCATTGAGGCAATGGTGAGTTGGGATAATGCTCACAACACAACTTGTTATTGATTCTTAAACTCATGTGATGTTGAGCTTGGGACTTAGGTCATATTGAACTCATGATTGTGAGTTGAGATTTCATTATTGAAGTCAAGCCTCATCCACAATTTGTTCCTCGATTGTCCAACTTGAAAGTTTAAAAATTAGCATCAAGCCTTAACTTTACGACTTTGACTTATCAAAATGGTGTTGGACTGTTCATTGGTGCAAAATCTTTTTGATAACTTTAACTTGGCTCATTTGGAAGGATAGTTTTATGAGAAATGGCAAGTTAAAAGATTCAAATCTTGTGATTGGGTGACTTCATGATGCCTTTACCCTTAGGGTGCAAAGTTTGGGATGAAGGCTAATCAAAATTTTCAAAATTGACTCATTTTTTGAAAAAGTCTTTTGGCCATGTTTAGGTGGGTGTTGTGGTCAACAATTGCCCCCATCAATATTTTGCCAATGCTTCACATTGATTTTACGTAGGTGCTTTACATCGGTGTTACTTACAATTATGGCACTTTGTGTCTCAATTGAACTAGACACCCCTCATGCAAGTGAGCTTATGCTTTTGTTGCCACCTAGCATACATTCAAGTAGCGCCCCCCCAACCCCCCTTCTTTCTTTTCCTCTATCTCCACAGTCACACACACACACACACACACACACTCTCTCTCTCTCTCTCTCTCTCTCTCTCTCTCTCTCTCTCTCTCTCTCTCTCTCTCTCTCTCTCTCTCTCTCTCTCTCTCTCTCTCTCTCTCTCTCTCTCTCTCTCTCATTGTTTCCACCCATATAGATATTGATTTAGTATGTGTGGCATTCAATTCCTTTTTAGAAGGTCAAATGGCCTCATCACATGTCTTAAACTTCTAAGCTTTTGAATTCTATCCCTTACTATTAACACACTTTTATCCTAAAGGATTTATAATTGTCTTTTCTATTATATTATTGTATTGGAGAGCTAATTGAATAAATAATTAATAACTAAATAATTAACTAATTAATTAATCTCCATTGATAACTAAATAGCTAACTAAAAAATCTCCACTTTAATGACTAAATAACTTAAGTAATTACTTGTGTTTGTGTGTATGTGTAGAGAGAGAGAGAGAGAGAGAGAGAGAGAGAGAGAGAGAGAGAGAGAGAAGCAAGAAAATACAAAAACATAAAGAAATAAGTTAATAATTATTATAAACAATGAATTAAAGTACAACTAACAAGTACTTAAAATTACAATGTGTAACTACTTAACTAATTGATCGATTAGCTAAGATTACTAATTGTACTTAAAATTATGTTATTAAAGGATATTAATATTTAATTTTTATTTATTATAAACACTAATATGCTTATCTAATATTTGTATTATGTATATTATAACTTATACAATCATTTATATTTTTTGCAATATTTTTAGATCATATTATAAATGTTTATATGATTATATACAATAAGCATTTATAATGAAATTGTGATAAAACCTTGAAGAAAGCATTATCATTTATAACAATTGTAAATATTGTTAAAAGTAATCTATAATAAACATTTATAATGAGATAATAATAATAAATTTTAATAAAATATTAATTCATTTAATATAAGATAAAGATGTGTGTGTGTGTGTGTGAGAGAGAGAGAGAGAGAGAGATAATAAACTTGAAAGACAACAAAGAAATGGGGAGAGAGAGAGAGAGAGAGGGGGGGAGGGAAATGAGAATGAGTGAGAAAACATAAGGGGGTGGAGAGAAACAAAGAGAGGGGCAACAAAGAAAGAGAGAGAGAGAAAGAAAGAGAAATGGGAGAGAATATAAAATGAAGAGTGCAAAGAAAGAGGGAGAATCAAAGAAACGGGGAGAAAACCAAGATAACAGTTGACGTTATTTTTGTTGAGTTACAAGAGAAGAAATCCCTTCTCAAATAAATTCAAAAATTAAAAGAGAATGAGAACAAAAACAAATTGTTTGTCATAACGTAGACAAAATGGAAAACGATGAAGGTTGTGATGTTCAAGATCGCGAGGCATATCTTAATCAGTGTGTCGTCCCATGTCCTTGCTCTCAATGTAAGCTGGCAATTAGATGAAAGTGTCGCTTGTCTATAGAACACATACAACGCTTCGATGAGTTTCAATCGGAGATCATTGATTAGACAATCTCATACTTGGAGCAAATAGTAAGAAAAGTGTGTATCAATCATGCATTATATTTACAAACTAATTGAATATCATATACAACAACATTGGATGTGACTGGATAGGGAAAAAGAAAGGAGAGAAAAATAATAAGCAAAGAGTATGCACAATTATGAGCAAATAGACACAAGTGTATAAAACATGTGCACACTCGCATACATCTAAATGTATATATGAGTGAGAAATAATAGAGGAGAGAGAATAAAATATACTTTAAAATATGCACTTACAAACATGCACATCCACACATATAGAGACACACATCCAAACACAAATATATACATGTACATATACATGCAAAGCATATACACATGCATACACATATACACATATGGGTACATAACATGCACACATATGAGATGAAAAAATATGAGAGATAAGAGGAAGAAAAAAGAGAGAAAATAAAAAGGATGAGAGAGAGAGAGAGAGAGAGAGAGGACACATGTATGAGACCACACAAATAGACACACTTATTAAACACACACATATATATGTACATATATATATATATATATATATATATATATATATATATATATATATATATATATATATATATATATACATATATATATATATATATAGGAGACACACATTTTTATCTTTTTGACTCTTTTTATTTTTTCTATACTCTATGTGTATATGTGTATATATGCATATATATACATACATGTGTGTTTAATACATAAGTGTCTATTTGTGTGGTTTTGCAAATATGTATATATGTGTTTAATAAGTGTGGGTCTATTTGTGTGGTCTCATAAATATATGTCCTCTCTCTTCCTCTTATCATTTTTATTTTCTCTCCTTTTTTTTTCTTCCTCATGTCTCTCTTCTTTCTTCACCTTGTGTGTGTGTGTGTGTGTACATGTTTTATTAGCATGTATCCATTCTCTTCTCTACTTTCACACACACGCACACACATGTTTACATGTGCCAATTTCATCCTCCTATCTCTCATCTTTGTTTACCTTGTGTGTGTATATGTACACGTGTACATATGTGTGTGCATAGATTGCATATATTTATACATGCATATATTTGTGTGTGGAGTATGTGTCTACCTTGTGTGTGTATATGTACACGTGTACATATGTGTGTGCATAGATTACATATATTTATACATGCATATATTTGTGTGTGGAGTATGTGTCTACATATGTGCGTGTGTATATGTAGGTAAGTGCATGTTTTATAAGTGTGTATCCATTCTCTCTCCTTTGTTTTCTCTCTCTCTCTCTCTCTCTCCATTTTTTATATTACTCATATATGTTTATGTGTATGTGAGCATGTATGCATATATGCATACATATGCGTATGTGTTTACATAGATGTATGCATGCATACGTGTGTGTGTGTGTGTGTGTGTGTCCATATGTATTATTCATGTGTTTTTATAGTTTGTGTGCATTTGTGTGTGGTTTAAAAGTATGTATACATCTCATGAACATGTTCAACCATTAAGATTATTATCTCATCCCAAATGTTCAATTCAATTAAAAAATCAACTCTTTTTTTAATAGTATATGTGCATTGGTAAACATTTTTTAGAGTACTTACAAATTGCAAACACATGTTTAACTATTAAAATGTCACGTCATTCCATATGAGAGAGAGAGAGAGAGAGAGAGAGAGAGAGAGAGAGAGAGAGAGAGAGAGCCACATACAAATTTTCAAAGACTCACCGGTGACGTTTCCACTTTCCATGATAATATCGTATGTCCAATTTAAAAAGAGAGAGAACGTGAGTGTTTTCAATGGAGAGAGAGAGAGAGTGTGTGTGAGTATGTGTTCAATCATACTATAGCCTCCACTCACCCGCAAGAAAAAGCCCTCTTTATTTCTTGAATATCAAACTTCTCTTCCTTGTGCGACATACCTACATTTGAGAGTCTTGCGGTTGGTTCGGGATCCCCAAAACGGAACCTCTAAATAACATATAGAAGAATAGATTTGGCAACCAACTTGAAACAAAACAAAAAGGTTAATATGAGCGTGGTCCCACGCAAGCGAGAAAGAGAATTGATGAGAAAGACGCTATTGATTTCTTTTCTAAAAACAGAGCAAGCTCTTTTGATGCTGTAGCTTTGACGAATACGCAATTGCGTAGTCGATCGACGGGCCGTAGTTCCTCAAAAATGCGCTAGTGGTGGGCCCTCGAGTTTTGGGAAGGAGATCAGTAGCCATCGTGGGCACACCGCCACATTGAATGGGCCAATTTGCTGGACTTGTCAACCGGTTCAGACTGTGCGGAAGGCCACATAAGTACAGGCTCGTGATGCTGACGTGTTAGAAAGGGATTTGTCAAGATGATTTCTGCGCGAAGAAATACATGTCTGACCTCAATGTGCTAGACAAGGCCTATTTACCTTTTTAAAATAAAAGCAAGCCACAAGATTTGAACCTCTACCGAGATCATAAGGGCTTTACACTTCCATGTAAACCAACAATGCAAGCGTGAACTTGTCAATTTTATGGTGGCCGGCCGTTAGATCTATTCACACACAATGCAAAGAAAGCGTGCATCCATCCGCCATTGTCTGAACCGGGCTCCATCGCAGGCGTGTCCTGGCTCCATCGCAGGTGCTCTGTCCGTTCAAGCCATAAATTCGTCCGTACCTTTTCGCTCTCTACAGCCCGCACGCTGTTGTGTGTCGTCATCGCTTATCGCCACAAGCCTGCTGAATGCTCAACTGGCACGCCACCATGTCGCAGGCTGACCTTTCTTCGACGCAATAATATGGTGGCTGGAGAGAGCAGTCGGCCCCCATGTGAGCCGTCTACAGTGCCAGGGCTAGCCGCTAGGGCTTCCTGTCACACAGACCGAAGGCTTCCTCCATTCCGGGAAGTCAAATCCTTGCAGAGATAAAGATTGGCGCAATGGTGGAAAACCTCTCCGCTGAAACGTACCCGAATCTCATCATCTCGTTTTCAGTTGAATCGGTGGTCCTTCCAACACGTGATTACGCTTCCTTTCTAGTGTTTCCCTGTACTTTAGGGCATGGCAGGATGGATCAAAGAACGCACCAAGCTGCATAAGCTTATCGGTCACCTGAAGGACCATGTATCCCTTGGCCGTGCTGTAGCCAAGGGAAGTCTCTTGAGTGGGATCGAAGTTGCCATTGTACAGGCCACTCGGCATGATGAGGCCCTTCCTGACAAGGGTGATGTGAAATCTATTCTAGCTTGTGGTTCAGGATCCCGTATGCGCGTCTCCCACTGCGTTTGTGTCATAATGGATAGATTGAATACCACTCGGAATTGGATGGTGGCCCTGAAATGCTTGATTCTCATCCACGTATGTTTGTATGAAGGCGGGTTCATGTTTCGAGACCAGTTGAGCATTCATCCGGCTAGAGGAGGTCACAACTATCTCAATTTGTCTCGGTTTAAGGACACAAGCTCGGCATTCAGTTGGGTAGTCTCTGGTTGGATAAGGTGGTATGCCAGGTTCATAGAACTGTGGATTCAAACATCAAGAAGTGTGGGGAGTTTTCTGGATTCCAAGATTGAAGATTGCTCGAACCGCACTGACAAGCTCCTTTCCCTGACATCTGTGCAACTCACACAAGAAATCCTCTCCCTGCAGAGCCTTCTTGAAGAAGCATGTGGCTGGGAAGTCGATGAGTCTGTTCTTGAGCACCCCCTGGTCAAAGAAGGTTTGAGTCTGGTGGTGTTAGTAACTATGAATGCCTACCAGGAGCTAAAATTCCGGATGTTAGAACTCCCTGAGAGGATGACTACTTTACCTAGGGCAGAGGCTTTTGATTTAATCAAAGTTTGTGAGAAATTGTCGAGCAATTCCATGGCTTTGATCCACCTGCTGGAGGTAGGAAGCAGTAAAAGCTCATTTGCGCATGAAACTCTGGGAACTGCATGGCAGGTTCTGTTCGCTGACTATGAATTGATGAATCTGAGAGATGCTCTAAGACTAGCAGCCACCCAGAATACCCCACTGCTGCAGTTCCATGTGGATGATGGCTCAGGATCACAATTCAAAAGGTCTCAGAGCTGGAAAAATCCAGATGTGCTTGGAGAAGAATCAAAGTTTGACTTGAGGGGCAGATCTATGTCCCATTTTTATTTTTCTGATACCTTCTTGTAAGTAGATTACATTTTCATACTGGGATTTCTGTCGGCTATTCCCCAAACTGTTGTCATGTGCTAGATGAGCCAATGCAGCATGCTACTGAGCAGAAAAGAAATTTCAGCAACTTTCGAAATTTATCGAAAGGAAGTGTTCTTTTGTTTTTAGAGCAAGTAGTGTTGTCACTTTCCTCCTTAAGACCCTTGATCACTGGGGGTAAACTCCAGCAATGTTAACAAAATCATTCATGGTGGCATACATCTAAAGGGCGTAGTCACTCTCTTGTTTAGACTCTTGGTCACACGGGATAAGCTCTAGTAATATTTGTAACAGAATCATCTATGGTGGCATGTACCTAAAAGGGCTAGCTGCACCATTGAGCCAGCATGAATACACTGGTGTGTAAAGGTGGTGGCACTGCATCTCAGCAATACAGAAGTTACATATTTTGGTGTATGGGTGTTTTCCAAACATTGAAGCTTGTGATTTGAACGGGTCAATTTTGGCAAATATCAACATTCTACCAGGGTTATGCCAGTTTTTCCTTTAACATCAGTGCTTATCAAAGCTGGCCATGTAGAAGGTCAGGTTTTGATGACCTAGTGTTTCAAACAGATTCATTGAGGGACCAGAGTGATCACTTTATTTCTGAAGGTGGCATTCTTTGGCATCAGACATGCTACATTCAGGTGTTCTAGCTACTGTTTTTGTGCAAATGATACATAGTTACACAGCAAAGGCTTTTTCAGCCTTGTTAGTTTCAATTCTGAAGTCAATTGCTAAATGGATATACTATTTTTCAGCTTGGATTTTGTCTCATTGTACTGCTACCAAGGAATTCTGTGACATCGTATTGCAAATGCTGATATGTCAGGTAAGTCTCTATGAGACATGCAACCCTTCCCAAATAATCTTAGAGGCGGCTGTGGTTAGGGAGCAGCCACTTGCAAAATGACTATTCTCAGATTTGATTCCAGAAACTAGCCTGTGCTCCAGGTGTATCTTAGTGAATTCAAAAAATTTGTGCTGCATGTAAATTTGTGATTAACTTCATGTGTTGTGATTACCAGCAGTTGAACCCTGCTGTGGCTTAATAAACCACAGCCTCCATATTTTCAGCATTTTTCTGTACACTAGAATAATGAATATCATCTAAACTGGTCAGGGATCACCAAGTGTGGGAGGGCTTATGGTCAATTGTGTACCATAGAGTGGCATGTTGGTTGGGCAACAAAGCTAGATCGCAAAGGTGTCAGGTCATGAAAGTCAGCAGGGCAATGGATAAATGCCCAGCAGGCAGATTCAGGTGCACCAGAAGTTTCTATGGGGAAGCAATGTGGGAGGCAGACAACTTGTTTACAGACAAAGAATGGCTGGCTTCACATTCTACTATTGTACTCCTTGTTGAGTTCTCCGACCAGTCATCAGAACAGAATTCAGCAAATAACACAAGGCAGGCCAAACT
Source organism: Lygodium microphyllum (assembly GCF_053477565.2). Lineage (NCBI taxonomy): Eukaryota > Viridiplantae > Streptophyta > Polypodiopsida > Schizaeales > Lygodiaceae > Lygodium > Lygodium microphyllum. The sequence continues at coordinate 151,118,328 of NC_141147.1, read as the reverse complement.
GGCAGATTGGCAGGCAACAAAGCAGGAGGCACCCTGGCAGGCAGGCACTTGACATTTAAGAATGGCTTGCTATACATTCTGACTCTTGTAGCTATGCTCTTTAGGGAGGGTTTGTTAACCAGTCTTACTCTCTTGTAAAGTCATCTGAACATTTTGCCTAAAAATAGACATTTATAAAAGTGGTGCACAATCAGGCAGGGACTCAGCTTGTGTAGTATAGTTCATTTCAAAGTTATCTAGAGAATCTGTTGTCCTTATTCTTTTTCAATCTCTTTTGCAGAAGCTAAAGAAGTTCTAGTCAAAGCAGACTTGGTAGTTGGCATCTGTAGTGGGTTGCTTACACTCGCGGCCATAGTTTTTATCATATGTGTATGATTGCTGATGCAGACGTATGAAAAACATATGAAATCTGGAGTATGATATCCTATTTCAGACTTGACCTATTTTTTGGGGCCGAGGGGGGGAGGGGCGTGCACGGGTGGGTGGGGAGGACGACTAAAAGAAACACAAAACTCCACTATTTTATCAACAATGATGTTGCCTACCTATGATAGCATTATATGGCAGTTGCCTACCATTAGTGCTTTGATGATGTCTTGACTCAAATGATTGAAAATCAAAGTCTGAATTTTCTTTGGCAAATCAACCTTGTGCTTTGATCATTGAATGCCTTACACGTAGTGACTATTTTGTAGAATCTAAAGTTACTGGAATGTTGACATTCTAATTTTCCATTTAGCTTATTATCTTTGTTACTCTAAATAAATTTATACTGTTTTCTAAAAATTGAAATTAGGGCAATGTATGATTCAGCCCTAGGACCTGATTGCCATATGGCATAAGATGTATGATTGCCATATGGAAAAACTATGCTTGTGGTTGTGCAGAGTAATGTATGCGGGACTGTGATATGTTTTACACGTTTCCTATTTGTTCGCTAAGTTTTATATGTTTCCTTTTTAGGTCGGTTGTTATATCCTTGAACATGCGAATTGGCCTCCACAGTATTGATGACAACCTTAGGTCATGAGTGAAGTAGTGGGAATATACTAGAGTCATATGTATAGAACTCAAGGACCATTGTGCACATTTGTTGTGTGATCACAACTCTTGGACTATGGGCCCAATGGTTGCCACGTTTATATATTGCCAGTGGTTTGTACTTAGCCCCAAATCAAAATTTGGAACATTGAAATCACACAATTTCCAACTATTCCAAGTGCTAAGTCTCCAATCTTTGAGCATGGAACCCAACGTGGTTGGTAAACCTAGATTTTTGTTATAAATTAGGGTTTATAGTAGTAAATAGTCTTGTTGTCCACCAAACATGGTTGATTTTTGTTGAAAATGGTTTGAGATATTTTGGGAGAAGGGTGGAGGAGAGAGAGAATGCGAAGGAGAGAAGAGTTAAGAGTTTCCTCATTGATGAATTTAGTGGTTGCCTTGATATGAGAATGCCATCAGTGAGATTGTCTATAGCCTTGTGACTTAAAAATGGTTGTTGCTTGCTCAAATTGCTCTTTCTTGTTGCTTGGTGGCCTCTATAGGTTGTCGCATGTTGCCAAACACCCTCTTGGATGGGCCGCCCGCAGTTTGAAGGTTCTTGATTGCAATGGCTTCCAACATGTTGTATATAGTAGTAGACCAACTCTCCTCTCCCTCTCTCTCAGCCTCCACCAACCTCCAATAGCCTTTCCTTTACTTGCATGGACAAGCATTGTTGAGTGGCACCCTTTGTAGTCCATTTGAAAGCAATTTTCAACGGTTTAATTAAATTTTAGAATGATCAATCTTGAAAATTAATATCAGCTCTTGTTTATCTTGAAAATTTAGTTTCCTCCATTTAGATTTAAATTGGTTAGGTCATTTTGATCCCCAAGTGTCGTGTATTATTTGGTCCTAAAATGGGTATTAATTGGTTAATTAATGCTTAGTTTCTAGTGGCACATCTAACACTTTTGGTCAAATAGATACCCTAGGTCTAAGCTAATACAAAGTACCATTAAATGTGTTAAGTACAACTTATAACTTTTGTCTTTGATATCCATTTAACATCTCAAGGTCCTTGGCATATCATTGTGAAATAATTGTCTTGTGTAGCACGTGTACCTCACATTTGCACATTTGAGTAACAATCAAATTAGGTACCGTGCAAAGTATAAAACATTTATGTTCTCGTGGTAGACCTCTCGCTTGAAATTGTTACAATTGTCTTCTATTGCACTACCATGTCCCAAAAAAAAAAAACTTGAATTTTCGTAAGGTGTCATAATAAGATAACATTGATGATTATTACCAAACCATATTATTGTTAGACACTTGTTGAAAATTTTTGGCCAACATACTCAAATCATATAGACTAGAAGAGCCAAAATTGTTGCTAAAACCCCATGGGATGTATCCATTACTAACTTAACACAAATGTTCTAGCCAAACAACCATGGTATCCACACAACATTGTTGTCTATAAAAACCAATTGAACATCCCTAAAAAACCAATGATCATCCACTAGAAACCAGTAAACAATAACACATCTTTGATGATCATAATCTAATGTAAATGTATAGTTTTAGAGCCGTGATGAAAGCTGTATCCATATGCATGTCAATTGCAGTGACTAATACGTTGAATAGTGATATGATAGTAGATATACTATTAGCAACAATATCTTGGATGTATATATCTAGGGTCCATTATACACGAGCTATCCATCACTAGAGGAGTGGAAGTGCTACCTCCCCCTTGAGCATCATGCAATGCTTTGACCCCATTCTATTGGACCTGATTGAGTTTGATCCAAAGTTTACTCCAATTGAAAAGCATCGAGTTAAAGCTACAACAATTGAGAGTAATTTGCGAACTCACTCTCTTCCATCCATTTAGCATCCATTGGTGAGTAGTTCTAAAACTTCTTTCTCTAATATCTCATCTAGCTCCTCAACGCTCCTCAACCTCTAGCTTTATATCCTCTAGTACATCACTGTGAAAAGTCCTCACCAACCTCATATGAAAGTCATTATGTACTTGCTAGGGTGATGGTAATTTCAGCCTATAAGTAACATCATTTATTTTCTCAAATAGTTGAAAGGGCCCATAGTAATGCATATTCACCTTTGGATACAATCTCTCTTCTCTTTATATTTTCCAATCTTGTTTAAAAAAAATGCAAGAATATACAATTGTTGTATGAATTGCAAAGCATGTCTATGGTGATTAGCTGTCCTCCTTTGCTTCTCTTGTGATCTTTGAAGTGTCGGCTTAACCTTCTCATAAGCCACATCCATGTTTTCTACATAAGGATCAACCTCAAGGATCTTCTTTTAGTATGCAAAATAGGAGATACTTTCTTGCCACTCATCAAAACCTCAAATGGAGCTTTACCAATGGAGCTATGCATTGTATTATTATATGAAAACTCAACCAAAGGTAAGTATTGCTCCCATTGTGACTTATGCTCTAATACATAATATCTCAAGAGATCAGAAGTTGTAGAGTTTGCTTCTTCAGATTGACCAGTTGTTTGTGGAAAAGGATGAATAAAATTTTAGCGTGGTATCCATATTCTCAAAAAGCCCCTTCCAAAAAAAAAACTAATCATCTATGGGTCTTGATCACTAATGATTAACTATGGCATGCCATGATACTCAAAGATGCGCTGTAAAAACAATTGTTCGATATGATTAGCCTTTATTTTCCTCATTGGAATAAAATAGGCATTCTTACTGAACTTGCAAATGATAGTATATATCCCATGATCCCTTGTAGCTATCCTTGGAAGAGCAAAGATAAAATCCATAGCAATGCTTTGTCAAGGCCTATCAAGTACATGCAAGGGTTGCAAGAAACCTAGCATCTTTTGACTATCATACTTGACCTTCTCACATATGATGCATGTGCATACAAATTGCTCTACATCGTTCATTAACCAATAGAAAAAGTGCTCAATTTCCTTAAATGTAACATTAATACCTCTATGCTTGGCATAAGGAGAAGTATGACTCTCTATCATCATCTTTGGCCTCAATTGCGTCATGACACACAATTCCTTATGCATAGTTAGAAAGCCATCTCTTAACATGAAATAAACATGCCTTTGGCCACTACTAAGTTGATCATAAACACGAGCAAAATCAATATCACCAACATATTGATCCTCCATGGCATCCAACTCAATGTGATAAACAAAATTATTAGTCAAAATTTGAGGCTTACAAGATAGTGCATCAGCCACAACATTATTTTGGCCATCTATATGCACAATATGAAAATGAAACTACAGGAAATCAACCCATCTCATATGCTTCTCAAACAACTTAGTATGAGTCAGAGCATATCACAATGTTTGATGATTAGTCTATTCAGAGAAATTGTGCTATTACATTGTTTGATTTCTATGTACATACTAATCATGAAACATTGTGCTATGCTCTGACTCATACTTAGTCTTATTCAAAGCATGAGAATCAATGCACATATGCCATGAATGATTTTTCTTTTGCACCAGAAGCAAAAATGGGCAAAAAAGGGATTAGTTGGGTTGAATTAGCCCCTTTTCTTATAGTCATTAACCTAGCTCATTATCATTAACCTAGCTCATTATCTCTTACTGTTGTTTTGTAGGATGGCTTATTAGGAGGGCTCTTACCAAGGACCAAATCTATGGCATGATCCTATGGCTTTTCAAGAGGTTCTTGCCTTGGAAGTGACAATGAGAAGCAATCAACACACATTTTCAAAAATGACATGCGATCTTTATCCAAACTAGATATCTTCCCATCAATCACACTATCATCTTTGTCATTGATGAATATCAAGGCATGTCTCATGAAAGTAAATTGATCCTTCTAAAAATTACCCATAAACTTAGTATCTTTATTGGACACAATCTTCATAGGTAGGTAGTCCATGAAACTTAAAAAATCCTTTTATGAGTTGGTCACTACTTGTTTGGTTGAGAATTGGACTTTGGTGGGAATAAAATAGGCTGATTTGGTAAGCCGATCAACCACAATAAACATGCTGCCCATGTTGTGGCCTATCAACCACAACACATATGCGGTTCCACTCATGCTTAATAATAGGTAGCCCCATAATAAAACACATACTTATATTAGTCCATTTATCATGAGTTAGGATGGAAAGATGACTAGCTCCATGAGTTTTCTATCCTGCCTCTTTCCAAGGTCATAAGGATGCTCCTTAGCTAAGTGCGGGTACACATTGAGGATTGAAATGATTAGATATTTGGTTGTTTTTTGTTGTTTACTTGGCACTAAATCACTTGTTTGTTGCATGTTTATGTGGATTGTGATTATTTTGTGAGTGGTTTGGATGAGTTTGGTTTACATTAAATATCTTTTGTAGCTCATTAAGGTATTTGTTTGATTTGCTATGTTCTATTAAGTTCTGTTGGATAACTATTTGGTTTTGATATATTATATTTGCTTCTATAAAGCTATGTTTTCCTTATGTTTGAGGCTTTACGGTTATGAATGAATGGATTGGGATATGATCAGATACTCTTTGGATGGGTTTTGATTGATTGATATGGATTTTATTTGGACTCTGTGATTTTATTGCGCTCTATTGACCTTCTATAGCTTTTGAACTCATGTATATTTATGTAGCCTTTTCTACGTGCTAAATGTATTCTATATGATGGGTTTATAGCTTGAGGATTTTTTTCTTGAGTTGGAAAAAGGGGAATATAAGCATGTATTAGCTAGTGCAAGTGAAGAAGGTAGCAACTAAAGACTACAGTTGAGGTGAAAGGATTCGATTTAGATGCACAATGGAATGGAGATGACACAAGATATGGAGGCTCAATCCATCTTCTTCTTCTTTATCTTCATTCTTCTCAAGCATCTCCCAAAGTGGATAGATGCGTTGACTTTAGAACACTTTACATATAGCCTCTTTTTCATTTCATACAATCATAGGATATGACTTAATATATGTCTTATTTCTCAATACTCCCCTTCAAGCTCAGAATGTGCTTGCAGACATAATATCCCAAGTGCACTTTTGAAGTACTCAAACTTATCTTTACCTAATGCTTTGGTAAAGTTATCGATGATCATTAGTTTTGATGTGTACCAAGTCTATCTCTCCATCCATGACTCTCTCTATGTTGAAATGATAGTGCACTTAAATGTGTTTTGTTCTTGCATGATAGTGTGGATTCTTTGCAAGCATAATGCTATTGATGTTATCACAATACATGATAACTCCACCACCTAGCTTAATTCCCATATCATAGAGAAGTAATCTTAGCTAGGTTTGCTCACATATTGTTGCCTGTTGGGATAAAGGGCAGTGCCCGTGTCTAGCCGTAAGGGGGGACCAGTTTGTACATAGTACATATACCTATCTAAAATCATTATTGAAGTACACTCTTCAGTACCGCAAATCGTGTGTCTCTATCTCTTCTCTCTCTCAACCTGCATATCTACACAGAAGCTACATTGCAGCTATCTCAACATTGCCAATGGTATTCCTCTATATTATACTTATGTACTTGACAAAGCAACTGTGGGCTGCTTCTTGCTACTCCAACTCAACATGAGAGAACCAAATGAAAAACCATAACCATTGGTGGATCTCCTATCCATTAGACTTCTTGCCTAATCAACATTTGTGCATCCAAACAATGTAGGTTTGATCTCTTTCTCATAGAAGAGGCCATAGCTAACTGTCTTCTTTGATATATCTCAACACTCTCCTCAGTGCATCCAAGTGTGACGACTTGCAAGGCCTTTGCATGACTTGGCTTATCACTTCAATTGAATAGCTCAAGTGTGGTCTTGTTCTGGTTAAGTAGATCAATCTACCAATAATATTCTTGGACATAGTAATATCCTCAATATACTGTCCATCATCAGCCATCTTTATGTTTTGGGCCAATGTTGTATCAATTGGCTTACATGTTGCCATCCCATAGTTCTTCAACATTTCCAAGGAATGTTTCCTTTGCACTAACCAAATTTCATGTGGAGTGTAAATTACTTCAATACCTAGAAAGTACCTCAACAATCCAAGATATTTGATGTCAAACTTTTTATATAAACCATGCTTTACTTCACTAATCTCTCTTTCAGGAGTATATGCTATGATAAGATTATCAACATAGATAACAACCACCATTTCATCCTCCCTGTCTAACATAGAGCGAGTAATCAACTATGCTTTGCTAGAATCTCATGTTGCATAAAAGCTTGCTTATCCTCTCACACCAAGCTCTAGGTGCTTGCATTAACCCATAGAGTGTCTTCCTTAGCTTGTATACATAGTGTGGATACTTAGGGTGCACATACCCTTCAGACTATTCCATATATACTTCCTCTTCCAAAGTTCCATTCAAGAAAACATTTTTGACATCCATTTGATATAAATTCTAGCCACAAATTGAAGCCAAGACAATCATTGATCTAGCTATAGTCATCTTTTGCAACTAAATTGAATGACTCCTCATAGTCCAATACATATGTCTATGCATAACCCTTTGCAACCAATTTTTGCTTTGTATCTTTCCAATGAACCATCTGACTTGCATTCGACCTTATAAGTTCACTTATTACAGATAGCCAATTGCTTTCTTGCCATAAAGTAACTCAACTAAGTCCTAAGTCTTGTTCTTGGTCAATGCATCAATTTCCTCATCCATTGTATCCTTCGAATATTTGTTTTCAACTGCTTCATCAAAGTAATTAGGCTCTACATGTTGCACATAAGATACTATGTAAGCATAATGTATATACATAAATACACTACATATCAACCAACCTATCAACTAGATGTCTTACGCTTTCCAATCTTCATAGTTGAGGTCCACTAGATGATGTCTCAACCATTCTTGCATGTGGTGGCATATCCTTCCTTGCACTTTTTATACCTGAAGTTTAAACATGACGTATCCCAAACTCATTATCCATAGATTCATCTTCTGAACTCTCACCCATAGGGTTATTTCCTTTTGCTATTTCTATATTTTTTTGTGCACTCAACTTGCAAGTCCGTAGGTTATAACTCTCATTACTTTCTTCATTGTCTGGAGAACCAAACATGTCTTCAACATGTTGATTTATTTGAGTATTATTTGCTGCAATTTTCTTCCCATAACCATTATCATCACTGCTCTCATAATCATCCATCTCAATTGTAGCTTTAGGTCTATACTATGATTCATATTTGCTAAATCGCACATTCATGCTTGTGTAGATCTCTTTCATGATTGGATCATAGCATTTATAACCCTTTTTCTCATCTGGATAGCCAAGGAAAATACATTTGATAGCCTTCGATTCCTCAAATAATCAAGAACATGAACATAACAAATACAACCAAAGACCTTGAAATAAGCAACTATAGGTGTTCTTCCATACATATTCTTATAAGGTGGCATGTGATAAGTCAATGCTATAGGAGTCTTGTTCATAGTATGCATTCTAGTATGTCCTATCTTAGCCCAATAAGTCAATGCCATATGCATTTCGTTCATCATAGGTATTGTAACTTCCGCAATGATCATGGTGTATATCTATATGTAACTTGTTTTTTAATCCCATGATCTCTCACATAGTTAAAAAAACTCATTTGACATGTATTCACCTCCATTATCCGATGTCAAGCACTTTATGTAACTTCTAAATTGCTTTTTTGCCATATCTTTGAATTCCAAAAACTTCTCAAAAGTCTCACTTTTATATTGTAAGAAATGGATCCATGTTATCTTGCTAAAACCATAAATAAAAGTATTGTAAAATTTGCATCTTCCACTCAAGGACGTATTTTGATATGGATCCCAAATATTTAAATATAAAAATTGCAAAGGATGTGTGCTAGTTCTCTCCCTCTCTTTGGAAATGGGAGTCTAAACTGTTTGCCAAACTGACCCACCTCACATATGTGATCATAGTTGACATAGAAAAAATGTAGAGAACCATGAACAACCTATCTAGACTGCATTTGTTTCACTCTTTGCAAGTTAACATGTCCAAATCTTCTATGCCATTACTCAATATCTTGTCTTTTCCATGTTTCACCTCCATATATATAGAACTTTGTATGACAAGTGTACTTGCATCCAATGCAAATAACCTACTTTTCTTTTGGCCAGGAGCAATCAGCCTACTAGGTTTACCATTGTTCAACTCCTCAATAATGAAGCAATTATATTTATTGAACCTTACTTGCAACCCTTGATCAGATTGAAGCCAAATTCTTAGTGATGGTAGGCACATACAAAACATCGCTAAGTTTATTTTCTATCCCTACTCTAGTTACCAATGGAACATTGCCACTATGAGTGATCTTATGCAATGTATCATCTCTTGTAGCAAAGTACTCTTCACCTTGTGTTTGTTGCTTCCTATCAAACCATTTTGCATGATGTGTCATATGATTTATAGCTCATGAATACAAAAACCAATCATCCTCTCTTGGGGGACATGTCATACTACCAAGTACATACTCATAGTAAAAAGATGACCTCTAGGTAATGAACCATCTCTAGAGACATAACATGTATCTCCACAACCACTTGCATAATGATCATATTGAGTTCTTTCACGATCTCTAGAAATAGAGTTGGGGGTAAAGGCACCTCCGCCTAGCTGCTTGTGTATTACTCCACTGACAGTACCCGCCACTGCACACTGTTGGTGGCGGGTGTCTGTCACAGTCACTTATTCTTTATTCCTTTAGTGACAGTGAATAAAGGAAGGCCCGGCCACATATTGTGGTTGATGGAGTTTCCAAATTTGAGTTTTTCTCTCTCTTGCTTTTGCTCTCCATCTGCCATAGCTCTGACCGCCAAGCTTCTTCCTCCTGGGTTCTACTTCCCTTTCAACTGGCATCAGAGCAAAGGCATTAGAGCTTGCCCGGCATTCTCTTCAGCCCGGATTTGAAGAGCTTCAACCCAAGCTTCAATGGCAGCCTTGGCACCTTCATTTGCAGGTATGTTTTGATCTCCCGTCTCCTCCCCGAGCTTTCGGCCTTCCATTGGCACCTTGCAGGGCTACATCAAAGCCCCCTCAACATTGGCAAGTGCTCCAGAGCACTGTTGAAGAACCCCCAGCCCCGAGGAGCAGCCATCGCAAAATGCGGCACATTTTTAGGGGGCTGGTCTGATCTCTTCCTGGCATTTCCAGCTCCTTCCCCGGCTTCTCGGCACTATTGGCAACCTTCTCGATCATCTTTGGACTCGCCAGCATTACTTCTTGGCTCTCGACGATCGATACGAGTGCTTCCACCTTCAGTCCTTGCTGTATACACAGTCCCAGGATTGTCAAAACAGGGTAGCACTTGACATTTACTATTTGATGCTTCTTGGCATTGCCCGTTTGATGCCTATTGATGCCCGGTGATGCCCAGATGTTATGGGATGTTATGAATATGCTTTGGGATAGATTTGGAGTAGATTTGGGCATTGGTTGAGCTTCATTTGACAGTAAATATGCTGCTATAATACAGTGGGCTAAAGCTCATTTACTTGGTGTAAGCATTGGTTCTTGGATCCGGGGTGCTTATTACCAGAGATTTGAATGATCATATCGATGTATTTGGAGATTGTCAAATGCTTCTTTTTGGTTCGGGAATGCTTTTGAGCTTGGATTAGGCTCCGCCTTGGTCGTCATTCATTGGCATTTGGCTTCAGTTTGGTATGCTTTGGACGGGTTTATGCCTATTGTCACTGCTTGACATTTAGGCTTCTTGCATTCATGCTTTGGTCAGATATGGATGCCACTTGGTTTGCCCATGCTTGACAGTCACTTGGAGCTTCATCTTCAGATGTATTTGAGCATTTTGGACCTCTTGGGCATTACATTTGGTTGTCAGTTACATGCTATTTGAATGCTTTCAGGCTTACGCTTTACGGGTCTAAAATAGCTTGGGATTTATGCTCCGGATGTACCCTACTGGTTGTCAGTTACATGCTATTTGAATGCTTATGCTTTACGGGTCTGAGATAGCTTGGGATTTATGCTCCGGATGTACCCTACTGGGAGTTGGCATGTCTGATGCTATGTACTCGACGTATTAGAGCGTTGCTTGCTCTATTTGCATCTGACTTTACTTCCAATGGGAGCCTCTTGGTATATTCAAATGTACACAGAGTCTTACTTACACTTGAGCTGGAGCTTATGGGATAGTTACATGCATGTGCTCTCTTAAGAGCTTTATGTCTTAAGTTAGTATGTAGTGGGCTGATTTGATATGCCTATTGGGATAGGAACCTATCTCTATCAGAGGTTTGTCAGTTTTGTATGCATCTTGGATGGTTATGCATTGAGCTTCTTGCTCTATCAGTTGTGCTTGTGCTTGGTCTCTTCTCTTACCCCGAGACCCATTACATGCACAACTTCTAGACCTATGAGATGTCTCTTGCTTGATAGGTTATTGGTTTGACAGTTCTTGGTATCTTCTTGCCCCTTGACACTCATTGTTGGATGTATCTTGCTACCTGGTAGTTGTAGTGACATATGTATCAGTGATTGCTTCACTTTGGGACAGTTTTACATACTGCTATCATTTATTCTAGCAAGCTGAAATCTGCAGATTTTGAGCACTTCTATGAGGGTAATGCTTACTGTTTGATGTTACCTTGGTCATATTTGGTGGATAGGTGGTTCTCTTGGTGATATCCACTCTTTCAACCAGTTTTAGCAGTGGTTTTAGTATAATTTTTTGCTAATTACACCAACCTGCAATTTCACTTTTTTGCTTTGATTTGGGACAGTATGGCTGGTAATCTGAAAGATACATCTCTCTTTAACATTGCCAAGTTGGATGGTACCAACAATGGGTATTGGAAGTCCTAGATATGACAATTTTGGTGCATAAGTTGTAGATTAAACCCTTGTGTTTCAAGGGTGTTAAACTCGAGGATATGGATGATGGCGTTTGGATGGAAGTTGATGAGCTATGCAAGTCTATCATTATCTTGTCACTCTCAGAAGAGGACCATCATAATGTTGTTGAAGATGAGAATCAGAGTGCATGGGATTTATGGGAGAAGATTCAGGAGCTTTATGTGCAGCAGAGTCCTGTGTCACAGATGTATTGGCTAAAGTAGTTAATGGACCTTCGCATGAAGGATGGGACATCCCTATCATCTCATTTCAGTCAATTTCATGCTATCATGAAGAATTTGTTGTCACAGGGTATTGAGTTTAAAGACAACTTGCACCCGTTTTTTCTGCTGGGCACCTTGCTTGAATCATGGGATGTCTTCCATACTGCCATATGCACGAACAAGCTTAATGGGCTGAAAATCAAAGATGTTGAGAGTGCTTTATTGAATGAGGAAATCACTAGGAGAAACAATGATGCTTCCCGCTCTTCACATGCATTGACTGTTAGAGGTGGTAGACATGGCAAGCATGATAATGATCATAAGGGCAGGGACTCTCAGAAGTCCAGGTCTAAGTCACGTGGTCGTAGTAAGTCCCGTGGACGGAAGTCTGATCTTACCTATCATTATTGTGGGAAAGCAGGACATATTAGGCCGCATTGCCATAATATGCGCGATGATAAGCGCAAGGAAAATGAGAGTATCTGCAAAGTCTAGTGTGAAGATAGAAGAGGTTAATGTCATGAAGGCCACTGATTCAGATGAAGATTACGTACTTGCAACTTCTTCCTGCGATGCCTTACATGCTTCTGAGATACATTCTATTTATGCGTAGTGTTGGCTTTTGGATTCAGGTGCATCATTTCATGTGACACCCTATAGAGATTGGTTTCATACCTATTGTACCATCTCTGGTTCTGTGTATCTTGGTGATGATAGGTCTCTTGACATTATGGGCATTGGAGATGTTAGGCTGCAATTTCCTTCTGGCAGTTCTTTTGTTTTGCATGATGTACGCCGTGTACCTGCGTTGACTCGCAGCCTTATGTCAGCTGGACAGCTTGATGATGTAGGGTATTTTGTGTCTTTTGAAGACTCTGCATGGAAGATTACTCGTGGTAGGCTTGTGCTTGCAAGAGGTGCCAAGTCTGGCAACCTCTATCCCTTGTATCTGGAGCTACCTTGGATCATGTTTTGTCTATGGGTTCTATCCCCCATGTATCCCTCTGGCATACTTGTTTGGGGCATATGTCCCTTAAAGGAATGAAAATGCTCCGTGCTTTGCAGTATCTTCTGCCTTTTGTCTCTTCGCATTTTGATTCTTGTGATCATTTTTTGTATGGCAGGCAGACTAGAAATACACATAAAAAGTTTGGTAAGAAATGCATGGGTGAGCCCTTGGCTCTTGTGCACTCAGATGTATGTGGGCTCGTGCCCTGTTAGTCACTTTGGTGGGGCAAAGTACTTTGTTACTTTCATAGATGATTACTCACGTAAGGTTTGGCTTATCCCATAAAGAGAAAATCCGATGTCTTATACACATTTCAGCGTTGACTTGCATTAGCATAGAACCAGTTTGGGAAAAGGCTAAAATGCCTAAGGTTAGACAATGTGGGTGAGTATGTATCATGTGCTTTTGAGGAATTTTGTGATGAGCGAGGTATTAAGCACTAGTTGGCCGCCCCTTACACCCCACCCCAGAATGGTATGGCTGAACGCATGAATAGGACCATTCAGGAAAGAGTCCATAGCATGCTTAGCTAGGCTGGCTTATCACAACACTTTTGGGTTGAGGCAGTTACTACTGCAGTGCATCTCATTAATAGGTCGCCTAGCAGTGGCATTGACTTTTAGGTTGCAGAGGAGGTCTGGGCAGGCAAGCCCTCCTCTTATGATCATTTGCGTGTCTTTGGATGTGAGGCATTTTGCCATGTGCCCAAGGACAAACGCAATAAGATGGATCCTAAAAGTGTTAAATGCATTTTCATTGGCTATGGAGATGCAGGAGAGATGGGCTACCGTCTATGGGATCCGCAGACGTGGACAGCCATCCGCAGCCATGATGTCATCTTTCATGAGGAAAAAATGCATATGCAGCCTAAGAAAGTGGTTGAGGTACGCAGAGTTATCTTTCAGGAGGAGCCACCTACTCCCGTTCAGCCCGCTCCACAGCCAGCTAGACAGCGTGCAACATCACCTGATGCTCATGGCCGAGATGTTAGACATGCTGATGTTAGATAGGATGTCGGTCAGGCAACAGAGCCTGGGTTGAGGGGTTCTACTAGAGATAGATGACCTCTTGACTGTTTTGCGCCCTCTATGGATTATGTGCTAGTTACAAATGCAGGAGAGCCTCTCACTTATCATGAGGCTATGCACAAGGGGTGATTGTCACTCTTGGGAGATGGCTATGTAGTATGAGCTTGACTCATTGTATAAGAATCAGACTTGGGATTTGATTTCCTTGTCTTAGGGTAAGAAAGCTTTGCCATATAACTGGGTGTACAAGCTAAAAAGTACCCCTGGATACCCCAAACCAGCATACAAGGCTCGATTGTTTGCTAAGGGTTTTAAGCAGGAGCATGGTGTTGACTTTGATGAAGTCTTTTCTCCCGTGGTCAAGATGACCACCCTACGCTTAGTCATGGCCTTGGTTGCATAGCTTGACCTGGACTTGTACCAGATGGATGTCAAGACAACTTTTTTACATGGGGACTTGCATGATGAGATTTACATAGAGCAGCCTAAGGGCTTTGTCGACCTTGGCAGGGAACATGTAGTATGCAAGCTAAAGAAGAGTCGATATGGCTTGAAGCAGACACCTAGGGAATGGTACCATAAGTTTGATGCATTCATGTAGTCATAGGGCTACATCCGCAGTGCTATGGATCCGTGCTTGTACACGAAGAAAGCTTATGACGGTTCTTTACTGATTTTGGTACTTTATGTGGATGACATGCTTTTAGCATGGACAGCTCATGAGGAGCTCGATGCTATTAAGGCTCAGCTCAAGAAGAGCTTTGAGATGAAAGATCCGGGACATTCCTCTCATATACTTGGTATGCCCATTACGCACGATAGATCTTAGGGACTACTCTATCTGGTCACAGAGGGAGTACATCCATAAAGTCCTTGAGCGCTTCCGTATACAGGATGTTAAGCCTATTGGCTGTCCATTACCTTCTCATGTAAAGGTTTCACAGGCCGATTGTTTGCAGATAGATAAGCAGAGGGCCGAGATGGCCAAGATTCCCTATGCATTAGCCGTGGGCAGTCTTATGTATGCCATGATAGCCACCCGTTTAGATATTGTTTTTGCAGTTGGGGTTGTGGCACGTTATATGGCTACACCTGGCAAGAAACATTAGGATGCCATGAAGGGTATCATGAGGTACCTGAAGGGCACATTAGATATGTGTATTTCCTATGGCAACCAGGATACAGGAGTCGTGGGATACAGTGACTTTGATTATGTAGGATATGCAGATAGTAGGAAATCCAATTCTGGCTATGTGTTCACTTATGCTGGAGGGGCTATCTCTTGGATGTCTAGGGCGCAGAAGTGTATGGCTCTTTCTATTACTTCAAAGGCCGAGTATATTGCAGCCATAGAGGCTTGCAAGGAGGCTATATGGTTAGGCCGTTTGATTGCAGATTTGGTATGATAGATGCTATGGCTACACTGGATTCGGATTCTATAAGTGCCATTCAGTTGGCTAAGAATTCAGTCTTCCATGCGAGACGAAACATATTGAGGTGAGATATCACTTCATTCACGAGGTCGTTGAGGACAGGTCTATTGATCTTGTCAAGATTCCGACTGAGCCAAATCCTGTAGACTTGCTCAGAAGAGCCTCACTACAGAGCGCTTTGCCTTCCTCAGGAGATTGATGGGCGTTGGACGAGATGACATTTTTTTCCTCATCTTGTTGTACATGTTTACATGTTGTACTGTCTTTTCTTTTCTTTTCTCTCAGTGGGGCAGATTCGCCTTTAAGTGGGAGGTTGTTGGGGGTAAAGGCGCCTCTGCCTAGCTGCCCATATATTACTACACTGACAGTACCCGCCACTGCACAGTGCAGGTGGCGGGCGCCCCTCACAGTCACTTATTCTTTATTCTTTTAGTGATAGTTTGAATAAAGGAAGGCCCGGCCACACATTGTGGTTGTTGGAGTTCCCACTTTTGAGTTTCTCTCTCTCTTGCTTTTGCTCTCCATCCGCCATAGCTCTCACCGCCAAGCTTCTTCCTCTTGGGTCCTACTTCCCTTTCAAATAGCATTTTGCTTATGGTAGCATTCTTTCTCAAAATGGCCAAACTGTCCATAGTAATGACAAGCACAATCTCTATGAGGGCTAGACCATTCTCTACCTCTTGAAAAGGATATTTCCTTGCCTCTAGGCATAAAGTTTCTATGATCAAAAGAGTTATGTCTACAAGCAAAGCTGTCTCCATGACCATACGAACATCCTCTAGCTGTATCATGACCTCTTTGATGGTAGAATATACTATCTAGACTAGCACTTTTCCCATTGCTCGATACATTAGGGCCCAACTTTATTTCTTTAGTAAGCAATAAGGCAACCAATACCTCAAAGTCAATGGCCTCTCATAGAAATAGAAGTGTCAAGTTTTTGTATGCAAGGCCAAGTCTATTCAAGGCAACAGAGTCCAAGTCATCATCATCAACATGTGTATTTATGGAAGCAAGGTCCTCTGTAGTCTACTTTATCTCTGCAACATAATCACTAATGCTTTGATTTTCACGCCATGCACCATGCAAACTCTACTTTAACAATATCTTTATTGTATTTGTGCAAGTGCAATATATCTTCTCAATAATGTCCCTTGCGTCTTTGCATGTGCTAGCTTTCTTAATGTGTGGATAAGGTCTTTGAAATGCATATAGATATACGATGTTAAGTTTTTACATGTCCAATCTTTATAGACATTCCTCTATTCTTTAATGGGTCATTTAGAAAGTTCAAGACATGCTTCCTCACTTGTTATGAGGTCCCATAGACCTCTTCTCACATAAGAAAAATTTCCATGTGATACTGTTGTACACTGTAGTTATCTTTTGTCAACTTGTCACCATTTAATTTCACTAATTTATATTGTTTCTAACATTATGATTATTATAATTTACAGTGTGTCAAATCACTATTGAAGCACACAAACAAGTCCCAACATCAACGGCTTAAATCCAAGATAAAAAACATTACTTTATTAAAGGAAATACATGTAAAACCAATTTGAATAATATGATTGTTATACATGTATCAAATTAATTTCAAATATATCTATACATCATGCCCACATGTTGTACATCTATTGTCTAGCAAGAAACATTGAATTTAGAGCTCAAATGGTGTCCATATAGCCCAAAAAATAGCAAAACACAAGCAAAAAATAGACAATTTTCATTGCTATTTTTCTATAAAGTTTTGTGCAAAAAATGAAGTCGATGATAAGCTCAAATAAAAGTTTTTTTTAAAAAATTCTTGATAAAAATTTCCCTCTAAACTGGGACCCAAACGTTACCTATAAATTGGCCATTTTGATCTTTGAAACAATTAGTTATTTCTTTGCAGTGTGAACACAAAATTATGAACTAATTCAATGGAGCTCCAGTGTGAAAACAGTAATAAAATATCCAATTCTTTAATCTCCAATGTGAACACCGTAAGTGAATCAGCTCAATATTAACCAGTGTGAAAAAGACTTATTTTTCAGGGTTAAGGCTTTAAGTTAATAAGCTTAAATAGCTCAACTAATTGGAATAGAATGAAGCATGCCATCACGTAGCTACCACCGTCTAATCATGTCAAGCCTTTAGAATGCTGATGTTGAGCTTGCCATAATCAATAACGTCCTCAATTCTTGTTTATGAGTATTTGAGCTTCAAGCTTTCTCTTCAAGCCAAGTCACAAATTAATCTTCTTTCCTTCCATGTTGTAGAAACAAACCCCCTACTTCCTTCTCTAACCAGGCATTGTAGTGTGGAGCAAGCTGCCCATGTGCTTCATCCAACAAGCAACCCCCCTACTCATGTAGGCCATGTGATTAAGCTGGCCTCGAGCTTTCAGTATCCAATACATAGTTCAATCCGAGACAAAAAACAACCAAACCATTGCTATAATCCATTATTTGCAACCTCCAATGGCTTCTTGAATACATCCAACCCGGCAATAATATCTAAAAATCAATCTACAATAGCTCTTCTAATATGTGTAATTGTTTTGAGTGGATTTATTGAAGATTTGTATCGTATTTAACAACAAATAATAAGCTTTGAATCCAATGTAGACCTCAATTCATCGTGCTCCTCAATCTAATTCCTTACTTTTGCATTTTCACTTTGATACAAATTTAAAGGATTCGATTTAGATGCACAAGGGAAGGGAGATGGCACAAGATATGGTGGCTTAATCCATATTCTCCTCTCTCTTCTTCATTTTTCTCAACTCACAATGAGTATCTCCTAAAGTGGATAGATACATTGACTTTAGGACACTTTATATATAGCCATTTTTAAATTTAATACAAGCATAGGATATGACTTAATCTATGTATTATTTCTCAACACAATGACTTAAAGTGATAGTGACAATAGCTTACTATGAAGGGATACTATAGTGGTCTTGGTGTCTTTTCAGATTAGACATACCCTTTGGAGAGGGGCTCCATAAGTCCAAGAGAGGGTTATGGATCATTCTTCCATTGTATCTTTGTACGAGAGCATGTGAGTGTGATTGAAAGAGAGTGTGTATGCATTTTTTGGCGATCAATCTATTGTATCTATGAGAGATTGTGAGATTATAAGAAGAAGAATATAAAGACATTGTTGAAGATATGATTGGAATACTATGTGATTATTTTCCATTCATATAATCATGTGGATAAAATCTCTTGGTTGATTGTTGAAATGAAAAATATAATGTACTCTGTTAAATTTATAACTATGGAAGATATATTCTATGATGTTGTGTGAAGTTTTAATCATGTTTTCCTTGTACGTTTCTATTAAAAAAATGAAAAAAAAGCTTGTTGGTGTTACAAGATAGATTTTCTTGCAGTTCTTTTCTCATTTTCTTTGCCTTCTCTTGAGAGCTTCATATATGGAAGTAAAGACTACACATATCTTTATAAAGATGACCAACTAAAATATACTTAACTTGTGGATAATGTAATCTATAACCTTTCCTTTCAAAATTATAAACAATAAAGGTATTCTTCATATTCATGTTATTCAATATTTTGTCATATCACACACAAATACTAATATATAAGCCTAGCAACTAAAAGCATGTAAGAGAGCAATGGATGACTTATTACCATACTAAGTCTCATGTGGTGTGATAAAAATACAATGATTTAGTGAAACACTTGTTTAGTACATAACCTCTGCACACAACCACCTCAAGTCAACTATATCATGAAACTTCACTATTGTTGTCATATATGGTATCATCTATATAAGAGCTATTATTTCTCTTAGCTATACCATTTGGTTAAAGTATACACAATATTGTACATTAGTGTTTTATCACACTTTCAATTAGAAATGTATTAAACTCTTTAGAGAGATGCTCTCGCCCTTGTGATTAGAATGGAAATCAATCAAGCTCTTAAAGACCGATTTTCAATAATACATGCAAGATTTTCAAGTCACAAAAATACTTTAAACTTAGACTTTAAAGAATACATCCAAACATATCTAGAGTCATTGTCAAGTCAAAAAAGGTCATAAAGGAAAAGTAATTGCAAAAGACAATGTTTGCATTGAACCACAAAAACTTTGTTAAAATGCAAGTTGTGAATCTCTCACTAAACTATTTTTTGAAAAGGGAATGTACTGTATTTTACTTAATATACAACCCTTACAAATACATGTTACATATATCTCAAGAATAATAATGAAGACATCATGCTAGATTTTTTTGTAACTATAATACAAATAACCAAAACACATATGCCAAGTTACGCATCTAAAACAACTTGTGAATCTATAATTTTATATGCCATATCTTTTATATATTTTTCATAATTATTGAGCTTATATAGTACTTAACATTTATAATTATATATTTGGTATCCATAAGGTTGATAATTAAGCTAATCTTGATAAGTGTAAAAATAAGCAAGACGTTTTTTTTAAAATCTTATACATACAAAGTATTTGAAAGTATAAAAGTACAACCATTAACAATAGTAACATAATTTTAGTAGCTCATTTGATAAGAAAAAAAAGACATAATATATATAACATTACTATATTTAAAAACATACTCAAGTTAGACAATAGAATATACTACAAAATAATATCCTCAATAGCACTACTATTAAGCACTACTCATTTGAATTTATAATAAGCCCTTGCCTAGTAAACACAAAACTTTTGAATTAAAAGAAAAGATATATACCATCTAGCTTTTTTTTTTCTTAGTCTTTTTTATAATCAACTTAAGATAATTTAATGATATGATCTCTCACCTTTAATGCACATAAGCTTTTACTCTTCCTTTTTCTCCATTCTTATCAATCTCACTTATCTGAACTATATTTATAAATTTTTACGTAGTACCACAAAATCTTGATTTATAATATGCATAATGAATTTATTTTAGTAGATTTAGCCTTCTTGTAGCAAAATAAAACTAGTTTTCCAAATGATATGAGCATTAGGATTGTTTTGCATCTTTGAATAAATAATAGATGTTAAGATATTAAATAAAATTTTACAAATTGAATTATTTATCTAAATTTCATTTCTAAAAATTAACTACTCCTTAAGACCTTTGATTTTTGTTAGAAAATTAATCATAAAGCTACCTTCATTCATGTGTTTTCTTTAATCACTTATGTAAGTAAGCAACACAAGTCTTTTTTAAGTGTATTCCAAGCATCTTCAGTTGTCTTGCCCCTGAGTGGTTATGTAAGACTATATTACGTTTAACAAATAATACAATCAAGACATGAGCCTATATATCTCTACTATTATAGCAAGTTTTCTTAATAGTAGATAGTGATGCTCCAATAGTAATTATAGTGAAACTAAGATCTACACCATTCACAATAACATTGTTTTCATTACACTCGTAATCTTTTGTAACCAATATATAATACATTAATAAATTTCATTGTAAATAGTTGATCCACACAACTTATTTTCAACAACTAGCACAAAGTCAACTTGTGTTATATAATACATTACAAAGTAAACTATAACAAGCCTTATGTGCAAAATGAACACTCTTGGAAAATTTACACAAAAGAACAAAATGCCATCAGTAATTTTAGCGATGGTACATATGGAGCTTGAGATAAAGTCGAATAAAAATTCCAACAATAACCGCTATAAGATCTCTCACAATATAGTCAAATATGTGAATACTCATCAAATCTCATCCTAATTGCATGATAAACAAATCACACTTTGCTCTCTTATATATTTTTGGTTGCTTGGCTTCTATATTAGTATATGTTTGATTTGACAAAATATAGAAAAAACATGGCTATGAAACATATCTTTGTTTATAACTTTGAAAGTAAAGATTATAAATTATAATATCCACAAGCTAAGTATATTTTAGTTAATCATTCTTTGTTAAAGATGTTATTCAGTCTTAACTTTCATGTATGAAACTCTTTGGAGAACACCAATAAAATGAGAAAATAAGTGCAAAAAAATCCATCTTGTAACACCAATAAGCATCTTCTTTATCTTTTGATAGAAACACACAAGGAAAACATGAACAAAACTTTATGCAAGCACATCATATTAATGATCAACAAAAAAAAAAGAACTAATCCATGTGATTATATGAATAGAAAATGACCACATAATATTCAAATAATATCTTCAACAATATATCCATATTTTTCTTTTTTCATAATCACTATCTAAATAATGTTGTTATATAAACATGCTTGCAAATCTCAAAATTTAGTAAACTCTCTCCATAGATTTGCGAGACCATCATGATTATAGATGTACTCAACATACTATCAAACTAGATGTGCTTGGTATATTACCAAAGTGGACAACTGTATAAGTAACCTCGAATAAAAATTATCATAGAATAAGATTCAACAACATGGAAAAAGATTTGACTTGATAGTGAATAAGACTTAAAACCATCTCAAGATCATGAACTGAAGGACCAATCAATTAGAAGATAAGAGTTTACATAATATTGCCTAATTTATGTCAACTGAAAAGATACTGATCTACTCATTGCAGTGTTTCAAAAACGGAACATTGATTGGGATTCTTCTAATAAAAAAAAGTAAATAATTACTAGCTTTTAATTGTTCAATGATCAATAAAATTACATTATAGAATGAGGATTTATCAATAGAGAGACCACTCATTTGCAGCCACACAATCAACCAATTTGTTTGAGAGAGGGATGAAATTAGTTATGAGAAAGGTAAGACAGCAGACCCTTGCCTTTCCTTAAGAATGCGGTATCCTGGATAATGCTTTGAAAGTATTCTTTAAGTTAATGTAAGCATCATTGTATGCACCATACATGCGCTGGTATATTTCAACATCTTGAGAACTTGGAAATATGGTCTTTCTCACTTTCAACCAGTCACCTGCATCAACAAAATGCCTTATGTTATTCGCCCTGCCATAGACAGGGAGATTCGAGCATTGGAATGCCATGTGAGGAACATTCATGACAACTCGAGGATGTCCAAGTAGGAAGTGATAAATCAAAAGTAGATTTAAGTGATCAGTTCATGATCAGTTTATACTCAATTTTCAATGGTCTACAGCTGGTTCAATGGACAGCAGCATGGTTGAATAAGAAGCTAGAAAGAGGTCTCTACATGGAAGAGTCCAAAGAGAAATGATTGCACTCATCCTATCAACTACAGACTACCTACAAAACATGTTTAGGAAAACGTAAGAGCACTGATAATCCCAAATCTTTAAAATGCTTAAAAATCTCATAACTAACCAAGTATTGCCATGTCAGCCTTAATGTCTTTCACTAGAGAAGGGGCATGTCTTGCCTTGTGTCAGAGGCAAGAAATGATGAACAAAATCAGCCTCAATATTTTATGCAGGATGTAGAATAGGCACCTATCATAGACAAATTGTGGGACATCCAAAATGGAGATGTCTCAAGGTCTTCCCACAGAAAGGATTCCCCCATATCGACTTCCTTTGATCCAATTGTAATCTCTAGAGAGGCCTTTCTGATAGGCTAAATGTCTCCATCCACCCATCCATCCATCATACGTGTCACTGGTTCTCAATCTATGTAACCATCTCCTATGTATCTTTTTTACATGGATTTTAAAAATAACTTTGAGACTTAGCTTGAGCATGTGCTCAAGCTTGTATCAATCCTTCCTTTCTAGGGGAGGAGCTTCACAAGATAGGTTCCTGATTTCCCCTTTCCACTCCTTTCTCTTTTAGATGTATTTGAGAGAGAGCTCTCAACTTTTATATGACCTAGAGGTCATTTTGGGATAGACCTTATGAAGTGTGTCCTCGAGCATGTATAAACCCTCTCTTTACACTGGAGGAGCTTGGTAATATTGTTTTGCATCTATCTCTGAGTACAACATGGTAGTTTTCCCCTCTATCATCAAGATGTGTATGACATGGATCTTGAGCACATGTCCACACTTGTATCAAGTTTGTCTTTCTTATGTTAATTTCTCACTAGAGACTAAGCTTGAGCATGTGCTTAAGCTGGTATCAACCCTTTCTTTAAGAGAAGAGATCAATCCAACTGTGGGCATATTTGTATCTGTCCACCTAGAAGGCACTCCCTCCACCATGGTTTCTATCGTGGTCTTTGCTCCTCTGAACCCATGAAGTCCCTATCCCTAAGCATCATCTGGTAGATCAAACAAGGAAACCACTCTCCCAGTGTAGTAGCAAGGTGTGTGCTGAACCTCCCCCAAGAAAAATGTGTCCTTTGCCCATTGTCACATGGAACAGAAAATGGGAATGGGGAACGAGAACAGAGACAGCCAGGAATTGCCATTCCATGTGACTATATAGTCACATGCAATAGGCATGAAATGGGAAACGGGAACTCGGAACAGGGAATAGGGATGGGGGATCCAAAAATGGCCATTTTATGTGACTATGCCTTTGGCCCAAGGTGTGAAGGGACTCAAACCTTGAGTGTTGATTGAAGAAACAAGGACGCCTCAACTTCTCTACAAGTGGTTGTTGACGAGTCGAGACTACCTCACCTTCTCTGCAAGGTGTGCAAGACTTTGATCTCAAGTGATGGTTAAAGACACGAGGCTGCTTCAACTTCTCTTCAATAGTGGTCGGGGCAATCTCCAAGCTTGATTAATGGCTACAAATTTGAACTCCAATTGTCTCCCAAGACCTTTGGCCCTAATTTGTTGGGAAATCCGATGGATGGTGGGTTGCCAGGGTACTCCGAGACTAGACGTAATGACTTGAGTCTCCATAGCAATAATGTCTTCCACAACTTCTCTCCTGAAAGAAGACCTTTAACAATGAATTCCATAAATAAAACTCTGCTTTGGCAATTTGGGACAATGATCCAGAACCATTACTAGATTTAGGTTATGAATGATGGTGTTCCAAGCTTCCTTCAACTCGGTTGGGCTCCCATCTCCTCTTGACTAAAGAAACTTCATGTGGCACCTCATTTCACCAATGTGTGACTGGGATAAAGACCAACAAGTGATACAATACAAGGTGGCTAGTAGAGCCTATTTCGGCAACCACCATCCTTCCTGCTAAAGAGAGTCTTGTTGTGCTACTTTTGTCTACTGCTCAAAAGTAATGGGTGCTAGCTCTTGTTTTGAAGTGATTCACATGGCATCTGAGATATGTCACTGAGATTCTGTGAGGAATCCAAGTGAAGTCTTGGAGATCCAATCCAACTCCCAAGGTTTGTAGACCGAAAGGTATAATTTGTGCTAATTGATGAGAGAGCTTGAAGCTCTACCAAAGACAGAGAAGGATAAAAAAGAAATCTGCGGCCAGCTGTTCAACCTCCTGTGAATATTGAGCTAAGGATCCATTTGCTGCTAAGTCTCTACAGTGCCTGAGCCTTGTCGTACAGAAGAAATCTTTTTCATCTCTTCTCCTGTCTGTGCCAATAGGAACCTGTCACATAGTATCTCTACAAGTTCATGCTATCTATCTCTGTTATGGCACCATGCATCCTGTCAGTCACTGATTTAAACCCTAGATGTCTCTCCTCAGGAGCTGCAAGTGAGGCTCTAGCTGTCCTCTCTTTCTCCGAAAGACCGTTTCTCCTCTTGGAGGCCTCCTTTTTGAAGAAAGTGTCGGTCATTGAACTTCAAAAGAAACCAGTCAAAGTTAGCTTCATAGTCACTCCGAAAGACCGTTTCTCCTCTTGGAGGCCTC
This sequence comes from Lygodium microphyllum, assembly GCF_053477565.2. Lineage (NCBI taxonomy): Eukaryota > Viridiplantae > Streptophyta > Polypodiopsida > Schizaeales > Lygodiaceae > Lygodium > Lygodium microphyllum. The sequence goes on along the minus strand of NC_141147.1, from coordinate 151,093,091 downwards.
ATTTTTGAAGAAAGTGAGGCTCTAGCTGTCCTCCCTCTTTCTCTGAGACCGTTTCTCCTTTTGGAGGCCTCCTTTTTGAAGAAAGTGTCGGTCATTGACCTTCAAAAGAAACCAGTTACAGTTAGCTTCATAGTCACTCCTAGTGCCATGGGCAGCCCAAAGTAACTAGACACATTACCAGCTTTAATGACATTGAATGCAAGATCAAACACCACCGACGACGAAACTTCATTTCTGCTTGTTTATACACAATTTAGTAAAAGTAATTCTGAAACATACTTTGATCATTTTGCGGAAGGCTTTACTGAATTCTAAAGCTGCTAACGCATTCAAGCTAAATTTCCAGCTTATCCTATCATATGCATGTGAATGTGCCATTAATTATGATATACTCATACTTACCTGCAGCTGCATGATTGATAAGCACGATGAAGCAAGTGATTGCATCATGTATCTTTCTGCTTAACAAACCCAAATTGGCATTGATGAAGTAGTTTGGATAGGATGAACTCAATCTTGTGCGACAGATACTTGGCCATATATTTGTAGGAAATATTCAACATGGTTAGTGGCTTTCATTGTCCAGGTTTTGACTAATCAAAGTTCTTCAGATGATGACTCTTCATCCTTTAGCAAAAACAAGTGTCTTTTTTCTTTTGCTGAAAAAGTATTCTATCTTTTCTAAATTTCCAGATACTCTCAAAATCATTGATTGCCGGACATGTGTTCTTGACTTCTCTCTGGTGTTTAAGGATTTTTTCTTTTTTTTTTCTTCACTTTCTCTATTATTATTGATGAAACCTCTGGGTCTGAGTCACTTTCTGAGCTCTCATCCTCACTTTCATCTTCCTCAGAACTATCACTTTCTTCCTCTTCTTCTTCTTCTTCACTATCATTCTCATTCACTAGTTCCTTTCTTGAAGCCATATCAAACTTCTTTGCTATTCCTTTACGGTCATAAATCAGTGTGATTCCTCTCCTCCAATCCTGTATTGCACCCACTTTCCTAAGCCAAGGTCTACCTAGGATAAGTGGAAAAGCATCCAAACCAGCTGGCATAACATGATAAATTATTTTCATAGCTATCTTGCACATACTTCTGTATAGACCTCTAGTTCCTAATCAAGAGGCTTGGCGGCTTGGTCTAGGAACTGGACATTGAGTTTTGGTTGAGATCCAAAATTTGATTGTGGTGCTAACACTTTCTCGTTCTCCATCCCTGAGTTGAACAAGATGGCCAAACTTGGCTTAGTCTTGATTGCTAATGTGTTGGATCCTGCAAGCAATAGTTTGTGGCCATTTTGCTCAATGCCAACGATTTTTCATGTGCCTAGAGGGTGGCATGATTTATAGCCAACAATTTTAGACTCTTTGATTGCTTGGCGACCCTTCCCCCCTTGGACTTGGAAAGGTCTTGGTAGGATTTGCAAAGTCATAGTAAGTTGATCTTAGAACAACCATTTGCAAATAAGATCTATCATCTACTTATCAAGAATAATGATGGAGCCTGACGGAGCTGAGAGTGTGAATGCGACAGATAACACACATAGAGAGTAGAGAGTAGTTGAAAGGAGAGTGAGTACAATACCTTTGATGTTTGGTACAAAAGACTAGTGTACCTATTTAGGTTTTAGATAGATATATATATGAAAGTACAAATGTGCTAAGGGTGTGTTCACACCCGTGCACATATAAAAGGCACAATGGCCCTTTATTCCCAACAACCTCCCACCTAAAGGCAATGCGCCTTAAGAAGAGAAAATAATCAACTGAGTCTAGGTATGCACAAAGTTGAAATACATATATCTATCCAACTCCCATCATTTGTCCGCAATGAGCAAACCGCTTTGCTGGAAGATCCTTCGTGAGAAGATCTGCAGGATTATCATCTGTATGCACTTGGATAAGCTCAATGCTCTTGCTGTTAAGTACATCTCTAATGAAGTGATACTTCACCTGTATGTGCTTCGTCTTTGCATGAAAGACGGGATTCCGTGCTAGCATGATAGCACTCTGACTATCACAATGGAGAACAGGTAACTTTGTAATTCCAAGCTCTCCCACCAGATATGAAAGCCATAAAGCCTCCTTGCATGCCCTAGTGGCAGCCACATACTCTGCCTCTGTAGTAGGCAATGCAACACACTTTTATAGCCTGGAGATCCAAGAGACTACTCCTCTTGTGAAGGTAAACACCATAGTTGTCAGGTACGAAAAATACGGTACGATAAAATACGGTACTAAATGGTACCTTAAGATTTTATAAGATACGGTACAATATTAGTACGAAAAAAAAAGTAACTTTATTATTTTGAACTATAGATGATAGAACATATGCTAAGAGTCTAAATAGCAATGCTATTGGAGTATATAAGATGAATACTTGAGGGTAACATGCCAAAACCTCTATGGCATATGCCGCATGCGCAACATGCGCTACAACTTACAAGTACATACATATGAGTGGATACATCATACATGAATGATCATATAAATAAGAGGTATGTATGCTTGAGAGAGAGAAGGTTGAGAGAGAGAGAGAGAGAGAGAGAGAGAGAGAGAGAGAGAGAGAGAGAGATGAAATGACATGAGATGCTTTATTAACGCCTACAAGAGGCCAAAATGACCTGTGAGACCAACAATTACCAAACAAACCACCAAAGGTTTTGGTAAAAGATTTATGAATTTTGCTATGGTTTTGTTTGGCATTGCTAAGGCTAAAGCAGCTACCAATGGTACATTCACTAATTCGTGTACTCTCAGAAGGTACATTAGGCCAAGCTATCCTCTGGCCTAGTTTTATTAGCAATGTGTACTAATGCTTTGGGTTGGGTGGTGCAAAATGAGCTGTGAACAAAGGTAAAATCAATAGGATTAAGCTACTCGATGATTCTCAAATGGTGCTGAATTTATTTATTGATGACACTAACATATTGTGAAAAATGATGGGACATTAATTAGAAACGTTTGGAACTGCTTGAATACCTTATGTATGGCCTTTGGCTCTAGGATAAATCATAACAAAACATGTACGAAGAGTCTAATCAAGCTTCCACCCCCTTTCTTGGTTGATCGATCAAGGCTACCTAACCACCACCACCACCACCACCACCACGACGGTCAACAACCCAAACTACCACCAACAACAACAACCACGCACAAAAAAGAAAAAAAGAAAAAAAGGAAAAAAAAAGTGCTTGTTTTTTGGTACGATTTTGTACAAATTCGTACGGTACGGTACGGTACGAACCGTATAGTCCGAACCAGTTCGTACCACGTACGAGTGCAACTATAGTAAACACATACCCAAAAGTGGACTTTCTACAGTCCGCATGACCAGCATAGTCTACATTTGTAAAGCCGATGACAGATACCTTCTACTTTTCAAAGCAGATGCACAAATCCTTTGTGCCTTTGAGGTATCTCATAATACCTTTTACTGCTTCCCAATGCTTTTTACTAGGGTTTGCCATGTATCTGCTAACCACTCCCACTGCAAAGGCAATGTCAGGACGTGTAGCAACCATAGCATACATCAAACTGCCAACAGCTGAAGTATATGGTAACTTGGCCATTTCGGCCTTGTCATCATCAGATGTAGGGCTGTCCTCTGCACTGAGTTTCACATATGGAGGCAATGGAACCCCAATTGTTTTCCTCCCTTCCATATTGAAACGCTGCAAAACCTTGGAGATATAATGCTCCTGAGATAGATAGAGTAATCCTTTTGACCTATCTCTGAGTATTCGCATGCCAAAAATGTGATTTGCATCACCAAGATCCTTTATGTCAAAGCTGCCATGAAGACTTTGCTTTAGTGAGTCCAAGGCATGAGTATCCCTGCTAGCAATCAGCATGTCATCTACATACAGAACCAATATAATCAGGTTGCCATTTGCTGCCTTCTTAGTGTACAAGCAGTGATCCACTTGACTTCTATGAAAACCTTGAGACTGCATAAATGTATTATGACACCATTCTCTTGGTGCTTGTTTCAGCCCATACAAACTCCTTTTGAGTTTACATACCATATTCTCTTTCCCTTTTGCCACAAACTCTTCAGGCTGCTGCATATATATGTCTTCATGCAGATCACCATGTAAGAATGCAGTCTTTACATCCATCTGTATGAGCTTCATATCTTTAGCTACAACCAAGTCCAAAATGGTACTCAATGTAGTCATCTTGACTACAGGAGAGAAGATCTCATCAAAGTCAACCCCATGTTCCTGCTTGTATCCCTTCGCAACCAATCTTGCTTTGTACTTTGGCGAGGAACCAAAAGTGACCTTCATCTTGTAAACCCATTTGCATGGCAAGGTTTTTTGCCCTTTAGGCAACTGTACCAAGTCCCAAGTGCCATTTTTCTCAAGAGATTCCATCTTTGACAACATGGATTTATACCATTTCTTGCTATCCTGTTTGTCCATTGCTTCCTTGAAGCAAGACGGTTCACCACAGTCTGTCAACATGACATAATCAACCACATTGTTTACATCAGGAACGAATCTATCAGGTTTTCTAGTAGCCCTAGACGATCTCTTTAACCCAATGATCATTGTTTGCTGGCTGTTGAGACTGCAAATTTCCATTTTCACCTTGCTGTCCTGGCATTTCAGCCTGCAAATCAGCATTAACAGCTTGCTGTCCTGGCTGTTCCTGCACATCCAGTAGCTCATCATTATGGACAATGACTGGCTGATCATTTCCGGCATTATTTTTGCATTTGCAGGCTCATTTACAGCAGGTATTTGCTCCTGTACAGCGGGGACATTTTGCTGTCCAAAAGATATTTCTTCCTGGAGTACAACCCTACGGACCTTCTCAGTCTTTTCGGGCTGTTTATGCATGCGATCTTCCGAGAAGATAACATCATTGCTGCATACTATTTTCCTTTTCTCGGGATCCCATAATCTATACCCCATTTCACCCTCCTCACCATATCCTAGGAAAATGTACTTACAGGACTTTGGTTCAAGTTTGCTGCATTATTCTTTACGAATGTGCACAAAAGCCTCGCAACCAAACACTTTCACGTGAGCATATGAAGGTGGCTTGCTCGACCATGCTTCGTGAGGGATTCCTTGCCCCCTCCGTCCCCCCCCCCCCCCCCCCCCATTGTTAAAGCGAAGACACTTAAGTGTCTTATCAGTCTGATTTTCAACCAATGCCAAGAATTTTGGAAACTTGTCAAGCACTTTGGCCTTGCTACGAATAGGGTAAACCCATACCTTCTATGTAGCATCATTGACAAAGGTGATAAAGTATTTCTTTCCCCCTAAAGATAACCCTGGCATCTGACATACATCGGAATGTATTAACTCTAGAGGAGAAGATTTCAACGAAAGAGACTTTTTATGAGATGTCTGTGCATGTTTACCATAAAGACAATGATCACAATGCTCAAAATCAGCACAACGAAGACAAGGCAAGTAACCCAAACAAGAAAGTACTTTAATTCCAATTTGACTTATGTGTCCTAACCGGCCATGCCACAAAGAAACACTTGGTTGCTCGGTCACGGCAACAACATGGTCACGCACACTAGATACGTGGAGAGGATACAAGGTATCACTTTTACAACCTCTGGCAATCACTCTAGATCCCTTACAGATCTTCCATTTCCCATCACCAAAGGTGGTATGAAATCCATCGTCATCTAGCTGCCATGTGCTAATCAAGCTCTTCTTGAGCTAAGGTACATGCCGTACATGCCGTACATGCTGAAGTGTGAAGACAAAACCATGCCGAAACTACAACTGCACATTGCCAATACCTGCAATGTCACATGCATAGTTGTCCCCAAGATAGACAACACCATGTCGATCCCCTATATAGTAAAAAAACCACTCACGATGAGGGGTGACATGAAAGGAAGCACCTGAATCTAGAATCCAAGTGTGCATGTCATCATCCATATCTGCAAGTAAAGCATGTGTACTAAAGTGTGAAGAAACAAAGAGTACGTCATTCCCACTGTCACTGTCATGATTGACTACATTCACCTCTTCAATTTTAACACTGCTCTTCGTAGGTTGACTCTCTTTCTTCTCTTCCTTGCTATCATCTGTCTTCTTGCCCTTTCCTTTCTCTTTCTTTCATTTGTAGCAGTCATGTTTAAAGTGACCCTTCTTGCCACAATGATGGCATTCAACATCCTTACCACGTGATTTACTATGTCCCTTGCTATCAGATTTGCCTTTCTGCTATGATTTGCCCCTAGTATGCAAAGCACTGGAAGACTTACTGGATGCATTGTTTTGCCGATTCATTTCTTCCATGAGTAGAGCACTCTCTACATTAGCATACAAAAGCATCGCATTAGAATTGCTCATAGTTGTCCTGAATGTATCCCAACTCTTTGGTAGAGTGCAAAGCAATAACGTAGCCTTATATTGTTCATCAATCTTAAACTCCAAGGCAACCAGCTGGCTAAAAATGGAGTTAAACTCACTCAAGTGAATAGACATTGATGTACCCTCTTTCATACGCAAATCCATAAGCTTTTTCAGCCAGTAAACTTCACTTACGGCACTCTTTTGGGCATACAGTTCTTCCAATCAAGTCTAAATAGCATAGGCAGAATCCAAACCTTCAATGTTAAACAGCAAGGTATCGGAAATCGATAGCTCGATAGTTGAGAGTGCAAGCTCATTTAACTCATCCTAGTCTTCCTATTCCATATCTGCGGGCTTTGCCCCTTTGGTCTTAATCGGCCTTGCCTACTTCTTCTGCAACAGGATACTATAACACTATTTTGCTGGGCTGCAAAGTTATGTGCTCCTTCAAGCTTCTTAATGTGCATGATATGACTGTTGTCACTGTTGCCAGTCATGATTTTTAGCCCAAATGTGACCAAAAAATTCAGCAAATGCAGGCCCAAACTGTCACACAAGTGACCAAGGTATAAACAAGTACCAACCAGCAATAAATGACCACGTAAAAGCAGAAATTTCAGATCTGCAATTAAATTTTCAGAAGCACTAAACCTTGTGCTACAACACTCCACAACTGATTATAGCTGTTCCAAGGACAAATACATCACATGACATGAGAAGTCCTAAATTTTAGCTGCAATTTCTGTTGTACATGCACTCACGAGCACAAAATTTGACACGCACAGTCAAAAGCCCCAAAAATTTTTACGCTCAAAGCATCAACCATACATCTACACTGTCTTTGACATGCATAGAATATGCCAATTTTGCCAAAATAGAGCAATTTCAGCAAAACCCCCAAAATTTTCCAAGTGCTAGATGTCCAAAAAGTATGGAATTAAACCCGCATGTACATAAAAAGACCAAATGGCGCACAAATTTCGCCCAAACAGCAAAAGCCCCAAATTGCACAAGGTCCAATGTGCATCAATGTCGAGAAATTGGGTAAATTTCAGCCCAATTCTTGCATGTACATGAAAAGCCCCAAATGTCGGAGGGAAAATGTCACAAATTCCTGCAATTTCTAAGACAGATATCACTGTTTGTCTTGCTCACATCAAATCTGGACAAATCCCCAAATTTTTGGCACAAATCTGCCAAAAATTTTGAACCGTGCTTACACGGACGAATGCCCGTCACTGAGCAAAGGGCTTGCTTGTAGGGAACCTTTGAAAAATTAAAAAATTTTGCAAAGGAAAAGTGACGAATCTGCCTCGTTTACAATCGCCAGCCCGTCACCTGCTCGTGTGACCTACTTGTGACGTGGAAAAAAGACGTTTGACCTGCATCTGACTGCACGAGTGACGTTTTGACCTGCGCCTGATTGCACAAGTGACATTTCGACGTTTTGACCTGTGCCTGATTGCACGTTGAACTTGCTGCCTGGGCTGAGGCCTGTTGCCTCGACTGCCTGCTGCCTGCCGACGTGCCCGCCGCTTGCAGTCTATCCGTCCCGTTGCGACCTGTCTGTCCGCTTGCCTGTCGTGTCTTCCTAGCATGTCGTCTCCTCCTCAACTCGCCCTAACTGCTGCACACCTTGACTATCGCCTATTACCTTAGGTGTGTCACCTCATGTCAGTTACCTCACGCTCATAACCCGTTCTGATACCAGTTTGATGGAGCCTGACGGAGCTGAGAGAGTGAACATGACGGATAACACACACACAGAGTAGAGAGCAGTTGAAAGGAGAGTGAGCACGACACCTTTGATGTTCGGTACAAAAGAATAGTATACCTCTTTAGGTTTTAGATATATATGAAAGTACAAATGTGCTAAGGGTGTGTTTACACCCGTGCACATATAAAAGGCATGATGGCCCTTTATTCCCAACAAATAATGCATGGCTAAAATCCACAGAGGTAGAGCTTGGTGGAAAAGTATAGTAATGGTAGGTTGGCTTAATAAATCCCTTTAAAATGCAACATGTTTGTTTGGCAAATGTCTGTGGGTAGTCTCCCGCTTGTTTCTACCATCTTGAGATGTAACATTTTCAATGCCTCCTTTTTCTTTTGTACTATAATCTATAGTTGAGGAAACATCTAGTAATAGGTTTTTGGCTTGCCCAATCCCATGGTGCATATGGTCTATACTATCTTGATATGGTGTTTGGTTGCCAAGGGATCCATGTATCCAAGAGGTTGGTTTTTTGGCAATTCCACACTCGCAGAGTCTGTGCAATCACCTATGCTAATCTTCCATTTTCTGCATCTTTGGGGTGGTTGGCATAATTAGACTATCGAGAGTGCTTCCAATTTTAATTCCCATTCTGAAGTCATAATCATATCGGCCGCTTGTGGAGTCTTTGTCACTGGGGCAATTGAGCATCATCGAGTGTGAAGGTCGTATCCGATATCATAGCTGGCCTTAAGGAGGAGAGAAGATTGGCAAGGATAGCATTGCAGCACATTGCAAGTTATAGCTTGGAGCAAAGGGCTCAAAGGTTGCATCAAGAGAAAGAGCAATGAGGTTCACAAGATCCTAGCCATGTCAAGTAGGAACACAATGAGAGGCAACACCGATAGGGAGAGCGCCCTAGAAGTTGACCTTATAGTCAGTGAGCTACTCACAAAAAGATTACTAGACAATACCAATGATGAGTAAAGTGTGGTAGCCATGCTGCAATTTCTTTAGCCACCCTATCCAATCTTCAATAGTCATGTGAGTCTTGTAAATTCTACACTTAATACATTTACCCATTAAAAAAAGAAGAGAGAATCGAAATGATTTATTAATGCATGCAAGAGGCCAAAATGACCTATGAGGCCAAAGTTACAAGTATCTCTAAAATGATACAAGCGTCTAGAGATAAACAATACAACAAAAGAGATCTAAATCTAAATGCTGAGTCCTATTGTAGAGAAGACCCTAGGAGGTTTTGAGCAATGATTTGATGTATACTCTTGTGTATACATCACCAACATATGTGTTGAGCTCTAGGACGCTTGGATTAGCCAAGTTGGACTACATGATCAATCAGTGTCTCTCAAGTAGATGTAAGTTGAGGTTGTGTAGGGGGCTCCTCAATACTCCTCTCAAGTGTAGGCTGAGTCTAGTCTAAGGCTGTCTAGGTGCTCCTTGTAAAGAAATTTGTGAGCAGTGTAGGCTCTACAAACTTGTGCTCTGTCTCTCAGAATGGTCTCTCTCAATCCTCGTATCCCCAAGAGAGAAAGGCCAAGGCATCTCTTGATAGTGTAGTCCATTACTATGGCATGCTCGCATGGGGCATGTCAACTATGGTAGCTTGATGCTTATGCAACATACACAAATGCTTGATGGTTTACTTCTCTTGGAGAGACCTCTTGAGTATATATGCAAGGGATGTATTTTGGAAAAAATGCATCGTTTTTTGTTTCCCCGTGATGTTGCTTTTAGAGCAGCTGCCAAATTATAGATTGTGCACTCAGATGTATGTATCCCATTGGGTGGTTGTTACAATTTTGTCACTTTCAATGATGACTTTACTTGTTTTTGTTGGGTCTAATCTTGGGTGAAAAAGTCAGAAGTGTATGATGAATTTTTGGCTTTGTAGCACTTGCTGAAAATCAATCTAACTGTAGGGTAAAGCTCTCCGTTCGGATCGAGGGGGGGAATACATGTCCTCTATGTTGAATTCTTTTTTGAAGCAGAAGGGCATTGTTCATCAGTACACTAATACTCCATACCAAAATGGGGTTGCATAGAGGAAGAATCGGTCACTCATGGAGATTTCCAAGTGTATGCTGAAAGTGAGGAGATTGCCACACAATTTTTGGATGGAAGCAGTTATGTGTGCTTGCCATGTCTTGAATAGGTGCCCCACCAAGGCATCAAAGAATGTCATGCCTTTTGAGGCTTGGAACAGTTGGAAACCTACTGTTGGACATTTTCGTACTTTTGGTTGTCTTGCATATGCACACATTTCCAAGGTACTCGGGAAGAAGTTGGATAACAAGGCTGTTAAATGCATTTTTGTGGGGTACAACAATGAGAGCAAAGGATATAGATTATATGATCCTATCTCTAAAAATGTATTTGTCAGTAGGGATATGGTTTTTGATGAAAAATCAGAGTTATCCCTTGTTGGTTTTGAGACATATCAGCCAACGATGTATTTGAAGGGTTGCTGCCCATTTCTTTCGGTGATACAGCTAGAGCTTTAGCAAGTGAACTTAATGTTCAGCCAACTGCTCCATTGGGTAATGTAGAAAATCAGCCCACGGCTGATCTGAATACTCAGCAAGGTGCTAAATTTGAAATTCAACAAGAGCTTGTACATGGTCACGAGGCTAGATAGCTGCCTAGATGGTATTTGCAGACTATGAAATATAGTCACTTGGATGCTCTTGTTGCTGATTGTACCAAAAGGCAATCTTGTATGCATGATGGTGCACATACCATGGAGTTTGTTATGGCAGCAAATACATTTGATGATGAGGAGCCTGAATGTTTTGAGGATGCATAACATAGTTTGCATTGGATGGCAACAATGCAAGCTGAGTTTGATTCAGTCATAAAGAATCAAAGATGGGATTTAGTGTCCTTGTGTGTTGGAAAGAAAGCCATTGGTACAAAGTGGGTCTATAAGCTGAAAAGGAATGCAAATGGATCCATTGACAAATATAAGGCCAGGCTTGTGGTGGCTAAGGGCTACGCACAGAAGAAAGGCATTGACTATGAGGAGACATTTGCTCCTACATCCCACATGACCACCATTAGGTCAATGGTTGCTTTGGTTGCCCATTATGGATGGACTGTGCATCGGCTTGATATAAAGACTGCATTTTTACACAAGGAACTTAAAGAAGAAGTGTATGTAGAGCAGCCCATTGGTTTTGTAATTGAGGGATCTGAACACTTGGTCTGCAAGCTGAAAAAGGCTTTATATGGTTTGAAGCAAGCTCCTCGAGCTTGGTATGAAAAGATTGATGCTTTTTTACTCAACCAAGGGTTCATAAACAACTCATCAGAGTCTACCCATTACGTATGTAAAGAGGGGGAACCCTTATTGGTCATATGTCTATATGTTGATGATCTTTTGCTTACACGGACACATGCTGATCATATTTCAGCATTCAAACAAAATTTGCAGCAAACTTTTGAGACGTCAAATTTGGGGCCTTTGCACTATTACTTGGGCAATCGGTACATTCATGATGCTACAGGCATTGGATTGTCATTGTTGAGATACATTGGTAAACTTCTTGGGAGGTTTGCTTACAAGATTGCAAGCCAATTTGTACATCAATGGAACCTGGACTGAAGCTGTCATTGCATGATGGTAGTGACTTGTTTGATATCCATACATATGCTCATGCAGCTGGATGTTTTATTTACTTATGCAACACAAGGCCAAACATGCAGTTTGTAGTTTCAGCCTTGAGCAGATATATGCATCAGCCACGCATGTCACATTGGCAAGTTGTCAAGCGTGTTTTCCCTTACTTGCAAGGTACTAGGACTCTTGGATTGCTTTATGCCAAGGGAGGACCATTGCACTTACATGCTTACAGTGATTTTGATTCGGCTCGTGATTATGATTCTTATCACTCCACTAGTGGCAAATGTTTCTTTCTTGGCTCATCTTGCATCTCTTGGCTTAGCAAGAAACAATCCACTGTTGCCACATCGTCATGTGAAGCTAAATATAAGGTAGCTTTCACTACCACAGTTCAATGTGTATTGGCTTAGACGCTTGTTAGCTGATTTGGAAGTATCGTATCTATCACAGAGCCTACTCCTTTGTTCACTCATAGTGAGAGTACCATTGCAATGGCATGAAACCCAGTGTTTCATGCACATGGAAAAAATATTGAGATCCATTATCACTTTGTTAGACAGAGGCTACATGTAGGTGATATCAGCCTTGTCTATTGTCCTACCATCAGTAATGTGGCAGACATCTTTACCAAAACTATTTCTCATGACAAATTTGAAGCATTTCACAATGCTTTAAATTTGATCTCCTTTGGTGGATGATCCTTGTATATTGATTACTTTTCATTCTAGGGGGATTTGTTGGGTTTGACTCATCCTAAAGTTCACAGGGGAGTGTCGGTGATCTTCAGTATGCGAGGTTTCCCCCCCCCCCCCCCCCCCCCAAACTCATCTCTTTTATTTTATATGTCTATAGTACACAATTTGGGCACTTATCGTGTTTTACACTCTTCAGGTGTGAACACCCTCTTACAATCCTAAGGTTTAAGGGTTGCACTTTGTACTTGCACCTTACACTTCAGACTATTGCATTGGGTGTCGTGCTCTTATACTCTTCACTGTCAATTGTACTCTCATCTGAGCTTCGATCTGTTCTTCCTCTTACAGATTGCTTCTTTTAGCTTGAGGGTCCTATCTGGGGTTATGGAAGCATGGGTTGTTTTTAGGGATAATGCACGTGTGTTGTCCCGACTCTATGGTATTCAACATGCTTTTTCTCTTCGAGTTGAATTGCAGCATTTACAAACTTTGTTGGCTCACTTGTTGTCTCTGTATCAATCAGAGGATACTATTGATGACTTGGTTAGATGCATTGAATGGTGGAAATGTAGAGTTCAATCTCTTCAAGAGGTGGAATATGCTAAATACAAATTGCTTGCCCAAGCGAAAGCTTTGCATGATAATAACTGTTAATCTCATTAGTTCTTTGCTCATTTACGCAAAAAATACGGTTGGGAAAATATTATGTATTTATTGGACGAGAAAGGTGAAATGGTTACTGAACTCGTCTCCATTATTTAAATGTGCATCGACTATTATAAATCTTTGTTGGGTCTATAGGAGATCCTTTCTGATGCTGTTCTCTCTGCTCGTCGATATATTTGTGACTTGGTTAGTAATCGGGTTAAGTTTGAATGGGTTGACTTGATGGAGGCTAATATCTCAGAGGCTGAAAGTGGAGGATGTGCTATCCCACTTACCACATAAGAAAAGCTCTGGCTGGGATGGGCTTCCTAATGAGTTGTTTTCACCTCATGTTGAGCAACTTAAGGACCCGTTAACTCTCCTGTGTCAACAAGTCTGAAATTTTGGTTTGATGCCTTAGATTGGAAGATTGCAGTGATTCGGTTGTTGCCCATGGTTCCTTCTCCGACTTCCTTGAAACAATGTAGGACCCATTTCTCTTATGGGTTCTTTGTATAAAATCTTTTCTAAAATCATTGCCAATAGATTGCAGAAAGTATTCACGCACTTGGTTCATCCACGCCAATATGGTTTCATTAAGGGATGGAATATCATGCATACTATTTTGAATGTTCAATTGGGAATTGATTATTCCAAAGCCTCTGGTCATCAGGTTGTTATGCTTTAGCTTGATCTTGAAAAGGCATTTGATTATGTCAGTTGGTCTTTCTTGCAGCAGTTGATGTCTACCATGGGCTTTGATCCTCACACGACTTCTCTTGTTGATACCATTAGTCAGGGTGCTGTGGCACGTATTGTACTTAATGGGGGGATCATTGATGAAATTGCCTTGTCTCCTTCTCTTTGGAAAGGCTGCCCTCTCAATTCTTTGTTATTTGCCTTAGTCACTCACCCAATGCTCTCTTTGTTGGATAAGTTGGCTGATCAAGGTGAGATGGTTGGTTTGTCTCTTCCCAGTGGTGCCCAACTTTTGGGTCAATCTTTGGCTGATGATTCCTTTATGTTTCTCAAGGCTGATTGGACGAATGTGAATAGGGCAATGGTTACGTGGAATCTCTTTGCTTTAACTTTGGGGCTTCATATTAATGCTCAGAAATCTACACTGATTTCTTGCATGGAGAGTGATTTGCAAGCTTTGGATTGGTAAGGAGCTGTGATTTTTAAAGGAGATATCACCCGACACTTGAGTTATCCTATTGGCGTGGATGTAGCTCCTCATGCCTTGCTTGATTGGATGTCATCCTATATACATGATCGGTTTATGTACTAGAAATCTCAAGGCTGGCCTCTTCATGCATGACTTAAAGTTGTTCAATGCATCATGATCAATATGGTCTCGTTTTTTCTACCCGTACTTTCTTGGACTAAGAAGTTTCTTTGGGAACTTGTTCAACCTATCCACTTCATGTTGTGGAAAAAGAAAGGGAATCGTTTGGGGCCAAGTGTGGATTTCTTGGCAGCTTATGTCACTACTCCTAAACGGATGGAGGGAGCAGATTTATTAGATGTTAATTTCCATATGGTTACTTTGAGATTGGCAATTTTGCAGGTTTTTTGTGTGTATAGTCATCCCTGGACTAAAATTGCAAAAATTTTCATTGAAAAGATTGGTATCTCGCATGGTCGCATGGTTATTCAAGTTTATTGGTGGCATGTGCTGAATTCCATGAGGTCTATTAAGGTCTCCCAGTCTTTTCTTCTTTCTCATTTGATTGCATCCTAGCGTTTCGCATTTTGGTGCCCTCTTGATCTTTATGAGGAGGAGAATTTGCTGCAAGGAGAAGTGCTGGCTACCTCCACGTTCTTGGACTGGCCCGATGAAGACTTCCAACGAGATACATTTAATTGGATGGCTTGCTTGGGGTTGGAGACAGTCCATGATTGTGTCATTGTTGGGCAGCCCCGTCTTTATTTTTTCCAGTGCATTCGTCAGTACTTTCGGGTGCCTCATGGCTATAATGACATTTGGTTGTTCTTATAGGAGCAGCTTCTAAGGTACTATCCATTGCTTGCTTTACAGTCCTTGTCTCCTTGGTGGGATTGGATGTTTGTGCTACCTAATGATTTCAAGAAAAGGTCGGCTAATCAAATCTATCATTAGATTGTCAAGGCCAAGAGATGGGTTACTGGAAAGGCCAATAAAATATGACATATTTAGGACAACAAAAAGAAGTGGCAGGAACGATTTCTTCTGTGGAAGTCTGAGATTCCTTATCAAGGTAAAGTTTGCATATGGTTGCTTTGAGACTCGCCCTTTTGTAGGCATTGTGTGTTCAGAGTCATCCCTCGTCAGATATTGCAAAATTTATCATAGAAGAGACTGCCATCTCTCATGGTAGCACAATTATTTAAGTTTCTTGGTGGCATGCACTT
This sequence comes from Lygodium microphyllum, assembly GCF_053477565.2. Lineage (NCBI taxonomy): Eukaryota > Viridiplantae > Streptophyta > Polypodiopsida > Schizaeales > Lygodiaceae > Lygodium > Lygodium microphyllum. The sequence goes on along the minus strand of NC_141147.1, from coordinate 151,077,662 downwards.
AACTCTACAAAGCCTATTAAGGTCCCTATTAAGGTCTCCCGGTCTTTTTTCCTTTCTCATTTGATTGCATTCTGGTAGGAGATGTTATGTTTTGCAGTTTGGTACCCTCCTGATCTTCGTAAGGAGGAAAATGCGTTGCAAGGAGAAGTGCTAGCTACCTCCAGGTTGTTGGATTGGCCTGATAAAGATTTGCTACGAGATAAGTTTAATCACATGGCTCGTTTGAGGTTGCAAACAGTCCATGATGGTGTTATTCTTGGGTAGCCCTGTCTCTATTCTTTCCGGTGTATTCGTTAGCACTTTTGGGTGCCTTGTGGTTATCATGACATTTGGTCGTCCATACATGACAAGCTTCAGAGGTTCTCTCCTTTGCCTACTTTATAGCCATCGTCTCCCTGGCGAGATTGGATGTTTGTGCTTTCTGATGATTTTGAGAAAAGGTCAGCTAATCAAATCTATCATCAGATGGTTGAGGTCAAGAGATGAATCATCGGAAATGCTAATAAATTATGGCATATTTGGGATAGCAAAAAGAAGTGGCAGGAAAGATTCCTCCAACTTTGGAAGTCTAAGGTTGCTTATTGGGGGTCTTTCAACTAGGGATGTGTTGCGTGCTCGATTGTTCGCTCCACACCAGCTGTCCTTTGTGTGATATTTGAGTGTTAGAGTCTTGGTGATTTGTGTCTGCTCTATTTTCTTGGCCGACCTGATGGTCTGATGTAAATATTGCTACTTAATTCAATTATCTTCATGAAAAAAGAGAGAGAGAGGACTTGTTAGAGAACAATCATCCATTCTTGGGTTTTGAGCAAGATACTTCCATGGCCATTTATAGCTGCAGCATGCAGGTCTCTTTTGTTTTTTGTGCTTGACGGGTCTTTGGCACATCTATTGGACAAGCAATGCATTCATTTTTTATACTGCCTCAAATATCCATGGTCATATGGACTGTGCACAAGGATGGTTATTGTGGCAAGATAGTTCCCTGGTTTCTGCAATGCGATCTTCAAAGATGTGGATGCTCCATGAATGGATACCATCCACTCCACCCCACTTGTCCTCATTTTGTGATAGCCCTGTGTTTTCTGAAGCCTTTTGCCTTCATGTGCTGTTTTCTACATGTCTTTGAGTTTGCTTGGTTGGTCAAAAGGCTCTTTGTAAATATCTCGATTCAGTAATTCAAGCTTATTCACAACAAAAAAGAGAGCTGAAAATGGCAAATAAGCCCTTCCAAAACTGATCACACATTTTAACTTGCTATTTAAATTTAGCCCCAATATGTCATATAGGCCTCACTGCACTTGAAAACATATGTGCTTGCACAAACTTTGGCAAAAACTTTCGCCAAACATTCATTAAATTGAGAATTCGACATTTTCAACCTTGAAAACTCAAAATTTCAAAGAGTCTGGACTCAATCCTTGATTCTGCCCTAGTGTCACAAGGACCTACCTTCAGCACATGCGCGTATCCTTACAGTATAAATGCAATGGCCACCATGCCCAGAGATGGGGATACTAGATTGAAGGCTTTAGTTGAAATGGTAAGTGTAAGTTCAAATTCTAGTGACAGCCTCAACCTCTCTTCAATGCTCACAAGGCTATGTGGAACAAGCATGAGGAGACAGATTTCAAGGCCTTGATGATGGCAGCAGCAAACTTGACCTCAAAGCCCTAAGTGTAAATTCACACACAGGATCTAGAAAAGTACAGCAAGGTGCGATGTACTAACTACCACATGTTGGAAGAATGAAGGGTGCTATTCAAGATTATTTGAGCTTTCCACACTCCTCTCCCAACTCTAAATCTCTTGAGCATTTGGTTTAACCTTTGAGGGTTATCAAGGGTCTCCAGAACCACTTTTTTGGATCTCAGTGATGACACAACGATAATAAACACATTGTTTTACCTAGAGTCCAATATCAATCATCAGCATAGCTACATGTCCAGTGACTGAGACCAGCTAATCTGCACCTTTGGAAGTGTTGGAGGTGTCAAGGATGTTGGTTAGGACATCTCTTCCGCAGGTGAATTGCTAAGGACATGTTTTGCAAGGGGCATCATCACAGCCAAAGGCTATGACTGCTTTGATTCCTGATTGGAAGTAGTAGCGGCTAGTTTAGTGGACTAGCTACTACTGGTAGACTGCGGTGTCAAGTCCTTAAGTAGATCAAAAGTGGTCATGTCTTTTGTTGACCTTTATGCATTCACTTGTGCAAATCGAGCATCAATTGAGCTAGCCACAGTGGATTGCACAAGCACATCCTTAGGCTAAGAGCTAAGGGTGGTGTCATGTCCCGCATCTTGGACATTTGGAAGCGCACATTGCTTGTGGGGAGACCCCCAATGAGAAGCTTCCAAAGGAAACCTTTCCCTTGATAGGGAAGTTTTGACTTCCATAATCAAAGCAAGCAATCCCTCCACTTAGCTGTACTGTCGACCAAACTTTGTTAGTGTTTTCTATAATCCATCTCTTATCCTCTACCATTTGGTGGTAAATTTGATTAGCTAATCACTTTAGAAAATCCTCATGTTGCACAAATGCCCAATCCAACCATAGCGATAAGGGTAAAGGAGCATACAAGAAAGAGTGCCTTTGAGGGCAGTCCTCCAAGGTCGATCAGAGGAACCTGTAATCTCTTGGAATTCAGAAGTACTGGCAAATGCGGTGGACAGGATAAACCCTCACTTGACCTGAGATAACAGCATCTTGGATCGTCTTTAGGCACAATCTCACCATCCTGTTAAATTTAGCCCTTTGCAATTTCTTGTCAGGCCCCTCAAGCAGCCTAGAAGTAGCCAACACCTTTCCCAACCTGGGATAACAGCATCTTGGATCGTCTTTAGGCACAATCTTGCTAGGCAGACTCTTTCTGAAAACCATCAGAGGGGTCCCCTAGAGCTGCACAATGCTAGGCAGACTCTTTCTGAAAACCATCAGAGGACTGTTACCAGGGAAAGTGTAGAACCCCTATTTTAGCATGAGAGTACAATCATGAAATAGTGTTTGAAAAACAATTAATTCTTGCAATAATAGTGACAAGAAATCCATTGAGGCCCTTTCATGCACAGCAGTGTTCTATTTGAACCAAAAGACATTTGCATCCACAAGGCCCTCCTTTCTACAGTATCCAAATAGTATGATTCAAAAATAGGTCATCATAAAACAAAATTTCCTGCAAGGCTGTTACAGTAGCTCAATAAGTTGCATACCATCTGCAGATAAGGTAGAATGCCAGCCCAACCATTTCCCAGCCACCAGAGCTGCACCTATAACTCCAACATCCTGGAAGAATTGGAATCATGGTTTAGGAGTACATGAATACAGCCTTTCCCCGATACTAAATTCTGAATCAAAGATCACCAATTTCTCAAAAGTCTGCCAGTGTAATGAGAGAAATTGAATGTGAATCACAATAAAAGGTGATACTAAACTGGCTATACATTTGCACTTTAGATATAGTGTACTAACCTGCGCATTCTCTAAGACATCAACAGTTTGCTCAAAGACATTTGCAAGTATCATAGGCCAAACAGGAGACCTGCCATTTGAAACAATACATACACACCATGAAATTGTTTTTCTCATATTATAAGAACCTTGATTCACAACCAATGTTTACTGAGTATAATGGAAACATTTCTTTTAATATTCATAAAGATAAGATAAAAAATGCTAATGATGACTTTCTATGGAAATGAAATTCTTTCATGTACTATGAGACTCCAATTATGTTACATTAAAATCCATGAGCTTGATACATTAACAGACAGTACATATGATCCTCCCTCTCATGACAGCAGAACTTAGCATCTCCAACTTTATTCTTCCAATATCAAGGATGTTACAAAAGATGGTGAGGTGGTGTAACTCTCCTTCCCCGGGCATTGCGTATTTCATGTTGTCAGCACCACTGTCTGCTGAATTTCATGATCACCAAAAAGGTCTGACTGTCTCAAACCCAAAATGTTAAGGACCTCCAGTCTCCCTCTTCTGTCAGAAACTTTCTCAAAGGGTGAGTATTTAAACCCAACCTTTTGCTTGGGTCTTAACATGTAGGTTAAAACCTCGGGTTCTGATATTGTGTTAGAAAGGGGTTTGCATGTCTCCTTCCTAGGAGGTATGCAGGTTTTATGTGACAGATCTGAATATAAGGATGCAATTTTTCAAAGACAACAAAAAGTGGACATTACTGTATAAGTGTGTGAAAATCTTTACATATGAGATTTCTTTCTAAAGCAGAATTTAGAAAGTACCAGGAAATTGACAAAAAATGTTGTTGTCATACATTAATGATCATGGCTGACATAGCACTCACATATCAGCCTTGCTCTTCTAGAGAAGATGATCCCATAAGTGGACACATTTCAAGCTTTAAAAATCTTGAAGATCAGCTTGTATATACAGGATGCAAATTATGAGAGCCTCATTTCTCAGGATTTGCAGAGGGAACAGAAAAATTCAGTTATGGATAATCCTTCTTCAATAAAACCAGCCTATGCACCGTTAATCTCGCCGCTTCTCAAGCATTTGACGTGGGTTTCTCGATTTGATTACCAAATGCTGACAAAATCTGTGCATATAGTTTTAGAACATAGATGGTGTGAACCAAATGAAATTGGTATCTTTAAGTATGGATGAGCAATCTCCGGCACTCTAATAAGACGTGAAACACCTGATGCATGGGCTCCACCATACATCCAAGTGATATATGATCTCTGGGTGAAAAGCCCCAAACTAGTGGCTTGTACAAACACTCAATCCCTCTTTCAATTCATGGAGAAAGCGATCTAGTTCCCAATTCGTCCCATCTTCCCAACAATTGGAAGCATTTTAGATGCCAACTTGGACCCCATTACTAGCAGGAGTCTATATGCATAACATGTTTCCTAGTTAAAAAGGTAGAGATAAAGATAGAGCCGAGAGATAGGGGTAGGTATAAAGAGTAGGTAGGAAATGAGGTAATGAATAGATAGAATCCTGAAATTATTTACAGACTAATATTGAGATTAAAGGTTCAAGAATCAAGAGTATAGACTCACCTTTATGATGGCTTGTTGGATGTGCTTATATATGAATGCCTTAGTTCTTCTTTTTCCCTTGACAAGCACATCCACAACCTACAAAAAGTACGTGTGCATCCATACTTCACCCAACTGGCAAAAAGCAGCTCGAGGTACTTATTAATTTTCTCCCTCTCTACATCTAGCTTTTCTATAAACATGTTTGTGTAACTCCATGCCATCCCTCACATGATCCCACAGCAACTGTGGCCTTCTCAATCCTGCTCTGTCTATCCATTCTAAGATTGTGGAAGGGGAGATTGCACTCAATGATGGTGCATACCTCTACATTCCTTTGCTGCTCCCAAAGAAATGACAGTGGGCTTGAGACACCTCCTCTAGCCTCAACAAGAGTGCTTGTCTCTTGGGCCTCTCGCACCCAATGGTGGTGGTGGCGAAGGCAGCTGAAGCCATTGAATGGGTCTATGAATCGATCCATAGTAGCTTACCTGAAGGGATGGCTACGGATGTACACATATCACACAAGACAATCTCCTCTTGAACTTGGGAAATGCTCACAGAGACCTCATCACATGCATTTGAAAAGGGGGAGGTAATTTTATTATGTAATTGGCTACCCTTTTGAGGGTTTTTGGGACATGGGCTGCATTCTCCACCCAAGTTTGTGGCCGAGAAGCCTTATGACACTACTAGTTTTGATCTTGCCATTTTCTTCCCGGTGAAAAATGTGGCTAATTAAATTACTTAGAAGGTTTTTACAACGAAGTACACATGCTCTACAATCTAAGCAGAAGCTAAAACAAAATCACAAAGCAAACATAAATACAAGCCTCTCAAGGGGGTTTGGGGGATACAGGGGAAAGAAGCCATGGAGAAGTGTACTGCCACCTACAGCTGCCAGCCTACGTTGTGAAGAACAAGTGTAGAGGAAGTGGATGATGGAAGTCTAGTATTCTACCAAGGTCGCATATACAGATAGGCATTTGCTGTCAAAAATTAGCTAACAGTGTGCCTTCTAGATGTATCATCTATTGAGGCTGCCAATAATCTCCCACACCCTAGAGCATGCCACAATGGGCTCCAATACCTAGCACAGGGGCAATGCATCGAGGCTGACCACAACATAAGAACCTACCTCAATGATGAGGATCATGGCAAGCCTCTTACAATATGTGGCACCCCTAGCTCACTCCCTGCTAGAAAAGGTCCCCCAAGATATGCACCCCTGGCTAGGCACCACACGGAAGAGAATACAACAAACTCCTATCCACACCAATTGAGCTACCTTGCCAAAGTGTGTTTGGAGTTTCCAAGTGCTGCTATGGGCGATCCCTTGCAAACACCATCCTGCTGCAGTTGGGTCAACTGGCTTCAAATTGCCAAGCTCCTATGTGTGAGAAGCTAGATAAATAGGACACCCTCCATGGCCTCTAGCTATCCACAAATGTAACCAAAAAATTCAGTGAAAAGCATTTGTTTGATGTTGTGCTTCACTCAATGCCAACCACACAAGAACCTAGTCCATCTCCTCTTGTTTGAGAAAATGTCTTTTGACCCTGGCATGTAGGCCAAGAAGTTCTATGGCTTCTTGGTGAGTGCCATGGCCAACTATAATCGTGCAATGTGCAGTAAGTGACCAAAATGTGTATTATAAATACACAAATGAAAAATAATGTGACCGGGGAGAAAAACCTCTCTTATGGAGAGTAAAAAGTGCCCTAGTGTCCTACGTGCGGATCATTGAAACTCTTGTGTGAGCATAGGCGTGAGTAAAACCCAACACCAACTGCTGCAAATGAGCAGTGTCTAGACACATGTATCCCTAAGAGAGACTAGGGATCCATTGCACTTACAGAAGATAGGATCCTTCCATGCATCTTGAGCTTCAATTGCAAGAATAAAGGTGTCCCCTAGGACTCTTGTTCCTCATTTTCCATGCTTGGAAGTCCCTGCCTTGGCCTTTCTAGTCCTTTAATGTCTCCAAATTGTTGAAGAAACTCCAACAATCCAAGAGTCCACCTTGGGCAAACCTGCTACAATCTCCAGCCAAAATCCCAAATGTACACCAACCTTTGTGGGTGCATAGATGTTGAGGATTCCAAGGCACAAGTCCCAAATGTCAAGCATGACTCTTAGTACTCTCTTGGCTGCAATTGTGTCATGGTCACACACTCAAGATGTCAAGCTCAAGCCAATCAAAGTACACTCTCCAGCTCTCTTGCTGTGGGCGCCGATAGAATACTCCCAGTTAGTATGACTTGCTTGAGAGTACCTTCCTCACCTTGGGGCCTCTTGCTCCACTATCGTGAAAGTTGTTCACGTTTCATGATGCTAGGTGCACACTTGGGAAAAGTCTAAAGGTTTGCCAAACAAGCATTTGCTTGGTGTGGATGAAGGAGATTTGCATGACATGCACTGGTGCTTGGTGGCTAGCCTAGAGGGCAAACTCCATTCTCCATGGTGGTCCTAAGATAGAGGAGGGGGGTGATGGTCACACTTTGACTCACAACAAAAGCATCTAGAAGCTAGGCTTAGAGGCACACCTTATGGCTGGTGGTACATGGAGGCTTGGCGGTGGGAAGCTGGCTTGCCCAGATGCAGAAGGAGAGAGGTTGTATGCGATGCACACAGCAACCTCTCGAAACCCCAAAGCACTGCCTTTGGTCGTGAGGCGGGGCAGCTCCTGTGGAGAGGAGCATGCTGCATCCTTCGTCGTATAGCACCCAACCTTGGATGTATCTCATGGGGAGCTTTTTGCTGGCAGGCGCTCAACCAGGGCTGTCACCTTCTCTATGAGGCCGGGATGCAGGACACAATATTCATGATCGAGGCAGGGTCGTGTGCAGTGGTTGGTTTGGAGGCTTTACCCATCCGCCAGGTATTGGAGCCCACAACAGACCGCTCTGGGGTATGGGAAATCATGGGGAGTCTTACTGGTTGGCATATCTGGAAGGCGCGGTATCAAGAGGCCTTCGGCGGAGAGACTCTCAGTACAGGCGACCTTAGCAGAGCTTTGGACCTCCATCATCCACTCCCTCCGCGGCCAATGGGATTAGGTGCAGGGCGAGTCCAGGGCTCGTCAGGAGCTCGGATGTCATTTCATGCGCACTTGGGGCGGCCAAGACCTATTTTTCGTGATGCAAGTAGGCAGCCCCAGATGGTGATACACCCCCCCTCCATGGCTTCTTGCCTCCATCCCCCCCAAACCGCCTTGAGAGGCTTGTATACATGATGTATTTGTGACCTCATCACTCAGCTCTAGCTTGTCTATAGAGCATGAATACTCCGTTGTAAATAGTTTTTTTGAGTAATATAATCAGCCACATTTTACTTGCAAAAAAAAAAAGGCTTAGAGGCACACCTTCGAAGCCTGGCAGAATCGGTCAACTTGTGCGAACACCCATAGGTAATATCCACTGTGGCGGACCCCAAATGAGGATATTCTCTACCTCGTGCCTCCAATTAATGTCCATCATGGACCTCTGCCACTAATGCAGTCAAAACTCTAGCCCAGTCTCTCCCAACCACTAAGAGACATGCTTTGACACCTGGTCCTATAAGACGTCCTCCACAAGAAGTGAGAACTTCACCTAACCCACAAATCCCATGTAGGACCAAGGATTGAAACAAAAAAATTCCTGTGGGAGAAGCTATGCATGTTGGGGAGAAGTGTTGCATGCTGCTGGTGCTAAGGAGAAGTTGCGCATATTGGGGGAAAGTGCTGTGTGTAAGGGCGACTCGACTGCTAACAAAGGGAAGTAAAAAGGGTATGGAGCTCCTTGCTCTCCATGGTTGAGGCTAAAAGGGGCAAAGAGGGGGAGGGGCGGGAGGGTTTACATCTTGGGACATCTGGATGGGCACTAGTAGCATTGATCATAGTGGTTATGAAGTGACTTAGTGCAAATGTACTAAGGGCACTTTGGGGTTAGGGAAGCCAAGTCCTATTTATAGGACTCAAGGTCCTATTGTGCACATTCATTGTGTGATCACCACTCTTGGACTCTTTGCCTGTTAGTGGCCGACGAATTTGAACATTGGGATGGTGTGAGCTGGTGGTATGGGACACCAACCCTTGGGTTGTGATCATGATCCAAAGATTTGCTAGCTTCGAGCTTAGGGGTGAGCTTGTTTGGCTCTATGGCTTTTTTTTTTCAAGTAAAATGTGGCTGATTATATTACTAAAAAAAATTGATTACAATAGAGTGCTCATGCTCAACAGACTAGTTGGAGCTGATGCAAAGTCACCAATACATCATGTATACAAGCCTCTCAAAGCGGTCTGGGGGGGATGGGGGCAAGAAGCCATGGGGGGGGGTATATCGCCAACTAGGGCTGCCTGCCTGCATCACCAAGAACAGACCCTGGCCACCCCAAGTGCGCATGAAGTGACCTCGGAGCTCCTGATGAGCCGTGAACTCGCCCTACACCTGATCCCATTGGCCGAGGAGAGAGTGGATGATGGAGGTCCAAAGCTCTACTAAGGTCACATGTGTTGAAAGTCTTCCTCCGCCGAAAGCCTCCTGACACTGCGCCTTCTAGATATGCCATCCAATAAGACTTCCTATGATCTCCCATACCTTCGAGCGGTCTGCTGTGGGCTCCAGTACCTCGCAGATGGGTAGAGCCTCCAAACTGGCCAATGTGCATGACCCTGCCTCGATACTGAAAATCGTGTCCTGTATCCCGGCCTCATACAAAAGCTGACGGCCTTGGCTAACTGCCTGCCAACAGAAAGCTCCCCATGAGATACACCCAAGGCTGGGTGCTATACGGCAAAGGATGCGGCATGCTCCTCTCCACACGAGCTGCGCCTCCTCACATGACCAAAGGCAGTGCTTTGGGGTTTCCAGAGATTGCTGTGTGCAACACTTACAACCTCCCTTCTTCTGCATTTGGGCAAGCCAACTTCCCACTGCCAAGTCTCCATGTGCCACCAGCCATAAGAAATACGACACCCTTCTCGACATCCAGCTATCCCATAGGCAGCGGCAGAAGGCCCGTCGGAACGGCTCCGTGATGTTGTGCTCCGCCCAGTGCCTGCTACATGACGGCGCCCAGTCCATATCCTCCTGCATCAGTACATATCTGCCAATCTTGGTAGCGTACTCTAGGAACCTGGGTGGCTTCTTGGTAGTGTACTCTAGGAACTTGGGTGGCTTCTTAGAGACCGCAGAGGCCGCCTATAGCCACTCTCCTGGATCCCACTCTAGCTCATCAAGTGGTCTGCCCTCTCAGATCCAAAGGTGCCACTCCTTGAGCTCCTTCAAGAAAACATAGGGGTCCAGTCGCCATGTCTTCCCCTGAAGGCCGACCACCTGAATCCTCCTCCAAGAAAGGGCGGCAATCCCCTCATCCTGCTGCCCTCTCTCAAGGGCCAAACGTCCCCCCTCTTGAACGACGAAGAAAGTCCCCTATGGGGCACCACCCACTCTACCTGCTACCTGAAGGGGGATGCCTGCTGGTGAAAACCTAGTTGCCCATACCTCCCCGGGCTCTATTGGCTCTCGTTTCGGGGAAGCAAGCCACTCTAGAGGTATTGTTGCGTCTATCTCCCTTCTCCTGAATTCCACTCCTCTCTGGCAGCCTGATACTCACTACAACACCTCCTCGTCTGCCATCCTGTACACCTCCCACCATGTCCTGATGGCACAAGCCGGGCAGGCCTCCCACCTAGCCCACTAGATGTGGGGGCGTTCACCTATTTGTGCCCCTTCCCGATCTTTGACCTGGGGGTTCCAAATCACTAGGTGATGGTCTAGTTGCTCCTCTAGCCTGGGGGGCTCTGGATTAAGGCCTTTTAAAGGCCCTGCTACACGCGGAGTAACTTGCGAAGGAAAGGTGATCTTGGAGGGGTGATCTGGGCAGACGTGAAGATCCATCACACCACCAAGCTTCGGTCTACAGTCCTGAAGGCCCTTCTACAATAAGACCTTCCAAGTCTACCTGCCTGGTATGAGACCGCGGACAACTAGCTTGCCCAAGAGGGCCATACTCTGATACTCTGGGTCTATGATCCCAAGCCCTCCCTCTGACCTATGTCGTATGATGGTCGCCCACGCCACCTTGGCCTTGGAATCCCTGGAACCATCACACCCTGACCAAAGGAAATTCCGCACTAGGCGGCGAAGCTGCCCTACGCACAATGAGGAGAAGCACCAACATGAGGTGATGTACCAAGCCGTCGCTAGGAGGACCTGGTCAACCAACAGGGCTCGTCCGGCTAGTGAGAGGCGAACTGTGCTCCAGTAGGTCAGTTTCCTCCGAATAGAATCCAGGAGAGGAAGAAACTGCTGGGCAGGAGTGATGTGGAGTCCCACCTGAAACCCTAGGTACCGGACGGTCTGCCCTCTACTCATCCATCTAAATCCCAGGTGGACGCCCCACTCCGTGCAGGAGTCCGGGTTTGTGAGGAAACCAACCGACTTTCGCCAGTTGATTTTCGCTCCCTCTGCAGAGCAGAACATGTCAAGAGCCACCCGTACTCTCTCCAGGATCAACTCATCGTCCTCTATGTATAGGGCTGTATTATCTGCGTACTTTGAGTCTAGCAACTTAGTCTCCTCTCTCACTAGAAGTCGGAGGCCACGTAATCCACTCACACGTGACCTGAGAAAGTGAGATCACCTCTGCGAAGAATAGAAACGCATATGGGGCCAGGGGGCAGCCCTGTCGAACCGATCTCTCCAGCCGAAACTCCTCTCCTCGCCTTCCGCCTATAAGAATCCTGCTGGTGGATGATCTATACAGGGCGGAGACCCCACGAATCCAAGCTTGGGGGACCCAACCTCACCATGGTGCCCTCTAGGAAATCCCAGTTCACCCTGTCATAAGCTTTCTCGAAATCCAAGAGTAGTACGGCCAGTCTTTGCCCACTGTGCTGAGCCCACTCTGTCACCTCAAAGAAGGTGATACATTGTCTAGGATGCTCCTATCTTGGACGAAGCATGTCTGTGTGTCATGGATGATATAAGGAAGCACGGGGTGTAGTCGCCTACCAATCATCTTTGCCAGTGCCTTATAGGCCACTGACAATAAGGTGATCGGTCTCCACTGGGAAAGCTCTTTGGGGGAGACCGGTTGGGGAGATCGGTCTTCTCCCCCTTTGGGGAGAAGACTGATAAGACCTGCCGAGAGACTCCTTGGCATCTGTCCTGAAGTGAAAATCTCCGGGAAGGCCCTCAGTAGGGGGTCCTTCACCACTTCCCAGTAGGTAGTGAAGAAGGCCTTAGAGAGGCCATCCTCCCCTGGGCATTTCTACCCATCCTGTGTATGGAAAGCCTCCTCTAGTTTCTTCTCTATGAAGGCGGCTAGGAGGGAGCGTCCCACCTCCTGTGTGACGAGGGATGGGATGTGATCCCATACCTACTATCTACATCTCTGTTCTCTAGCTGAAGCTGTCTCCTGCTGAAAAAGGCATGTGTGATAGTCGGTGGCAATCTCAATCACCTCGTCTAGGCTAGAATGGGTCCTCCCATACTAATCCTGAAGGTTGCGTATCAACTCTCTTGCGGTGCAGGGTTGGTGCAACTTGAAGAACTCCCTGCACATCGTGTCCCCCTTCCACGCCCAGAAGGCTACTAAGGTTCGGAAAGAGAACTCCGAGCGCTTGTCCTCTAGGCCAGCAATGGCTGCTCGCGCGCGCACCTCCTGTGCGTGGAGGGTGGGATCCCCTAGTGCCTCCTGCAATAATCTGTGCGTGGCTGCAAGGTCCTGCCAAAGTGCTCTCTCCTCCTCCTAACACTGCTGCTTGGTCTGTATGGCTGCCTCTTGGCAGATTTTGCTCGACTCGGCTAGGACCTCTGCAACCTCCTCTGTTATCTAGTCCCTTCTTTCCCACTCTTTGGTCCAAAACTGCTCTATCTGTCTCGTCACCTCCTCCCTCCTATAGATCGAGTTAGGGATCCGACAGGATCGTGTGTCTAGGGTGAATGCTGGGGGGTCAAGCGTCAGGAGAACTGGGCAATGATCGGACAACGTGGTGCCTGCCAACTACTCAATCTGGCCTCCACGAGAGCCTCCCCACTCTCTAAAATAAAACCTATCCAACCGCTCCAACAGGACTCCACCTAGCTGCCTGTATCCCCAAGAGAAGTCCAACGACCTCTCCCTCCTGTGGAAGGCAAGATCTCTCCAAGCATCACGTGCTCCGACTGCAAGCAAAAAGACCTCCCATGCCTCCTGCTCCTTTCGAGCCATGCCCTGGTAGTTTCTGCCTCTACCTTGATGGTCGTCCAAAGCCTCCAGGTTGTTGAAATCTCCTCCAATGATCCAGGAGTCCACCTCTAGGAGTCCATCTGTCATCTCCACCTAGAACCTGTTGCATGCCCTAACCTCCGTAGGGGCATAGACATTGAGGACTCCAATGCATGAGTCCCCAATATCTAATCTGATCCATAGAACCCTTCCTGCCACTATCGTCCTGTGGTCTCGTACACAAGCGGTGAGACTCGGGCCAATAGAGGTGCATACGCCTCCACTCTTGCCGTGGGCACCTATGGCGTGCTCCTAGTAAGTGCGCGAGCTGCCCCGAAGTACCTTCCCAACCCGCTGGGCTTGGGTGGGGGTGAGCTTGTGCTCCTACAGAAGCAAGATGTCGATCCGTCCGGCAAGGGCAGGCTGTAGCTCCTGCCGAACAATCAACTTTCTTGAACCATGTGCCCCACTATAGTGGAGACTATTCACATTCCAGGATGCAAGGTGTAAGCTCATGGGGAAACCTGTGATTGATCCAACAGGCATCTGTTCGGTGCGGATGCTGCTGATGAGGAGAAGAGACTACGAGGCATGCAAGTGCGCTTTGCCGCCAGTGTGGACGGTGAACTCCAGTCCCCCATGGTGGCCCTCGACTGGACCATAGGGGTGATAGATGCTCCAGGTGGTACTATCAATGCATCTATCAGCCATGCTGAGAATCGCGACTCTGTACACTGGTAGAAACGGGCCGCCTGTGCCGGGGGCCACTCGATCACCTCCCTCGGAGCTCTCCACTGTGGGGGGGGACTCAAAAGATAATGCTCAAGTGTGGGACCTTGGCACCAGCCCACCAGTTAATGTCCATCATGCAACCAGGCCACTGTTGTGCAAACAGTGCTAATCCTTCATCTCCCATCCATTGGGAGATGTGATCTACCACCTGACTCTTCAACTCCTCAATCTGTGTGGTCGTCCACTCTCTTGAGTGAGAGGATTGAAGAAAAAAGGCGTAGTTTGGTCCATCCGGTGGTGCTAGTAGATGGACCTTGCCCCTCCTTACGAACCACAAAGATCCCCACCTCTAGAGGTAGTGGGAACTCTCCGCGCTCCGCAACTCTCAGGTAGGACCATGGGCCACTGCCCAAGAACTCCTGTGGCAACAACTGTGCCTATCTTGAGAAGGTGTGGTGGGTGGAAGGGGCAGATGAGCTGGTGGCTGTGTGGGAGGGGGAAAACTACTGGTGCGCAAAGGAGGTAGGTGTGTGTGGCTCATCACCTCCTGTGGGAGGAGGGGGGGTGGGTCTGGGAGGGATCACCTGAACCGAGTGCGGATTAGGGGGGGTGATCGGTAGGGGGGTTGCTGGGGGGGAAGAGGATCGAGGGACGGTGGGATGGATGGAGATGCATGGTAGGTGCGCGGGGGGGGGGGGGGGGGGGGGGGGGCGCCTTGGAGAGGGGGGGATGTGGGCCAAGGTCAATGGGGGGGGGCATGGGATGTGTGGGGGGGGGGGGGGAGGGGGGTGCGGGGACTATAGGAACTCGGGCGAGGCAGTCTATGGCGCGGGTGGAGGATGTGGGGGGCTGCAGTCCTATATGGTGGGACGGACAAGGGGGGCTGTGGAGTGCTTTGCCGAGGGGGCGTTGCTTGCCCGCGTGCCCCCTGTTGACGAGGCTGGGTCTGATGAGCTGGGTGCGCCCCCCTGCCATCTCCCTCTCTGTCATCTCTGGACCTGTGTGAAGCCGTCAGTGTCCACCTGTGGGCTTGTCAGTGGAGCCGCCTTGGCGAAACACGTACAAATTGCTGCCTGATGCCCAAAATCGTGGCACCGCAGGCACTGCCTTGGTTGCCCAGTCACAATGACCTGCTGCCTAAAGGAGTGCCCGCCTGCCTCAATCGCTAGGAACTGTGGGATATTCTTGACTTCTTTCACTGCCACCCGTACCTTTGGGACTCCTGCTGCTATCACTGCATCCGCGAAAGACGCGGGAAGGATAGTGCCGAAGAGCCGTCCAAAGTCTTCCACCAACTGGCAATACTCAACCGCCAAGGCCGGGGAAAAGAATGGTGACCGGGTGCCGAAGAAACTTGTTGTGGAGTGCAAACGCCTCCACAATAAAGCCACTGTACCAAGGGACCATGTATATGACCCCCTTCGTGGACGCATATGGTGCATTGGCGAGTAACTCGCGAGCTCCGTTCGCCGAGCTGAGCCGGACCATGAAGATCCCTTGGCCCAATAGGACCGCCTCCACGATCTGCGCTGAGCCGATGCGCAACGTGGAGTAAAGCCAGTCCCGAAGCTGCCCTGGCTAGGGAATGTCCTACTACCTGACCATAAATCATTGTTTCCATTAGCTCGAGCTCCTTAGCTCGGATGGCTAAGAGCTGCTCCTCAGAGAGGACTACGCGCAAGGTGTTTGACTGGGGGGGCACTCGCTAAGTGCATCGGTGTTTGACCAGAGGTTTCCTTTGCGTGTCCCTTCTGAGAGAACTACCAATTACATCGCGGTGCTACCTGAGGGGGGGGGGGGGGATTGCTGCAGATAGAGGGAGCAACTGGAGGGTGGGGGGGATCAATGGCGGGGGGGGGGGGGGGGGGGAGGGAAACACTGCTGTTTTTGATACACCGCGGGCGGGTCCGAGGTTTCGGACGGGGGAAGCGCACCGTTTGGGGGGGGGGGGGGCAGCGAATTGTCTGGGAAGGAGAGGGAAAGTCTTGCGTGGGCGGACAGGCGGGGGTAGCGAGATGTTGGGGCAGGGAGGGGCAATCACGCCTGGGTGGACAGGTGGGGGCAGATGGCCAGGCAAAATGGAAGGCCAAGCAGGGGGGGGGGGGGGGGAGGGACAGACGTCTAGGCGAGGGATAAAACGGTCAGGGAGGTGGAAACGGGGGGAGAAAACGGCCCTCGATCTGGGGGGGGTGTGAACATGTGGAGCGAGGGGCGTGATCCACATTGGGGGCGGGTGCGATCAGGCGGAGCAAGGGGCGTGATCCAAACTAGGGACAGGTGCGATTAGACGGAGCGGGGGGGTAGAGCCATACAACGTGACGGTGCTGAGCGTTCGCTTGTTGCCGAATGTTTGGCTCTATGGCTAGGTGGTTATGGATATGACTTGTGTCGTGTCTCGTGTGTAGGTTGGATCCTTGGGGGGACTTTTCATTGCTATTAGAGCGTCAACAATTGGATGGGAAATCTCATGACATGCAAAAAACTACTTTTGCCCATAGAACCATGATGGTTCACACCTAACAACAAGACGCCCTTATCTCGTTAAGGTGGTATGGGATACTACTAGTTGGAGGGCTGTACACGAGGGGAAAGCGTTGTGGGTGGTGGGTATGGAAGAAGGTATTTCTCTTGTCAGGTACTCATGCTCCAGTTTTGTGTTGGGGAGATGCTAGTGTGCAAGATTTTTTTGTGGTTCTAATGATTGGGATCAAGGGAGTTGTGAATCTAGGGCTATAGCAAACCATCATTGGAAGTTGTATTCTTGTCGCTCGTATAGGGATTATAATTTTCATTGATAGTGATTGTTGATTTAATTTTAATGGTAATGTTACCTGAATTTTAATTTTTGATGTCACTTTAACATTAAACTTTTAATGTTATCTTGACATTAACCGTGATTGTAATATTAGCATTTAATGTCTGTGGTAATGCTACCGTTAATTTTAATGTTAACATTGTGTTTAATGTTAACACAAACATTACTGTCAATGTTTTGTTAAGTGTTGCGAGAGAGAAACACTGAGGACCGGAGAGCGAGAGAGAAAGACCCTAGTGGTAAGAATGCAGCCATGGAGAGAGAAAGATTGAAGTTGTGGAGAGAGAGGGAGACTACATGGAATGAACTCTCTTGATGTCGAGTGAGAGAGGTAGCCTGCAATGAGAGAGAGAGAGAGAGAGAGAGAGAGAGAGAGAGAAACAACCCATTGTATCTTTCATGTCATCTAACTTTTGTACGCATTCTGTGATTTGATATAACATAAATTACCCACTATCAGAGAAACAACCCATTATGTGAGAGTGAGAGAGAGAGAGAGAGAGAGAGAGAGAGAGAGAGAGAGAGAGGCTAGTATTATGTGTCGCTTGCAGCCCCGTCGCCATAGCCTGGTGCCCCATCATCATCACTTGGTCATCGTCGCCTGCAGCCGCCTTCTAGCCGTCGCCCGCAGGCTTGTCGCCTGCCTTTGAAGCCCCGTCAGCTGTGGCTGAGTCCCCCGCCCTACTGTCTGCAGGCCCATCGACTGCGTCCCCCGCCCTGCTGTCACTCGCCTGAACTGCGGGCTCTGTGTTTGCTTTTCGCCCGTTCGCCCTGTGCGTTAAAGTTTCTGCTGACGCCTGGCCCCTGCCCTGCGCCCCCGACTGTCCCGTTCTACCGTCGACTGCCAGCCTTGTGTTCCGCCCTCCTGCCCCTGCACTGTTAGGGTTGTGCCCTGCCACACGCATTATTGGGATAGGCCACGACTGAGGCTGACAGGTAAAGCTCAGGTTTCATCGGCTGTGCTTGCAGGATACGCCCCTGGACAGCGCCCCTGTACAGAAAAGAGAGAGAGAGAGAGAGAGAGAGAGAGAGAGAGAGAGAGAGAGACGCCTGATGTATCTACCTCCCGTGAGCTCTTCACTTGGCCTCTGACCGGCATACGTACTGATACAATATGGCTGGCCTGGATCTGGCTTTTATAGACCAAACGGTGGTAGCTCTTGGTCCGGATTCTGATACCGAGGAACCAGAGGATATGGTTTCGTGCACAGAGGAGATGCCCCCTGCTCCTGACTTCAGCCAGCCTGCGGGCAAACGCAACAAGCATACGTCGGCCGAGACAATGGATCATCAGGATCGTTCCTATGCTCAGGTTGCTTCTGATTCTATGGACTCTCAGGATGTTGACTGGGAGCATTTGCTGGAGTTTACCAACACTCTGCTTGGCGATTATGTTCAACATAATTAGGAAGTCTTTTGTGACTCTGCAACGGAAGATGTTCTGGAAGCCACTGTGGACCCGAAACATGTCTTGCGCTCCTTTTTAGTGTTTTATGAACGTGCTGTGATACTCTTCTTCACTGGTCGGATCCCACTGCTTTCCCATATTTGCCAGTGGCTGCACAGTTTGCTACAAGGGGAATGTGTTGAAGAGATTTTTGTTGGGCCCCGAGGTTTTTTTGAGGTGCTGTTGAAATCTAAGACGCGCCGTGCTGCTCTCCTATCTAAACTGCCATTGTTCGTTGATTGCCGTTTGGTCCATGTTGTGTCATGGCGCCCAAGGGCAGATTTTTAGCGTCTGCTGCAACGTGAATGCCCTGTGTGGGTTGAAGTGGAAAACTGTCCGATTGATTATTGGCCACTGTTAGAGGACGCCATGGCTGCTGTGGGCACTGTTCTGGTCCCCCCAAGCCTAAGGGCCATGAATCGCAACCGTCTGTGTATGTTATGGGACACTGCTAGGAAAAGGCCTGCTTGGTTACGTATTAATTGCTCTAGCATGCATCCTTTACATTTTCGTTTGAAATGGGGCAACTTTGCAGGACATTGCTTTTCGTGTGGAAAATTGGGGCATTTTATGGCTGAGTGCCCAGAGAAGCACCACACTGCAGATGCCGAGCATGTTGCGCTGCCCATGGAAGATATGGTGTGTGATGCTCCGTCGCAGATGCCACCCAGCCACCTAAAGTTTTGGATAAAGGTAAACAACATGTCTCGGGTTTGGATTCCGGTGGCAATGACTGGGTAGATGTACGCGTGAAAAAAGGCAACAGGCTTGTTGCTGGCATGGTGTATACTGCCTCACCAGATTCCATGCGTACGTATATGCGCAGGAAAGAAATGTTGTCTTCAGAGCACTCTGCTCGTGCTATGGTTTCCTCTGCTCCCCGTCAACAGCCACCTAGGAGAGTGTATTCGGATGGTCCAAAGGGTCCACCTGCTGAGCTGGCTTTTGATACTAGAGGTAACGTCATTACCCCATGGGATCGTCGTTATCCCCGTTCCATCCCCGAGACAGCGGATATGCCATCTACCTCCAAATCTGGTCGTCAGAACTCTTTTTCCGTGTTAGCTGATTTTTTGGATGAGGGAGTCCTGGACATTCTCGCAGAAAAGGTTAAATCGAGGCAAGCTGTGCCTCGTACCTGATTTTCTTTTGAATACACATGAAGATAGCCACGTGGAATGTGCGAGGAATTTGTTCTCGCCACAAGCAACATGCCATGTGGACTGTATTGCATGAGAATCAGTGGGATGTCTTGTGTGCTATTGAGCACAAGAGTCACGGTGAAGCAGGAAAAGCTGTGGATTACCATGGCTTTCGTTTGTTCTATGCAGGGATATATGCCAGGCAGTATTTTGGGGTGCTTATGATTGTGCATGAAAAATATCAGCCGGTTCTTATTAAGAATGATGTACATGGCCGCTTTGTGGTGATTGAAGTTTTATTCGAAGGAGAGATCTTATGGTTACTTGGCCTCTATGCTCCGAATGATCCTTTATCTCGCCAGGAGCTTTGGCATACTTTGCAGAGTTCCTTATCTCTTGGCAGACGGGGTTTTTTGATGGGGGATTTCAATATGTGTGTTGATTCTTCACAGTCCACATCAGAGCATTCGGTAATGGATGCGTCGGAAAGTCGTATGTGGCAGGAGTTGGCGCTTGCCATTCTTAAGCAAGATCTCTGGTCTTGGCTGCACCCCTCTTCTACAGGGTTTACTTTCCATTCTGCCCAGTATGCAACAACATGGTCGCGGTTAGACCGTATATACATCATGCAGAATGATGATTTCCTGCCTGAGATGCTCGAAATGAAAGTGTTGCAACAATATGCCTTATCGGACCATTTCCCTCTCTAGCTTGAGCTCCTTGCACAACCCATTGCACCTTTCAAACAATTTCCGGATAGACTCCCCTTGCGTTTCGACTCCTCTTATTTGAAGCATGCAATCTTTCAGGGCTATATGCAGCAATTGATTGATCGATTCTTATTGGATTTCTCATCTCAAGGCACTGCTTCGTTTGAAAGATTGCTCTCTAATGTGTAGCGGGTTGCTCGGCAGTATGGGATTCATCATGCCTCCCTTTGTCGGCAGCGTCGACAAGCAGCGGAGGACCTGCTGGCTTTGGTTCGTTCTTTGCTGGTGGACACTCCAGATGATGTATTTCTGCTGTCACTGGCAATGCGTTTGGCTGATCTTATTAAAGAGTTTCAGTTGAAATCTTATCAGCAGGCCAAATTGCAACATCTGACGGAGACTTTGCAAGATAGTGCTTGTCAGACTCATAAGTTCTTTTGAGCTCTCCATGCCTCTCCTGCTCGAGAGAATATGACTAGACTCCAGGATGCAGAAGGTCAAATGGTCCTTGATCCACAGACTATTGTGAATATGTGTAGGAATTATTTTCTCAACCTTCTTGGTTCCACTTCTCCTCCTTCACGCCAAATTGCTCATGCTCGTTCAGTTTTTTCTGATCTGGTCCGCAATCAAGTCCGCAGGACATGCAATCTACTCTGGAGGCAGATATTTGTGAGGCGGAGGTTATGGATGTTCTGTTACACTTGCCCAAGGATAAAAGTCCTGGCTGGGATGGTCTCACCAATGAGTTCTTTGAGATTTTTGCCACCCAGCTCACGAAACCATTGATGGCTTTGTTTCAGCAGGTGTGGGAAACGGGGATCATGTCTTCCTCATGGAAAGAAGGTCTTATTAAACTGCTTCCAAAAGTTCCTTCGCCGTCTATGTTGAAACAGTGGTGCCCAATTTCTTTAATGGGTTCTATGTATAAAATCTTTTCCAAACTAATGGCGAATCGGCTCCATAAGCATCTTCCTGCCATTGTGCATCCTCTCCAATATGGTTTCATTAAGGGCAGAAACATTTTGCACAATGTATTAAATGCGCAACTGGCGATTGATTATGCAAGGCATTCTAATCAGGAGGTCGTACTGGTTCAATTGGACCTGGAAAAGGCTTTTGATTATCTGGACTGGTCTTTCATTGCAGAACTTATGTCCAGTGCTGCAGCGTCTTCGCGAGTCATGCTGAATGGAGGCGTTACCAAGCCAATTGTCCTTGCCCGCTCTGTGAAACAGGGGTGCCCTTTGAGTCCTCTCTTCTTTGCCCTTGCGACTCATCCAGTTCTTTCGATGTTATCTCACATGGCAGCTTCTACTCAGTTGGCTGGATCATCGCTTCCCTCTGGACAGCACTTCATTAGTCAATCCTTGGCTGATGACAGCTTTATGATTCTACGTGCGGACAAGCATAACCTTCGCAAAGCATTAGATGTTTGGGCTCTCTTTAGTGAGGCTTTCGGTCTTCGCATCAACGCTTTGAAATCAACCATTCTCAGTTGCACGGAGTCGGATTTGCAGTCATTGGACTGGCAGGGAGTCTATTCGTTTCATGTTATGGAAGAAGGATTCCTTGCATGCAGGCATTTTCTGGATTTCTTGGTCGCATGTGTGCACCCCCAAACGCATGGGTGGAGGGGCTATTTTAGATGCCCAAACTCATATGCTGGCACTCCGTTGGTCTCTTTTTCACGCCATGTGCTCGGATCATCATCCATGGGTCATTATAGCCCGTTATTTTCTTGAGGATCACGGGCTTCTACATGGTAATACTCAAATCCGGAGTTCTTGGTGGCATGTTCTTAATGCCGATTCTCGGTTCTCCAGTTCTTCTTCATCTCTGCTTGCCCATTTGGTGTGTTCCTGGAGACTGGTCCTCCGGAAGGCTCAGTGGCATCCAGCGAAGGATCACTAGCTACTAATTCTTTTCAATTGGAATTGTTGGCAGTCTCGCGGTTAATTTCGTGGGAAGGTAAACATGAGCTTCGACCAAAATTCAACCGCATGGCCCGTTTGGGCTTAACTTCGGTAGCGGATGCCACCCTTGCCAGTCGCAATGTGTTGATATCGTTTCGTACAGCCAGGAGGCTTTTCAGGATCCCTCGTGGATAAAGGTATTTATGGGAACAGCTTTTGATGGTGCTCCAGAGCAAACAATCCTTTCCTGCCCTGCCCTTGCTACGTATCGTCCCTAGCAGGACTGGGACTTTGCAGGCCGGCTGAATTTAGAAAAGGCTTCAGCTAACCAGGTGTATCATCTTCTGATGAAAGATCATCAATGGCTAGTTACTAAAGCTAATACTCTATGGGGATTGCATAAATCCCGGTCATGGTGGACGGTAACTGTGATGGAGGGCTGGTTGAACAAGACACCCTTCAAATATAAGGTCTTTCTTTGGAGGGTGATGATTGGTGGTCTTCCGCTTGCTTCAGCTCTTTCCAAGCGTCGAATCTCCAACGGCAACTGTTTCTTTTGCACCACCACTGTGGAATCCGCCCGTCATCGTTTTATTTCTTGCCCCCTCCCTCAAAAAATCTAGTCATTCTTGTCAGCCGTTTGGCGAGCGGTGGTCGGTTTCTTGCTACGCCCGTTTGATTGGGTTTTTGCGCGGCCCCAATATCCCACACCGACATAGCCACATATGAAAATCTTGTTTCACTTTCTTCGATATTGGGGCTGTTGGCATAATTGGACCATTCGGAATGCTTTTCTTTTTTATTCCACCTATAATGTTCAGCGGCATATTGCTCGGCTTAAAGGTCTCTTGTATTGGTAGATAGATCTTCTCCGGCACTTTGACATGCTCCCTAGGGAGGACTTACGTCCCTGGCATATGGCAATTTCCTCTGTCT